>NW_012148496.1:782551-784400 GCF_000956105.1 Propithecus coquereli
GACAGAGTCTCACTCTGTTGCCTGGGCTAGAGTGCCATGGCTTCAGCCTAGCTCACAGCAACCTCAAACTCCTGGGCTCAAGCGATCATCCTGCCTCAGCCTCCCGAGTAGCTGGGACTACAGGCATGCGCCACCATGCCCAGCTAATTTTTTCTGTTTTTAGTTGTTTGGCCAATTGCTTTCTATTTTTAGTAGAGACGGGGGTCTCGCTCTTGCTCAGGCTGGTCTCGAACTCCAGACATCAAGCGATCCACCCGCCTCGGCCTCCCAGAGAGCTAGGATTACAGGCGTGAGCCACCGCGCCCGGCCTCCCAAATCTTCTTTATCATTGGTTGGTTAGACTATACTTTTAACCTGCAGAATGGTGCATTTTTCACCATTATTGGTCTTCTAAAGGGACCTTTCCATTTCTGTTTGAAAGAGGAATTTGTATTGTTATTTGCAAAGTTTAAGTTGTAACTATAAACCTTTGAGAAACAGTTATGAGCATAATAGAATCTAGGAAATTATAGAAATTATAGCATCTTTTCCCATAGAGTTCCTTATAAAAATAAACATATCTACATGTATCTAGAAAACCTTAAGATGCTCCTTCCAGCTTTTATAGTTGATAGTTACCTGTCACTCATCTCAAAAATCTTCCAGTGACTTCCTATCTCACTTGTAGGGAAAGCCAGTTATCGCAGTGGCTTAGGGGCCTCCTTGCTATGCCCTTTTCCCACATCCACTACCTTACTGGTCATCGTCTGCTCACTCTACTTCGGCCACAAGGGCTCCTGACTGTTCCTGGAACTCAGAGCCTTTATACTTGCTGTACCCTCTGTCTAGAATGCTCTTCTGCCATATATCATGTGGTGCTTTTCTTTAGACTTTTAGTCATGTCACCTTTTCCGACCACCCTAATTTAAACTGCAGTCCACCCTACCACCCCACGCACTTCCAGCACTTCATCTCTTTTCTCTTTTCCTACATAGCCCTTTATTCAACAGATGATGTTATACTTTCTTAATTCGTTTGTTGCCTGATTCTCTCCCAAACCTAAATGTAAGTTCCAGTGAGAGTAGTTTTTGCATTTTATTCCTGCTGTATCCCTAGCACCTAGAACTTAGTATGTGCTCAGTAAATATTGGTCAAATGAATTATTCTCACCAATCAAGAGGAGTTAGCAATACTGGTCACCAATCCTCTTGACCCCTGCTAAGCTGGGCCACTAAGCCCACCTAGTATATCGTAAGTGTTCCCACTCCTCCATGTACAGTTCTGTGAGGCTTAATAATATTTATATAATTATAATCCAGCATTGGAACCAGGATTTTAAAGAGTTTCTAGCTAGCTTCAACCAATTTGGGTAGGAACTTGTTAGATATGTTTGATTACTAAAACTTCACATTACCTTAAACAGTTAAAACAAAATATAATTCTGTACTTTATAGCATAAATCACCTATTTTGGATACAAAGCCCAAAGAGATCGGTGAAATCCCAGGAGAAAGCATACCGACTGAAAGCAGCAAGTCTGCTAAGCCTGTCTCTGACCAGGAGGTATCGGGGAATGTGGAAGGTTCAGCTGCAGTGGAAAAGGCCCAGCCCAGGACCGAAGCCAAAGGCAGCCCAGAGGAAGGCGGTACTCACAGCCCAGCAAGAACTGCCGCTGGGGCCTGTGGAAGGGATCCGGTCGGCAGCCCCTGTGGCTAGAGGAACACAGACACGAGTGACAGCTCTGAAGTCTTTGGATTTTGTAAAGTATACTCTTAACAACTCTATTCACTCTTCTTTATGAATATTCTGATATTTACTACAAAGGTGCCAACTTTAACATTTTTACTGACAATCTGAATTAACGAACACAT
>NW_012148496.1:784450-787592 GCF_000956105.1 Propithecus coquereli
TGGTTTAGAAGTTCGTGGACCTATAAGGATGACCCATGCCAAAAATACTACGAGCTTTTATTAGTCAACCCTATTTGGTTGGTCCCACCAACAAAGGTAAATATAGCACATTTTTGGTAAAAATTACTTATACAAAATAAGACAAAAATTCCTTATATTTCTAAAAAATTTTGTGTTTTTAGGATCATTTTGCTAATAATCTTTGTTCTAGAAAAAAGACTTCCCTTACACAGTGATTTTTCACATTAAAAGTGGCATATGACAGCATTTTAATTTGTAACATAATTCCAGTCTCAGGGCTCAGTGAGTTTTGACTCATTCTGTGTGCCTCAGTCCTTTGAGGAAAAAATTAAGTTGCTTTTATTTCTTGTTATAGGCACTGGCAGTGACATTCACCAACTTCGTAACAGAACCACTGAAGCACATTGGAAAAGGAGCTGGTGAATTTATTAAAGCACTGATGAAGGAGATTCCAGCGTTACTTCACATTCCTGTGCTGATAATTATAGCATTAGCTATCTTGGTTAGTATATTAGCACTGTCAATATTTAGCAGGATTTCCAGAAAAAAAGGCAATTCTAAAATTATTAGGCTTCTTTGATGCAAGTCAGGCTAAGTCATGCTTACTGGAATGAGGAAGTGATTTTTTTTTTTTTTTTTAATTTTTGGAGACAGGGTCTCACTCTGTCACCCAGGCTGGAGTGCAGGGGCACGATCATAGCTCACTGCAGCCTCAAATTTGTGGGCTCAAGCGATCCTGCATCAGCCTTCCTGTGATTTTTAAGTGATAAGAGATTTATTTATATTTACATGTATAGTACTCTAATTAAGGAGGTGGTTCTGTAGTTTGTAGATGTCATAGCAGAGATTTAGAATAAGAATCTCTTTTTAAAGTTCTTTAAACTTGGTGAATTAATACACAGGAAGTTGATTACTTCCTCTTTGAGAAAGGGGGCTTTATTTCAGTCTGAGTTTTTGCAGCACTGAGAAGATGAGAGCATTGGGTTTAACACAGAATCAGAAAGGGATATGGAAGAAGGTGGGTATACTGAGAAATATTAATAGTTTGGGGAATCCAGAAGCAGACATTTATTAAGAAGAAATATTACTTGTCATTCATCCTTGGTCTTTTCAGCTTCTTTGTTGTAGATTTTTTAGCTGTTACCCAAATAAAGTAGTTGTTATATAAGACAAAAAGAACTCAGATCTGCCATGGGAAATTCTCCTCCTTAAGGATACAGAATTCACTATGCTCTATTATAACAACTTTGAAATTGTTCCATTTTGGTTTTGTTTTCTGGCTTGAGAGTACAGGATTCAATGGGTTAGACGTATGATTTTGTTAGGTAACAGTAGTTCCATAGTAGTAGTTTAATCTCTGAAACTGAAATTATAAGCAAAAGCTCCGTCATCTCTTTTTGTATCTGCTCCCCAGGAAAAGTTATGCTCTTTGACATTTGCTGCCTCTGTTTTCAAATAGTAGTATATCTCTAGTACAGAGATTTTCAAACTTTTTGTTCTTAGGACCCCTTTACATTCTTAAAAATTGAAGACCACAAAGAGCTTTTGTTTATGGGGATTATATTATATATATGTATATAATATATATTATGTTACATTATGTTGATATTTATCATATTAGGAATTAAAACTGAGAAATTTAAAAAATATAAGCGCTATATACAGCACACATCCCGTGAATCCTCACAGTGTGGATGGCACTTTGGCCTCTGGAGGACTCCTGCACACTGAGAGGACAGTGAAGAAGACAGATAACGTCTTTGTATTATGAAAAGTTTTGACCTCACAGATCCCCTGAAAGAGTCTCAGGGATCCCTCCCAGGGGTCCCCGGGCCACACTTTCAGAACTGTTGCCTACTTTTTCTCATAGAATGTGAATCAAAACCTGTTGAATTTTAGCTGTAGCTTAATCTAAGTTTGTATTTGTAAAAAGTACACCTATAGGAGAATGTTTACATAATGATGTAGAACTTTAAATAATTTTCAGCATTTACCTTTTATGATGGGTATGAATATAGAAACATATGAACAATTATCAGATGGCTAGAACCTTCTAATTTAAATTTCCAGGCTTCAGCCTGCCATTGTTATGATATAATTCAATCAAAATGTGTCCGGCTGATTAAAATGTCTACTTAATACTGAATGGTTTATTAAATTTTATTAGTAACCCATAGAAGAGGTCTCTAATGAAAAGAGTCAAATTAACATGCTGATGCCCATAAATACCACAAGTTAAATTTCTTAATTTTGTTAGCACCCTGAAAAAAACACCTCATAACTTTTCATTATAATTCAGCCATTAAGTCCTCAGGAAAGTGTATTTATTTTCCTTACAGAGTTTCTGCTATGGTGCCGGAAAATCAGTTCATGTGCTAAGACATTTAGGTGGTCCTGAGAGAGAACCTCCCCGGGCACTCCAGCCAGGTGACAGAAGATGGCAGAAGGAAATTGATTATAGACCCCATGGTGGAGCAGGTGATGCAGATTTCTATTATAGGGGCCAAATGTGCCCCCTTGAGCCAGGCCCTTATGACAAAACATATGAGGGTAGAAGAGATGTTTTGAGAGAGAGAGATGTTGACTCGAGATTTCAGACTGGCAACAAGAGCCCTGAAGTGCTCCGGGCATTTGATTTACCAGACGCAGAGGCACGAGAGCGTCCCGAGGTGGCACTCAGTGTAAGTCAGCAACTGTTCGTTTTGCTGTCCCTTCATGCTAGGCCTAAATGCTGCCCACAGAGCTTTTCATAAGTGCTTTTAATCTTTTACCTTTCACTGTTAATCATATCATGATTAATGTAATTAATCTCTCTCTCTTTTCCCCTTTCTGGCCAAAAGTTAGTCCAGCTTCCTCAGAAGAAATAAAACAAGATTTAATTTTTATGTTAATTATTATTTAATGGTAGTTTGTTAGATGGTAATTCATATGAAATTTCATAGGAAGCTGACACATGAGCATGACTGAAATTTCTATCTTTGAAGAGATCAGAGAGAAGGCCTCACTGAAGGCCCAGGGCCCTCGGGAACTAGCAGTAGAGCCCTAAAGGCTTAGCTACGTGGAAGAGAGGGGTTGGGAGGATTTAAAAACCTTGCTTTCCCAAATCTTTTTTTTTTTTTTT
>NW_012148496.1:791042-795611 GCF_000956105.1 Propithecus coquereli
TGTCTCCAAAAAAAAAAGATTCGAACTTTTTTAAAAAGCAATTTATAAATTTTGCACATGTCCCTAGCTAGCAGATTTCACATACATCATATGTCCTTTGTTTTAACCATATTCACATTAGAAGCTACGTTCAGCTGCTTACTAAAAGTGAAGCCACAGTCAGGAATAAATTCTTAAAATTTTCACACAGGCATTTGTTTCAGAAAACATATTCAAAACATTTGTTTTGCTTTTTTTTTTTTAAATGCAGAATACCCATTTTTGGCTCCCAGAAGTGTTACTTAGGTGCCTGTAACAATTTAATTTTACATGTTAATATTCTAGTTTAATATTACAAACATCTATAGCATCTCATCAGAAAGGTAATCAATCATTCTTTGCAAAAAATACATAGGATTTTATATGAAGATTTTTTTTTAACACAGCAGGCATATAACAAATGAATTAATGACAGGATGCCTTCAGTTTAGATTTGTGAACATCGATGTATGTAAAGTAGTCCTCTCTGGGGACTAGTTCACACTGATTGGTGAATGTGCTCCCAAAGTGGGAGTTGTCCTCTGAGTTGTGATCTGATTCTGAAGAGAAACAAAGTCTCAGGTGATAGACTGTACTGTGAGACTAGAATTAATGCTGCTTGCACTCCTGACTGCTTTTAGTCAATCCAAAAATGACTTCTTTTTTAAAATTTGTAAATAAAATTTCATCTTTGCATTCTTTCATTACAGATATCCGTTTGGGGATGAAATCTACTTTGACAGCTAGCAAAGCAACATGATACTGTTGTTGAATGATGACAGCAATTCAGGGAAGACTTTATTAAAGCAAATTGAAGTTATCAAGGCCAGTTGATTACCAGAAAAGTGATAAGGCTTGTTTATTGACTAGCCAATATTTGTCATTAAAATTAAGGCTTACAGTGAGAAGTTTTTAGGAAAATGAGAAAGCAGTTAAGACAGAGACAGCTGTTAAAAGCAGTTTTTAAATGGAATAGATAATGTTGAATGTTTACAGGGTCTAAGAACCACTGTATACACAAAATAAAAATATTTTTACATTATTGTGATTTGGTATGTCACCTTTGCTTGTTGAATTTTCTTATAAGAAAAAGCTCCATGAAACTTAATCTGTAGTTTTTTAAATGACATTACCTTGGGACATTATACCTTATATATAACATATATGAAACATAATGTAATCTAGGTTTTGACTTAATACTTTCTTTTTAACTTAATGCTTTGATCTTAAAGAATAATGCTTTTCTTTCTTTTTCGCTGAGTCCTTAATATAATTTCAGACTCTGACTGCCCATCAAAATCACCTGAATGACTTTTTTTAAAGATCAGAGGCCCAGAGTCTCAGATCCCCTCCCAGCTGTGCAGAATCAGAAGCAACCAGATTTGAATGAGTTGCCAACTTGTTCCAGGAGTGGGCATTTGCATTGTGTAATTGTCTTAATCCAGGCCCTGCTCTGTCCCATCTTTGTTGTCTTTCTTTTGCTACAGTTAGTTACTTTATCATCTCCTATCATCGTCTTGTAAACTGCCATCAGTATTTCGGATAAAGAGGGCAAAGCTTAATGACAGCTAAGGTCCTAATTAATTTTTGTGAGTTTTCAATTTACATGGCCTGAATTCTTAATCACATGGATTTTTTTGTATGTGGGTTTTTTTTTTTAACATTAGGTCCTATAAAAATTTGTTTTACAGTGGTAGTATGCAACAGAAGAGACCATTTTAAACCATAATTTTTAACAAATAGCCCAAATAAACTGCTAAAAGTTTATTTCTTAAGAGTTTCTTTTATACTGGCTTTGGCCTAAAAATATATTAAAAGTGGATGTTCAGAGAAAAAAAAAATCTAGATTTTTTAATAAGACTATTTTATGTAAGTTTTTTACATTGGTCAAGTACATTATTTTTACTAAACAAACAGCATAATTCCCCACTACATTCATGGTTAAGTAGTAAAAGAAGAGCCATTGTCAAGATTTTTAAAAAATAATAGCAAGAGGATTAAATCCTTATGTTAGGATCCATTTAATTTCCTACTTTACAAACACCAAGTAAAGGAATCTACCAAGTTGCCAAGGAACACATCCCAAGCAGTAATCGCAGAAGATGATGAAGCACCTTACAGGACACTTCCACCCTGAAACAAGTGAGTGTCCAGAGAAATGTTATTCTGAAATGCTATACTACCGAAGGTTAAATATTTACATCACTCTAAAAACATTTTAAGCTGTATTATAGTGCTATAAATTCTCCTTTTAAGGAAAAAATAGATTGAATTTCCCTGCAGTGTTCTGAAAGGAAATAAGGTCTTTTCTTTAAAAATATCCATAGTGGTTGGGAGCAGTGGCTCACGCCTGTAATCCCAGCACTTTGGGAGGCCGAGGTGGGAGGACTGCTTGAGGCCAAGAGTTTGAGACCAGCCTGGGCAGCTTAGCAACACCCCGCCTCTATAAAAAAGAAAAAAATTAGCTGAGCATGGTGGCACACACTTGTAGTCCTAGCTACTCGGGAGGCTGAGGCAGGAGGATTGCGTGAACCCAAGAGTCTGAGGCTGCAGTGAACTAGGTATGACTGTACCACTGTACTCCAGCCTGGGTGACAGAGCAAGACTTCATCTAAAAAAAAATATACATATGTACAAATAGTTAACTAGTGGTTTGCTGATTTTTTCCTGAATTTTTAAATTCCAACAAAGCATTGCTTTGCAAAAGGTCCTTTAGCCCAAATTCAGTGTCTCTGTTTTGATCTCTTTGTAAAAGAACTCTCTGTTCATCCATTCTTTTTGCCTGAGAGCGTAAAATAAGGCTAAAAAAGTCTTCATCTGGTACTGTTGGACCCTTTGTGGTGGCAGGTGGTGGAGCACATCTTTGATCATCTAATCTGGATCCCTAAAAAATTATGAGAAAGAGATTAAAATACAAATACTGCAGGGGAGGAAAGCACCAAGCTAGGTTATATCTGTCAGTTAAAACAAGAAAATGTAGTTGTAAACATTTTCTTTTTTTGCCTCTTCTCAGAAATCTATACCTGAAATCTAGCAAAATTTCTTCTTTAAAATGACTTTTATAATTGGTCACATGGAATAATCTAGGATGAATTAAAATACAAGGTTAATTGTATCCAAGTATGACAGTTCAAAGTTATAATCTTACCATAATAGGCATCAACAATATAATTTACTAAATCTTAAGAAATACAATGTTCTGTTAAAAACCCCTGAAGTACTACCTTAAAAAATCCTGTCTTAGGCCAGGGTGTCCCAAACTATAACCTAATGCCTGCTTTTGTAAATGAAGTTTCATTTCCATTTCACCATCAAAACATTTGTTTATGTACTACGTGGCTGCTTTCCTACTACAACTGTAGAGTTGAACAGCTGCAACAGAGACCATATGGCCTGCAAAGCCTAAAATATTTTCTGTCTGGCCCTTTATAGAAAAAGTTGCCTACCTGTCTTAGTTAAATCCATTAAAGAAATAGCCTAGACTGAATTTTTCTTTCAAGTTCTAATCTTAAGATTCTTATATTAGAAGTGCATCAGAAATGTTATTCATCAAATAAAAAATACACTTAGAAGTCTAGAGTATAGTTTCTAGTATTATAGCTCAAGAATAAGAGTAGAAATGTGACAGCTGATACTTGAGTACCCACTACATTACTGGGGACTGCGCCTTA
This sequence comes from Propithecus coquereli, assembly GCF_000956105.1. Lineage (NCBI taxonomy): Eukaryota > Metazoa > Chordata > Mammalia > Primates > Indriidae > Propithecus > Propithecus coquereli. The sequence continues at coordinate 794,732 of NW_012148496.1, forward strand.
ACTAACATGTAACCCCACAACCCTATCAGGGTGCAGTTGTTTACTGGCCTCCTAGTCAGCGCCATCTCCACCCTCCATGCACCTCTGGCTCACTCTGCATCATGTGTCCTGTCATAATTGACCGTTTCAGTGTCCTGCAATTAACCCAACACTCGAACACTTCAGTTCTAGACTTCTGACTTAAGTGTTCTCATCCTTCACTTCTGCCTTACCCATTTGGCTCCCATGGTCATATGCCAGACTCCATCTTGTTTGGAGAAATGTCTACTCTGGTTCTTTGCCCATTTTTGAATCAGATTGATTTTTGTTGTTGGATTTTAGGAGTTCTCTATATATAGTCTGGATATTAATTCTTTATCAGATGTGATTTCCAAATATTTTCTGTGTATTGCCTTTTTACTGTTGATAATGTCCTTTGCTGTATGAGTTTTAAATTTTGATGAAGTCCAATTTGTCTATTTTTTTGTTGTTCCCTGCTCCTTTGGTGTCATAACCAAGAAATCATTGCCAAACTCAGTGCTATGACACTTTTCCTCTCCTAAGTTTTAGTTCTGATGCCTAGGTCTTTGATCTCCTTTCAATTAGTTTTGCATAAGGTGTATGTGGTAAGGATCCAACTTCATTCTTTCTGAATGTGGCTTCCTAGTTTTGCCAGGACCATTTGTTGATAAAACTGACCTTCCCCATCAATGGTCTTGGCACCCTTGTTGAAAATCATTTGACCATAAATGCAAGGATTTATTCCTGGGTTCTCTATTCTGTTACATTGGTCTATATGTCTGTCTTTATGCCAGGTCCACATAGTTTTGATTAGTGTAGCTTTGTAATAACTTTTGAAATCAAGAAGTGTGAGTCTTAAGATCGTGTTCTTCTTTCTTAA
>NW_012148496.1:796921-800484 GCF_000956105.1 Propithecus coquereli
CCTTATTTTTTTCCTTTTGGTAGTTTTGGGTTTCATTTTTCTTTTTCTTGTTCCTTAAGTTATAAAGTTAGGTTGACTTGTCATCTTTTTTTAAAGCAAGCATTTACAGCTATAAATTTCCCCCTTGGCACTGCCTTCGCTATGTCCTGTAAATTTTAGTATACTGTGTTTTTGTTTTCATTTGTCTCTTTGACTGATGGGTCATTTAAGAGTCTTATTGCTTAATTGCCACAAACTTGTGAATTTTCCAGTCTTCCTTCTGTTATTTCTTCCAATCTCATCATGTGGTCAGAGAAGGTACTTTATATGATATCTTTTTAAATCTATTGAGACTTAATTTGTGGCCTAACATATAGTCTTGTCCTGAAAAATGCTCCATGTGCACTTAAGAAGAGTGAGCATGCTGTTGTTGGGCAGTGTGTTCTGTCTGTGCCTGTTAAAGATAGTTGGTTTACTGTGGTGGGCCAGTCCTTATCTTCTGTCTGGTCCTATCCATTATTGACTGTGAGATATTGAATTCTCCAACAATTATTGTCAACTCTCCATTTTTCCTTTCAGTGCTATGAATTTTTGCTTCATATATTTTGGTGGTTTGCTATTAGGTATGTATCTTTAGTATTTCTTTAATCCACTGGGACCACTACTACTATTTACTTTCACACCTTCCTTTCATTTCCTTACTTCCCCTCTCTTAGAGCCTAGATTCCAAAGTCCATTATTAAAATCACTTCCTGGCATATATCCCACATCCCATACTCCTAGAAAGATACCAGTTTGATTCAAATTCATCTCTCTGCCTCAAGCAGCTGGTTATGACAGGTCGGGCCGCAATGCCTGCAGAGTCAGTGTGGAATCCCAGGCCTCATCCTGACCTTTCCCGAGTGTGTATGTCTCCCCGCAGATCCCTTCTATCTTGCCGCATGAATTGTCCCTTCCCCTTCACTCTGGAAAGCTCTGGAGAAGTGGCAGGGGACATTCAGTGTTCTTCTTTCCAAGAAGAGCCATCCGTAGGTAGGCATCCGCCTGCAATTTTTGATCCTCCGCTTGAGAGTGGCAGGTAATGGTCTGCTTCTAGTCCACCATCTTCCCTCACCGACAGTTACTTTTGAGTAGCTTCTAAACTTGTGTCATAGTTGACTTTGGCAACTTCTAATTCTACAACTGCTGACGGCAGAAGGGCAGAGCCTGGGCAGCATCAGGAACCAGAAGCCATGAAGCAGCTTCAGCAACAGGTTCTGCCCCAGCTGGCACCTGCCTGTGCCATCGGAGTACCTAACTGAAGATTTTGAAATGTTCAGGGCTTAGTCTTGGACCTATTCCCATGCTAGTCTTTAGATAATCTCTTCCCAGGGCTTTAATACCAGCTATATGCTGATGACTCCCAAATTTACTTTCTTCTTTGGGCCCTAGATTTTACATCAAATTGCCCATTCAACATCTCTACTTCAGGATGGGTGTGGTGGCTCACACCTATAATCCCAGCACTTTGAGAGGCCAAGGAAGAAGGATCACTCGAGTCCAAGGGTTTGAGACCAGCCTGGGCAACAAAGACCCCATCTCTACAAAAAAAAAATAGCAGGGCATGGTTGCAAGCACCTTTAGTCTTAGCTACTTGGGAGGCTGAGGCAGGAATATCACCTTGCTTGAGACCAGTGTTGGAGGCTGCAGTGAGCTATGAAGGAAAACTCAACTTCATTGTCTAATTGAATATACCAAATTTAACACATCTAAAACAGAACTCTTGCTTTTTCTCCCCAAACCTGCTTCTCTAGTCATCTCCATTTCAGTAAATGGAACCATTCATTGCCCTAGTTATTCAAACAAAAAAGGTGTAAGTCATCCTTATCTTTCCCTGATACCCTCCCTCTAATATATAACTGATAGAATAATATATCCCTATTCCAACTACTTATCACTACTACTACCACCCCCACCCTAGTCCAAGTCACTTTTTTTTTTTTACGAGACAAGGTATTATTCTGTTGCACTGGTGTGATCATAGCTCACTGTAACCTTGAACACCTGGCCTCAAACAATCCTCCTGCCTCAGCCTCCTGAGTAGCTGGGACTACTGGTGCACACCACTATGCCCAGCTAGTTTTATTTTTTGTAGAGATGAGGTGTCACTGTGTTGCTCAGGCTGGTCTCCAAGTGATCCTCCCAAAGTGCTGGGATTGCAGGCATGAGCCACCATGCCCAGCCAAGTCACCAATATCTTTTGCCTAGATTACACACCAGCTTCCTAGCTAGTTTTTATAATAAATCCTTGCCACTCTACATTCTTCCATCAGGAGCCAGGATGATCTTTCAGGATCCTCTAGTATCTTCCTAACACATTTAGAACACAAGACTACATCATGGCCTATAAGAGCCTGTATGATCTAGGCCCTGATTACTTCTCTATCCTTTGTGCCACTCTCCCCTTCCCCTTACTCATTCCATGCCAGTCACACTTGCCATTCCTTGAACCTGTTAAGCTTTTATGTCCAAGAGGAGACTTGTCTCTGCATGGAAAGCTCTTTCTTTAAGTACTCACATGGCTGACTGTTTTACTTCATTCAGGTCTCTGTTCAAATGACACCCTAACTAAAACATATACTCCCCCAGCCACCACCACCCCTGGTTACCCACTACCCCTTATCCTCTTTCTTCATAGCAAGTATAATTATCTGACCTACACACACCCTCTCTCTATACACCTATTCACTGCCTCTGCTACTGAAAGGCAGGATCCTTTAAAAAGCGAGTGTATCCTCAATGCCTAGAATAGTACTTGGAACATAACCAGTGTTCAGTAATTTTTTTATTGGACGACAGACAACAACTCCTTAATCCAAAATGACGCCTTCCTGAATGAGAATTATAACACTGTCAATGCTCTTAATGGTATCTGAGCTATATAAAGAATAAAAAAAAATGCAGACATACTTGACATTTTATAAGGATGTCAAAGAAGTCTTCATCAGGCTCTTTGTTGTCATTCGTCATTAGGTGGCTGAGTACTGACTGATTGTTGTTTTGTGTTAGACGAAGACCTGGCAAATTATTAAAACTGGCCCTCTGGTCATCCAGACGGCGGCTCTGTGAGCTGGCAAGAAGATCTAAAAACTCATCCGTGTTGGGGGATACTACAGAAACAGATGGTGCTATGAAAAGAAGAAAAAACACAAAATGTTACAAAAAGATTTAAGCATATTTGTTATATATATTTCTTTTTGGCCTTGCCAGTCCCAACAACCCTCTGCCCTCCTGCTTCAGGCTGTCCCTGATGGGTTTTGGCTAGATGGATGTGGTTTTTATTGATGGGGAGAGAAGAATGAACCCCCGGGTACTTCCAATGACCCACTTGGAGGTTATTCGGATTTGGGTATATTTCCCTTTGTCTAATGCTCACCCAAAATGTAACTATATGACACAGGGCTAGATACCAGAAGGTGAATAAACTGTTTTTCTTTCATAATTTCTCAGACCAGGATGAATGGGACAGTGTTTTTTTATTCCATGGATAGAAATCATTTAGTAAACTAAGAGTAGTGCTGCTGGCTAGTCTTGGTCTATGGTAC
>NW_012148496.1:804087-805324 GCF_000956105.1 Propithecus coquereli
TCTTGGAGAACTTTAGTGGAAGAATTAGCTTTGTATTTTTTCCCCTTCAGTCTGTTGACAAAGAGTAGCTTTGCAGAAGGTTTGGCAATAAGAGGTTTTTGTTTAGCAAGAATTTCACTGTTCCAGTTCTGTACCTACAAAATAATAAATGGAAAGGTGAAAAAAACCAAAACCCAGCTCTCTTCTGATTTCCCATAATATTAACCTAACATCTTCACTCATTCACTATTGAGAGAATTTTAGATCTCTTAATAAATCCCTTTTTTCAGTATACCGCGCTATTTTCAAGAGCTTGTACCAAATGCATACTGTGGATTTCTCATTATCAAAACATTAAAATGGTGGTTTTTAAGAACCTAAGAATAAGAAAACAAGGTTTGCCAAAACTATAAAAATAAAATTTGGATGGTCAGAGAAGGAGCCAAAGTTTTGTTGTGGATATGAGTTACTTAATGATAAAAACTATACTGTTTTCACTAATACCACACTAAATTCTCAATAAGCAAACCCATGACAACCTATAAATAATAGACTCGAAATAACTATTGAGCACAAAGGAAAAATACACAGTACATACAATATCTCTGTGACGTTTGCAGCTTTAACTTTCTGTCTTAAATGTTTGCAAATAACTCTAAAGGTTCATGCTACATAATGACAGTTTTGGTGAGGCACCTTTTTTTTCATAGGTAAAATTCACATACAGTCAAATGCACAGACTTTCAGTATGTGGTTGGAAACCATATAATCCCTACTCCAACTAATATAAAAAAACATTTCCGTCAACCCAGAAAAGTCCCCCATGAGGCACAAATTGGAATAACCCCAGCCCTCAGGCTAATGTACAGGGGAGTGAGACGTGTAGCTATTAAGTGAAGAAAGCTATCTATTCCTTTTCACACACAGGTTATAAAACAAAATTATTTGCTAGAGCGGATTTTGTGGTCTACTGATCGGAGAAAAAGAAAATGGCCCTTGATGTGAGAACGTAAAACTGCACCTAAAACCCAAGTAGAAATGAGAAAAATTAAAAACATTTCCTATATAGTTATTTGAACTTTACAACAACACTGAAAACAAGATACAGAGTGGAGCGATGTCTTAAAAATTATGAAGGAGAATTATTTTCAACCAAGAATTCTATAGTCAACAAAATGACCAATGAATTGTGAGAGTAGGAAAAACATTTTCAGATATCCAAGTCTCAAAAGTTCCCTCCCACTGCACTCTCTCCCAG
>NW_012148496.1:805374-807711 GCF_000956105.1 Propithecus coquereli
CTCTTGCTCAGGCTGGTCTCGAACTCCTGAGCTCAAGCAATCCTCCCCCCTCAGCCTCCCAGAGTGCTGGGATTACAAGTGTGAGCCACTGCACCCAGCCTATTTTAGACCTTTCTAACTCAGGCAGGCCTTAGCTTCAGCCTTAGCCATAGGTTCCCCTTCGGTCTTTTTTTTTTTTTTTTAATCCAGATATGCAGTATTTAAAGTCAGATTATTTATTTTTTAGACATGGGGGCTCACTGTGTTGCCCACACTGGAGCGCAGTGGCTATTCACAATCACGATCATAAGCACACTACAGCCTCAAACTTGTGGCCTCAAGCAGTGCTCTTGCCCCAGCCTCCCAAGTAGCTGAGATTACAGGCACACACCACCACACCTGCCTCAAAGTCAGATTTTTCCCAACCCCAAAGATACTACAGATATAGTTAGTAGGAATCACACTGGACCAAAAATACAGACATACTTAAGGGAACTGGAAAAAACCTTGTTTTGAACTGTACAAATACCAGCATTGCAGATATACCTGGCTTCAGGATCATTTATATTTCGTATGGTGGGAACTAAATAAAAGAATATCAAAGAGAAGACTTACTTTTTAGCATCATTTTGGGAGGAGTAGAAGAAGTTGCTGTTGAAGCTATATGACAGTTCTTTTCTTGTAAGTAACATCTCTGATCATCCATCCTATTGCTTTGAAATCGGCTTAGTAGGTCAAAGAACCCTTCATCTCCAATAGTATCTGCACTGATTTTCTAAAATGTTGAGAGAAAACCTAGTACACTGAAATATTCCAGCATCATCCCTAGATCATTAATAAACATGATATTTTCAAATGCAAATGGTAAAGGATAAAGATTAAAAACAAAAATTGACCTTTTATTTTCAAAAAGAATACAAGATGGCAATATTGATAATAAAATGTTATTTCAATCCAACTAACAAAAAGCATTTCTAATTATTTTAGTGGGTTTTTTTGGTTTTTTGTTTTTTTTTTTAAAGCAAGCACATGGTGAAATATATTGAGGGGGGAACAAGATAGGATTATAGAGCAAAAGCAAGATACAGGTTTACAGAGCAAGATACATGTGCCACAGATGACGACCTGACCCCCTGTCATAGCAAAAGAGCTATTTTAGTTTTTAATTCTTGTATTTCTAAGGCTAAAGAAACATACCTCAGACTTAGGAGAACTGCTACAGATACTGAATAAACTATGCAAATATTGGTGATACAGGCCTGTACCTCAGGCTTAAAGTTTAGTTCTGAGAGTCTACAACAAATTTTAAGCAAACTAATCTTTATAAGAATTGTTAAACTAAGTAAGTGTATTTTCCTAGCATAGTGATTTCCATGGTTGTCTTATTATTCTTAAAGCTTTGAAGACCCTGAAAAAATATAAACTTCAAATAAATGACTATTTGTAGGGAGAAGGGGATCCTTTATTTGGAAGGCTTCAAAAATGAAATGATGAATGCAATGTTTAATACAAGCAATTATTTTTAAATGTTTCATTATGATGTTAAGTAGTATTAGAGGCACATATGTAAAAAATGTTTTGAGCTTGAGTAGGAGGGAATAAATAATTCTTAGGGGAAATAGGGAAAAATCTCACAGGATATGTTTGTGTTGGCTCTTTAAGAATGAGTAGGCATTTGCAAGTTAGAGATGTTTCATACTGATTAATATGCAATCCCAAAGGTCTGCAGTATTCAGGGGATAATGAACTGAAGTGCAGGGGTAGAGAGAAGAAACCACCAAAATAAAGGCCTTTGTATGCAGTACTAACAAGCATAGACTTTATCCTGTGTGAAATAAGAGGAGCACTGGCAATAGTCTATTTTAAGCAGTTTTGTACAGAAACTTGCCCGTCTAGTGGATTGGCAGGGTAAGAATGAATGCAGGGAGATCAGTACAGGTGCCTATTCTAAACATCTGGCTAAGAGATTAGTAGTAGAATAAGACATGATAGCAGAGATTTAAAAAGGGGGAAGGGTGTGGGAGCAAATCTGAGGGACACAGTGGTTGGATACAGTTAGTGAAAGAGAGGGATTCTGAACATCAAAACATAGCATGGCTCCAAAAACATGGACATTTGCAGGTGAGCTAAGTAAGCTTAGTTAAGACCCCAAACCTTGAACAAAGGTATGCCTTTCTTGAATTCCAGTTCTGCTCTGGATCTACAAAAATATTCCTGAACCATTTACATATACCCCATAATTTTCCCTTTTGTTAGTCATATATAGCCCAGAAAAGCTGCATAAGAAACCACTGATAAAAATTGACGCAAAAGATGCTACAAGGGTGTAGATATAAATGGAATGATGATAACAGAAGT
>NW_012148496.1:820466-821913 GCF_000956105.1 Propithecus coquereli
TTTTGCATCCTCGTTTATAAGGCTGATCTGTAATTTATTTTTCTGGTATTGTTCTTGTCTAGTTTGTATATCAAGCTTATATGCTTCTCAGAAAGACTGATAGTGTTTCCACTTTTTCAGTTATCCATAAAATTTTAGGCAAGGTGTTGTAATCTCTTTTCTTGAATGGTTGGTACATCTCACTTGTAAAACCATCTGGGCCAGGTACTTTCCTAATGCAAAGATTTTAAATTACTGATCTAACTTCTTTATGGTTTTAGGCATTAGTGTACCATTCATATTACATTCTACCACTGGGTTTTTCTATTTTTTATTGATTCAGTTTCAGAAAGTTGTTTTTCTGGAAATTTTCCACTTCTCCTAGGTTTTCTAATATTTTGTCACAAAATTATTCAGAATCTCTTCTCTTTTTACACTTGATCTTAGCCAAAAGGCCAAAAAGCAATAAAAGCTCTTATCTCTGCATGTATATTATGTCCCTTTCTCCCTCTTTTATTTTTGAATAGTCTTGTTGTAGATTTGTTAGTCTGTTTACATAACCAAATTTTGGCTTTAAAAAAATCCTCTCTATTGAATCTTTGTTTTAATTATACTAAATTCTGCTTGTCTTCTACTTTTAGTTTATTCTATTTTTTGGAGGGGTTGATTGGCTTTAGGAAATACTTTTGAAAAAATCAAGTAAGCAGACATCTAAAAACTAATCAACGCATTTGGTAAAATGGAGGTTTGTGGTAACCTTGAAAAGTGGTTTCAGTGTCTTGGTGAGGGCAATGCCCTAGGGGAGTGGGTTGAGGAGAGAATGTAAAATGAGGAAGTAAAGACAATGAACACTGATATCTTTTCAAGTTCTGTTATAAAAGGGAACAAAGGATCAGGTCTGTAGCTAGAGGTGTCCATGAGGACAGGTGACAAGTTTTTTTTTTTTTTAAAACATGAGAGCTCCTATAGCACAACCTATTTGAAATTTCAACACGGGAAATCTTTTTAGCCCATCATTCAAATGCAAAGTACACAGTCTCAATTAATTATACAGCTCACACTTTAGAATTTTTCACTAAATGTTCTTGGAAAGTCTTAATCAGATGATTAGCCACTAATTTCTTTACCTTCTTCCTTTTTTTCATTTGGGTTTAGAGAAGGAAATTGGAAAGAGAAAAGCTAGATTGATCACTGACTTTCAAATTCTAAATATTTATCTGTCAGTAGTTTTTTCCAGACTGAGAATTTCTCGAGCTTAGGAAACTGATCTCACATACGGTCACATATAGATGAAATTCAAAACTGTGATTGAACTTCCTATGTCATATATTCTCTGTGGATATGTTAAACGTGTGATAAGTAATTTAAATGCAAATATTGAGGATAAAGAAATTGGGTTTTAGAAGACCTATTACTTACCATGCAAACTGTTATCAATTTCAATATTTTCAGACATTATGGAATTATT
>NW_012148496.1:821963-824324 GCF_000956105.1 Propithecus coquereli
TAACTCCCCTCATAACTTCTATCTTCCTCCCTGTACTATGTATTTACATTACATATGTGTGTATCTCTAAGCAATATAGCATATTTGCATGTTTGAAACATTTATAAATGGTATCATACTGTATGTATTCTGCAACTTGCTTTGAGCAACCTTATGTTTGTAAGATTCATCCAAGTTGATATGTGTAGTTTAATTTATTTTCATTGTCATTTTAGGACTAGGAAATTATTCATTTTACTAGTGACAAATATTTAGGTTGCTTCCAATTTTTTCCTATTATAAGCAATACTAGAGAAATTCTTGGAAATGTCTCAGTGTACATGAGCAAGCGTTTCTTCCAGTTTGGATGGCAGAGGTGAATAACTGGGAGTGGAACTGCTGGATCATACAGTTGTCATATCTTCAGCTTCACCAGAACGTTGCCAGATAGTTCAGAGTATACCAATTTCTTTACCATCAACACTGCATAGAGTTTTTGTTACCCCACATCATTTCAATATCGGTATTATTGGACTTTTAAATTTTTGTCCACCTCATAGGTTTTCAATAGTACTTCACTGTGGTTTTTGCTGATTAAGTGAAGTTAAATATTTTTTCATATATTTATAGACTATTTTGGTACTATTCATTTTTGCCCATTTTTAACTCATATTCTTATACATTTTGCATACAAATCCTTTTTTAATCATATGTGTGGCAAATATTTTTTTTTGGCTTTTTTAAAATCTTTTCTTGGTCTCTTTTAATGAAATTAAGTTTTTAATTTCGATGTCAATCTTTTCTTTAATGGTTTTGTTTTTTGTGTCTTGAGAAATCCTCCTCTCTGATATCAAGAAGATATTCTCCTATATTCTCTGAGGTAGGACAGCACACTGATTAAAGACAAACTAATCATTCACTTATGATATGACCTTGGGCAATTACCGCTCTGTGATTCAATTTTCTTATCTGTAAAGAATAACAATATCAACCTCATATGATAACTGCATCATTACCTATAAACGGTCAGTACAATGCCTGGTAAGTATAACAGTAAGCATTCACCAATTGTTAGCCAGCATCATTATTGCTTTAAGTCTTTCGTATTTAAATCCTCAATCCATCAAGAATTTAAGTGAGATATTAGTTTCTATATGTGCAAGGAATATAAACTGTATATTCCATTCTATTGGTCTATTTGTCTGTCTTTATGCCAGTAGCACACTGTCTTACTACTTTTATCTGTAAAACAAACATAAAAAAAGCATTTTGATTTCTTGGTCTTCATCAGGAACATTCTGGCTTTTCTCAGACCTTTTTTCTCTTACATAAATTTGTGAATGATCTCATGAAGTTCCACAGAAGAAGTGTTATTTGTTTGGTAATGTGTTGAATTTGCATCAATTTGGGGAGAACTGACCATTTTTTTTTTTTTTTTTAGACAAGGTCTTGCTCTGCTCTCTCACCCAGGCTGGAGTATAGTGGCATGATCATAGCTTACTGCAGCCTCAAACTCTTGGCCTCAAGAGATTCTCCACTCAGTCTCCCAAAGTACTGGGATTACAGGCATGAGCTACTATACCCAGCCAGAACTGACATCTTTCATAATATTTTGTCTTTCAATCACTGAGAGGGATATGTTAAAATTTCCCATTATGATTGCGAATTTTCCCATTTCTTTGGTCAATTTTGCTTTATGTATTTTGAGGCTTTTTTGGCCTATTAAGCACAAATTTAATGTTATCTTCCTGGTGAATTGACCTGTTAATCATTGTGAAATACCACTGCGAAATGACCTTCTTCATTTCTAGTAAGATCTTTTGCCTTAAAGTACATTTTTCTGATATTAACACAGCTATACCAGCTTTCTTTTGGTTAGTTTTTGCATAGTGTATCTTTTTCTATCCTTTTGAGACTTACTATATCCTTATACTAGATATTTTTCTTGCAAGTAGAGTATAGTGGGATTTTATTTTTTCCAGTCTGATACTATCTTTTGTTTGTTTATTTGTTTTGTTGTTTTTTTTTTGTTTTTTTTTTTTAGAGACAAGGCCTTGCTCTATCCCCCAGGCTACAGTGCAGTGGCTTCATCATAGCTCACTGCCACCTCAAACTCCTAGGTTCCAGCGATCTGCCTGCCTCAGCCTCCCAAGTAGCTGGAACTACAGGCATACACCACTACACCTGGCTAACTTTTGTATTTTCTGTAGAGACAGGGTCTCGAACTCCTGGCCTGAAGCCATCCTCCCACCTCAGCCTCCCAAAGTGCTAGAATTACAGGTGTGAGCCACTGTGGTGGGCTCAATACTGTGTCTTTTAAATGGAGCATTTTCGTTTAATAGAATTACTGATATATTTGGATATTTGGGTGATTTTCTCTTT
>NW_012148496.1:836149-837204 GCF_000956105.1 Propithecus coquereli
ATGGTAATGTGATAGATTTTTTTAAGCAAACAAATCTGAAGTTATATATTTAATGATGATACCTTCAAAGCTGTCACCTTGGGAGGCTGCTCGCTTATATTATTCTAATGTTGCCTGTCCTCCCAAACATTTTTGAAAGACTTTTGGAATTGCCTTCAGATCTTGTGGTACATCCCTTTCTGGCACACCATTATTCTTTGATTTGTAAATGATCAGAAATCATCCTAGAGCCAAATTCAATTACTAAAGTAGGTTTACCAAACTACTGCTTTGTATCCTGAAGGATATGGATCTATAATATTATGTTAGCTTTCTTGTCTGGCCCTGAAAACAATTCCAAAGGAGAGTTCCAAAAATATCTCTAACCCACAATGTGGAATATATGTAAAGCTCTGAGTTCTAGTCTGCTTATTGGGGGGAAAAAAGTAATTTCATTACTTTATGCTCTTGCTGCTATAGATAGCCACCATCTGCTTTGTAACAGAACTTTGAAGTATTTAATATAGGTACACCATTTAATAATTAAGACTTTTCTATATCCTTCGGCTTTAAAATATAAGAAACTTTTATATGTAAAATGAAAATATATACTTTTCACATAATGATATATTTAATTTGTGAGGATATTTCATATCTAACTGACAAACATTAACCATTAGTCAATATTTAAAGCAAGGTAGGATGCCATTCAATTTTTAGATGGATCTAAAACAATTTTACCTTTTTTAAAGATGACAAACTATCCAGAATTCTTTCACTTTTGATTCTTTAATAATAAATTACAAATCAGTCACTGTGTCTTTGATTTAGTCAACCTGGCTTCTGCCTGAGGTCTACTGGGTCTTCAATCCCCACTAACTAGGGAAAACTCTGAACAATCTAGAAAGAACACACCAGGCAGCTTGAAGCAGTCTAAGCTTTGCTATCATCTATGTTTCAAACCTACTGATAAGTTAGAAATATCCTGCCACAGTAGAAGCTGGGATTGCCAACTCCTCAGGTAAGTGAATGGTGCCTCAGCTCATAGTGATAGTCAAAGTTGAGCAGAAAGAAGG
>NW_012148496.1:838844-841659 GCF_000956105.1 Propithecus coquereli
GTCAAGGGAAAGAAATTTTTACATTGGCTATTCATCTAGAACCAAAGAAATGCTTACTTATGAAAGAAGGACCTCTCGCTATTTCCTTTTTTTCTCTATTTTAAAATTTTTATTATGTTTTTTCTTTTACTTCTATTTGTTTATGAATATTTTCTTTTTGGTACTAACTTTTAGATAAACTACAGGATAATTAAATAGTATTAAAATACAAGGCAATTTCAATGAAAACATTTGGCATACTATCTAATGTTTCCATATTACCTTGTCATTAAGCTCTCTGGAAATATCTAGGTGTCGCTGACAACAAACGATAGCTTCATCAAAATTCCCAAGAACTTTTAAGGTGTTTCCCAGATTACCACTAGCTTTGGCTTCCCCCAACTGGTCTCCAATAGTCCTGGGGGAATAAAAGCAAATGGCATTAAAATATAAAGCAGCCAGAGTACAGTTTTCCTAGAGGACAAACTGACATGCTCAAAGTTAAGAAAGACCCATTAGCCTTGAAATCTACTTTAAATACAAATTTAAAACTTACATTTCTGTCTTTAATTAGTTTTCATCCATTTAATTAAACTCCAGGGCCATTTCACTATTATCATTCAATTAAACTTCATATTCAGCCTAAAGATTAGTTTTAAAAAGTGATGCTATTGAAGTAGAACTTATTAAATATATTGTTAATTGTTTCTAATTGAATAGAAATACTTTTTAAAGTAACAGCTAAATTAGGGAGAAAGAATATTAAACAGCTTAAATTAATTACCTTGCAAGAGTTAAATCATGATGGTGGTATTCTAATGCTTTGGCATAATCATGCAAATAGAAATACGCATTGCCCAGCTGGCTGTAAATAGCACTAAGTGTTTTTAGGTCTTCAGTTCCAACTTGAACTGCAGCTTCAAAGAATGACACGCCTGCGCGGCAGTCTCCTGATTTACACAGACGTTCCCCTTCCAAGGCCAGCTCTAGGCAAGAAGCTTCCATTCTACAAAATTACATAGCACAGACATTTACAACATAACATTACAACTGCATTGCAGTGTTTTTAACTTCCAGTAATGTAATTTAAATGTGGACTATGTGGCTACTCTTGTTCAGAACAGCTGCCTCTATACTTGAAGTATATATACATTATTGATAAAAGAGTAAACAGTTATTTGTAGCTGAGAGATCCGTTATGTAGGATAGCTAGGTATCTTTAAGTGGAGCTCATTTTAATTAGCCCATCCAGAGCAACTCACTTTACTAGTTAAAGAACCTAAAGCAATATATCCCATACTATTCTCAGTTGTGGCAGACCTATGGACTTTCTGAGAGTTTGGGGAGAATAAGGAGTATCTGAGAAAGTGAGGTCCTATATGATTAATCTTATTCCCTATCCAGGTATCCATCTGTCCATCAATCCCGCCCACCATCCTTCCATCCATCTCTCTCCCCTTCTCTGTTTCATACACAGAATACACACATACAACATAACTCCCTCTCCTTCCTCTTCTTACCACCAAATGACAATCTACACTCTAGAAAAATAGAGGAAGAATATATCTTGATCTATAGAGCACATTTTCAAAAGAGAACTAATTGTCAAGAAACTTTAAGTTAGAAAGCAATGATTCAAAGATTTGCAGAAATTATAATTCTCAAAGTCTGTCCCTGAATTGAAAAAGCCAGAATTAAGTCAGTGTAAATAAATCTGGGAGAAAAAACATTTTGGGTTTAAATCCTAAACTTCAGGAGGTGCCCTTCATCAAAGTTGCCACTGTGTTTCCTCAGCATCTTCATGATTTCTGCCATGTCTATATTTACCTATTAACTTAATGTATTTACAGTTTGGCATATTTCCTTTAAATTGGCACACTATATTTAACTTGTCATTAAAAAAAAATCTAGCTTCATCTGAATCAGTATCCATAAAACTGTGAATTTGATGATACTTATATTTTCTAATACACATTATATAAATATGTAATTATTAAAATTTAAAAGGGAGTAAAATTACCTTATGTACCAGCAGTCATATACATATCACCCTTTGAAAAATTCTGATTAAGCTCATCAAACATTTTAATGTTTGAAATAGCACTCAATTACTCCTTATCAGAATTAGCTCTGAGCCCCTCTAACAGAACAGTAGTTCTTAATGCTAGCTTTACAATAGCGGAGCACGTATGGAGCACTTCTAAAACTCAACACTGAGCCCCACTTGTGGGTGAGGTCAAGTCCCCAAGTAATTTTAACATACAAGCTGGGGTTGAGAATCACTGCTTTTATAAGAAATGTGAATTAAACCAATCACCGCTCACTCTAATATCATTCAAATATGATTATGCTTTGTATATCCAGCAACAGGTCAATTAATGTTTCCTCAGGTGCTCTCTTTTAGTCTATAAAATATCAAGATTTCTTAGGGTCATAAATTAAAATGGGATTATAAAGGGGAAAATAAATCTGATTAGGCTAAAAGAAAAGTCTGGACTAAGATTAACAAAGCCAATTGTAAAGGTTCAAAGCAGACTTCTGGTTCAGAACAAGCAGATTTATGTAGTTAACTCTAATAGATAATTTTCAAATTTCATATGCAGGTATCTTTTTTTATAATTCAAGTGATTTAGCCAATGGCAACAACCTGCTCATAGTTAGACTAGTGACTTCACCTTCACTTTACCAATCTATGCAAAATAATGCAAGCAGATCCGGGCACGGTGGCTCACGCCTGTAATCCTAGCACTCTGGGAGGCCGAGGCGGGCAGATTGTTTGAGCTCAGGAGTTCCTGAGCAGCCTGAGCAAGAGCGAGACCCCATCTCTACTAAAAAT
>NW_012148496.1:841709-843150 GCF_000956105.1 Propithecus coquereli
CTTAAAGATAAAAACTAATAAAAATAGAAAGAGGTCATACTACTGCTACTAAATCTTAGGTACAATAATATTTATGAGCACTGTGTGTTAGGTACTATGCTAAGTGCTTAATATTAACTATACTCTTTTATTCAATCCTCACAATAATCCGAAAAAGTTACTGATGTCTTTTGTTACAGATGAGGAAACAGGCTTAGAAGCCCACAGTCCTGCTGCTAGTATGCAGCAACCAGGTTTTAAACCCAAAGCCTATGATTTGAGGGGATTACATAACATTTTACATTTATCTACAAAAATATTAGACTAACTTGTAGTATTCAGAGGCAGTTTCAAATTCACCAAGAAATATATATGCATTCCCAAGGTTGCTATATGCTCTTCTTTCAGCTGCTTTATCTCCAAATTCTTTTGCAATAAGGAGACGCTGAAAGAGAAAATTACAATTAGATGCAGCTAAATAAAACTGAAGAATGACCTAATCGCTGTTCGGTACTTTGACGGAGGAAATGATCTGGCTCCACGGCCTCCCACTGTACCTGCTCATGTGCTATCACCGCATCCCTGAAGTTTCCAAGGAGGTAATGTGTGTTTCCAAGATTTCCAAAGGCACGTCCTTGGGCTGCTCGGTCACCCAAAGCGGTCACTAGTGATAGGTTTTCCCTAAGTGGTAACAAAAAGTGATTAAAAAAAAAAATGTTTGGAAAATATTTTCATTTATTTGATTTACAGATCTAATTCTTTTTATCAGAAAAAAAAATTTTAGTGAGCTTTACAGTCATAATGTGCAACATTTTAAAGATACATCTGTGATGAAAGGCAATTACAGGAAACAGCTGGCAACACTTCATTGAACCATTCGGATAAAGTTTCTGCACAGAGTGAAGAACAGAGTTAACCTTGGAACCCTTGTGGCAGAGAAGTTCTATGAAATTCACAGGTAAATGACAAGATTTACTCTGAATAACTTACCATTGATATTTCCTGTTTTTGCCACTAAGTGGCACTGGTCTGCAGTTTAAATGAAAGCCGTAGATTACTACTAATACGACACTATAACATTTAAGCAACTGAATTGCTGGTTTATTTTGCTAGTCCATAATTTAAAAACCTTTTCCAAACTTAAAAACTTACTACTGGATAAAGAATGTATAGTAGATCCACGGTTTAGGTGGGCCCACGCAACTTTGTCAGCCCCTACTCACTCGTAAAAATCCACAGCTGCCTGCAGAGCATTTCTCATTTCTTCTGGAAATTCTCCTCCATCCTGGGGACCAGGGCAGCCAAAACTTTTCCCTTTGGCATGATACACATTTCCAAGATTGTAAAGTGCTCTTGCTTCTCCCACCTAGATAAAGATACAGCAAAGTTTACATTTTGAAATCAGATGTCAGGTAATTATAATGCTTATCACATATATTTGTAATATCCTTAATATTATGGT
>NW_012148496.1:855595-858108 GCF_000956105.1 Propithecus coquereli
CACTCTAGCCCGGGCAATGGAGTGAGACTCTGTCTCAAAAAAAATAAATAAATAAAATAAAATAATTCTGAAAATAACCCTCTGAGATAGGAATTATTACAGAAAGGGAAACTGATGCTTAGACAATTTAATTGACCCGCTTAAGGTCATGCAACAGCAAAGCTGAGATAAGAAATCCTGTCTCTGTCTCCAGATCCAGTGTTCTTTCCACTACTCCATGTTACTTCAAACTATTCTTCAGGAAAGCACATTATTAACAACTACATTGATATAGGAAAATTAAAGAAATCAACACCAAAACTGTATTCCTTTACAACTTCATGTACAATAGTCTAACTTTTACGATATTAAAATATTGAAATGATTATTCATAGTAACAAATATGAATAAGGACATTTCCCAAAGAAATATAAAACTAGAGAAACTAGTGTAATGAACCCAATATATCCATCTTTCAACTTCAGCAATTACCAATATATATTATCAATGTTTTATCTCTGTTCTTATCCTCACTCCTTCAACCCCAGATTATTCTCAAGTACATTCCAGAAAGTATATGTAAATTTGCAATTATATGTAAATATTTTAGTATGTATCTCTAAAAGAAGTCTTTTTCAAAAAAAAACATAATCACAATACCACTATTACACCTAAAAAATTAATAATTCCTTAAAAATCAATCACACAGTTTTTTAAAAGCTTGGAAATGAACTCCATTTTGCTAATCAGTCTCCATCTTCTGAAATAAGTGCAAAATATTTCATAAAGCATTCTGATGTCCCTCAGAAAGTTCCTCTGTGTCCAAATAAATATTCCATTTCAAAATTATAAACTCATTGTGCAGAAGAGACCCCTCCAGGTATAGATGAGGACCTCCATAATGAAAGAATCAAATGGATAAAACATTATATGCTAAGTATGTACTAGAATAGAATAGTAACTTATACTAGGCTATGACCTAACATAAAGGGTTCAAATCATTACCTCCAATTATACAACAATCCAATCAATATACAGAGTGCTGATCTTAGAGCACTGATAAAGCCAGGAATTTGTTTGGTGTGTTCCTACTTTAGTAAGGAACACACCGTGTCTACTTTACAGTTATAGATTTTTTAAGTTTCCCTTGGTGAAGTACTACAGCAATGTGCAACCATGTTTGACCTATGCTGTATCATGGAAGTCAGATAAGCATCTTATTAGGTTCATATGATGGTTACATCCAATGGTGTTCAATGGACATATGTGCCAGCCAACACACTAAGCATATGGCTGCCCTGAGGAGCTAATGGTCAAAGGGGGAGGCAAAGAGGAAGAGACAGCTATAGAAATAGATGCACTGAATTTTAATGTAGTTGGTGCTAAGAAAGAGATATGCACAGGATGTAATATGAGCAAAGAGAAGGCACATGGCCAAAACTATGGAGTTTAGAAATGGTTTCCAGGAGGAGATAATCTCTGATGTGAATCTTAGACATTGAGTAGAATTAGCTAAACAAAGAAAGTAGGAAGGGAATTCAAGTCATAGGGTGTAGCATGAGCAAAGGCACTGGGACATGAAACAGCATGACGTGTGCAGGGAACCAGAGCTCAAAGCGCAAGGTGAAGAACAACAGGAAGTAAGGTCTAAGGAACAGGTAGAGCCAGATAGTGGAAGATCCTGAGTACTATGTTGAGCTTGGTTCTGCCCTATGGGTGACCAGGAGCCACCACAGGCATTAAGCAGAGAGGTTGCATGGTTAGCACTGGGTTTTTAGACTGAGCCCTCCAGTGGCAAATTAAAAAGAGAGATTACAAGAGGATAAGAATGAAGAATGGAGGGAGTCTGGAGGGAAGATCCTGGGGATCTCAACTACAGCAGCAGTGAGGACATGCAGACGAGTGATGAACGTGAGAAAAAGGAGATGCAACTGGCAGTACTTCATGCTGGATGCAGAGAGTGAGAAAGGAAGAAAGTACGTAAAATAACTCACAGGCTTCTGGAAATACGGTCTAAAGCAAAGGTCCCCAACCTTTTTGGCACCAGGGACCGGTTTCATGGAAGACAAATTTTCCACCCCAGGGTAGGTGGGGGAGTGTGGGGCGGGGTGGGCGGCGGGGCTTAGGCAGTGTGATGAGGAGCAGGGGGAGGGGCTGTAAATACAGGTGAAGCCTCCCTCCTTTGCCTGCAGCTCACCTCCTGCTGTGCGCCCCCTTTCTTCCGTTCCTAAGTTTCTGGGCAGTGGAGCTCTGTGCCCCAGTCCCTAACAGACCACGGACTGGCCTGGGGGTTGGGGACCGCAGGTCTAAAGGATAGGGTGAGGGCATTTCATATATTAAAAGCTCATCTTAATCATGCTGAATATCTTCAATTTTCTTTTATTTGAAACTCTTTTTAATGGAAATGTCCTCACCTTACCTATATTAACTTCCTTAGCACGAACCTTCCTAACATGAACCATCCACTCCACAGGACGATAAATCTCCTATTTCCTAAACATGTTAAGACATCTAAAATTTGGTAGAAAACACCC
>NW_012148496.1:858158-860274 GCF_000956105.1 Propithecus coquereli
TTTTCCTATTAAAAATTTTTAATTTGGCCAGGCACAGTGGTTCACATCTGTGATCCTAGCACTCTGGCAGGCCGAGGTGGGAGGATTGCTTGAGGTCAGGAGTTTGAACTAACCTGAGCAAAAGCAAAACCCTGTCTCTATTAAAGATAGAAGAATTAGCCAGGCATGGTGATGTGCACGTATAGCTCCAGATACTTGGGAGGCTGAGGTAGAAGAATCACTCAAGCCCAGGAGTTTGAGGTTGAAGTGAGCTATGATGACGCCACTGCACTCTAGCCCAGGAAACTGAGCAAGACTCTGAAGATTGATTGATTGATAGATACGTATATACATATAATTTAAGCATTCTAATTATGTAAAAAAAAAAAAAAGATACATCAAGCATTTTCACTGCTAGGAATTGATCTTAAGGGTATACTTACACAAATTCAAGAAGATATATATGAAAGGAAATTCACAGCAACAAAAAACCACAAACAAATTAAATATCCATCAACAGAATACTAGTTAAAAAAAATACATGCCACCATACAATGGAATACTGATGATGGCACAATTTCACTGAGGGAGAAGTAGGGAAATAGTCACACACGCAGCACCATCAGTTCAGGATGATCTGGGTTGTGGGCCAGGAAATTTAGGGATAAGGCAGAACTGGCTATCCATGTGTATGACATTTAAAAATTGGAAGTTTAAATAAAAATAAAATAAAACGAAAATTGGAAGTTTATAAGAGTTTGTATATATTCATATAAAGCAGAGAAGTATCTTCAAATATATATCTTCACCACAAATATTTGAACTTCTGGATTTAAACTTACATAATGTTATACTGGAACCTTAAATCTAAATGATGTGGCATCCAACAAAACTTAGCTATAGGCTGAATGGGTATCATAAGTGTTACACATTTTTAAAAAGGCATTTCACATATTGTCATTAGAAACAGTGATAGCAATCTGGAACCCTGCTTGCTACACAGCTGTCCTCAAAATCCATAGAATGACAGTGCCCTATAGGAGAACTATCTTAGAAAAGTCATTTTAGTAACTAATGCCTGAAATACCAAAGTCTAAAACTCTAGTTTATGATTAATTCTGAGATAGCTCTTGTATATTTTATTAGAAACTAAATAAATATTTTGGCCAAATCTCCAACACCTCAATCAAATATATGTAATTGCAAAATAGGGCAGGATGGTTTATAAATGTTTTAGAAGATCATTAAATAGTAACAGAGAAAGTAATTTCATATCCCCTCTCTTGCTGTGAGAGAATAGAATTACTTCATTTGTTTACCAGTTGGGTTGAAAACAAAGAACATATCCAAATGTAGAAGACACATCAGGAAAATATCTCTCCATTAAATACATCCCATATACAAAGTTTCTTTTATTTTTCCTAATAGCCTGCCTATCTAGTTGTATAATCAAAGTGTATTTCTAAAAACTATAAACACAGTACCATTATCCTTTATTGAAATGTGTTCATTTTTGCTAATAGAATGAACATTTTAGCTCTAATTCCTCCTTTTCTGCACAAACTCATGCCATTTAAATTTGTTTTAATTTTTAAAAATTTTAACAAACTTTTCTTCCACATTAGATTCTGACCTTTGCTACTACCTTCTTTACCTCCTTAATTTTGGTTTCTTGTGTTCATAGTATATCAGTGAATGCAAAAGAAGATTAAAACCTTGATGCTACATCATTAAAGATCATCATTAAAGGATTTAATAACACCAATTATATCCACATCTGACTCTCCCTTCAAAGGGCCTTTACACACTATTTTAGAATAAATGATGGGGTTCAGGACTTAAGATCCAAAACAAGAGTACTCTCCATCTTCTGTGGCTGTGGAGTCTCCTTTCGCAGCATTTCATAAACCCCAGCTCCACTTTCCGTGTGTTCCAGTCGGGCAGGGACCTTTTCTATCACCAGTCCTACCCCCAATAAACAATTTTCATTCACTCAGTTTACCACATATACCTAGCTATTCTAGTTTATTTTGTAAAAGAAAAAGTAGCACAAAATTATCTTGATTTAAATTTTATTAATGTATGGCGACTTGGCTTTAAAATTGATTTTATCCTTTATCAAATTTAATTCTGCCAG
>NW_012148496.1:863349-868930 GCF_000956105.1 Propithecus coquereli
AAAAAGCCCCTCTTTTACCCTCAAAGATTTTGAAATACTAATATATTCCATTTATATATTTGCATTATATAAAAAAATAAAGTAACTATTCATAAACTCAGAGAACATTCATAAACAATAGTACATAATTGGTCTCTACTAACCATCCTCCTATAGAAAGAACACAAAAACTTAAGAACCACAACAAAAAGAAAACATTGTCTATAGGAGATACTAACTATCTATGGCTGGTATATTTTGAATATTTTCTATTGAAATTTGAAATAGTCAGAGTTAAATACATTTTAAAATAGGAATTAAAAGTCACCCACTAAGAAAGCAGTAGTCTTACCTGTAACGAACATGAAAAGAATGGTCTTCCCTCATGTTTATCAAATTTTCCTCCATCGAGTCATACTACAAGTTGAGTAAAATATGAAATTATTTTATTTTGTGCCAATCCAGTTCTTTACAATGTAGAATTTTTTGCAGAACATTGTCCGGTTAGTATATTAATGAGTTGGTGTTAATACATCCTAAGCTCCTGCTGCTTCTTTATTAATAATGAACGGAGGTCAATGTCAGACAGCTTAAAGGTTCAAAATGTGTCCCAAATCCTTGCATCTGTGGCCCTTTCAGCAGCACTTCAGCAACATTTCTGCAAAAGGAATACAAGATGCTCTGCTTGAAGTCCTACATTTTTGAAGAATAACCTACAGTAACCCTGAGCTGTACATAATCGCAAACGAACTCCACAGACTGCTGTCACGTCAATCACTACAGAAGACAGCAGAGGGCTTAACTGTCATTATGGAGCTTCTAAATAAGGATGTGAATATATGAGATCTATTTGAGAACTGCACTTAAGTTTAATTTTTTAAATTGGTTTGTAATACAATAGTTTTATATAATATTTCCTATTACAAATAATAGCAGAATGGTATGTATATTAGTATCTAAAAACAAAAGATAGTTTGAACTTTTAAAAACTGCTATTAACAAATCAAATCAAAATTCAATAATTATTTAAACAAGTCAATTACACACTCTGTAAATTTATTTCTTCAAAGACGGTATCACACTGACAATTAAGGTATATTTCATTTGCTCTCAAAGTATATTCTACTTAAGCTCTTTAAGGTCTTTAAAGTGTTTCTACTAAAATTGAGAGGGTACAAAAGAAATTTAGAAAATATGTGTATGGTAAAAAGAATGACACAATAAACATTTATATAATACCACCCAGTTCAAGATAAATAACACTACACCACTGCCTTTGAAGACTCCTGGGTCGGGCTCAGCCTAACCTGTCTCTTTCCTTTCCCCTCTGGAGTGATCTCTAAACTGAATTTTGTTCATTATTCCCTTGCTTGTCTTTACAACCCCACAAATGTCTGTATAGTCCTAAATAATACATCATTTAGTTTTGTATGGTTTTGCTCAACATGTTTCTGAGATTCATCTCAATTGTTACACACAGCTACAATTGGCATATTTGTATTGTTGTATCATAGTCCATTGTATACCAAATATATTTTTCATTCTGCTATTGATGGGCATTTGGATTGTAGCTTTTTGGATTACTGTTACTAAAAGTACTACTATGCACACTGATACTAACTCAATGTGCTAGTTAAGCAGCAGAGCAGATATAGTTAAAAAGAGAATAATAAACAAAAAGAAAAGCAATACTAAACGGTTCAGAGCGAAGGCGGACAAAATGAGAAGCTCTAAAATAGATCTAATAGGAGGACCAGAAGGAAGAATACAGGAGTAAAGGCAAAATCTTCAGTGATAAAGACTGAGAATTTTTCAGAATTGCAGACATGCAAATTGAAGAAGCACATTAATAAAATGAATCCATTCTCAGATATATCACAGAGGAACTACAGCATATCAGATATAAACTATAACCTCTGAGATAACAGTTAAGAGAGACAAATAAGATATATATGTGTGTGTATATATATATGAGATAAATTAATAGGTATACAATCATAAATTCCTGGAATCTTAGTGTTAGAAACAACCCTACAGGTCACTTAGTCTAACATTTTACTACAGCATTCCCAGTTAGGTTATAAAGCAGCTAATCCTAATCGTGAATAGTCCTATTAGAAAGTTGTTCCATACTTTGAGCAATCTTTCTATTTCTACCCATTTGTCCCAGTTCTTCCTTCTGCTGCCATATACACTAAACCCTAATTCCTCTTCTTCACAACATCCTTTTAAGTATTTCAGCTATAACACAAACCAGACTCTAAATAATTAACACCCACTACTTTGTTAATTAAGTACAGTTAGAGGTTAGTAGAGAACAGAGCAGTAAGGTGAGAGGGAGGAAAGAACCAGCCTTGGGAATACTGACAAAGCTTCCAAGAGGAAATGAAGTTTTCATATTAATAATCGGTTTGGCATGTAAGAGTCACAAAATATTAATCCTTTCATCCTTTCCCTTGGCCAACAAAGGAAGTAGCATCTTCTTGTTGCTTTGCTTTTGTTATTTTGGGTTTTTTTTTTTTCAGAGATGGGATCTCACTATGTCACCCAGGCTGGAATGCAGCGGCTAGTCACATTACCATCATAGCTCACCGCAGCCTCAAACTCCTGGTCTCAAGCAATCCTCTTGCCTCAGCCTCCCTGGTAGCTGGAACTACAGGCATGTGCCACCATGCCTAGCTAGAAAGCAATATCTTAAGAAAGGATGAAAAAGATATGTAGAAGCTATTAATACAGCAAATCTTCTTGTTTTCTTTTGTAAAGGTAATTAGTGTAGATCTTCATAGCAATAGCCCCAAAGTGCATTTAGAGTACACAGCAGCTAAACTGGCAACCAAACTGTCTTCCATTATCCACTATGAAGTTTAGGCTGTTATTTCTAAAATGGGACAGAAGGAGAGGTATTAGAATTAATTTAACTTAGAATTAAATTAAATTACAGTAGGCCTTCTATATATATGTGGGTTCCACACCCACAGATTCAACCAAGAGAGGATCAAAAATATTTGTGGGGGGGGGGAAGGATGGCTGAGTATGTACTGAACACATACAGACTTTTTTCCTTGTCATTATTCCCATAACAACTATTTACATAGCATTTACATTGCATTAGGTGTTATAAGTAATCTAGAGGTGATTTAAAATGTGTGGGAGGATATGCATAGGTTATATGCAAGTACTACACCATGTTATAGAAGGGACCTGAGCATCTGGGGATTCTAGAACCAATCCCCCAGGGATACCGAGGGACGATTATATATTTAATTTAAATATTTTTCTCATCCATGAGATAATGAAATTCCAAATTTTACCAATCACTTAAAAATGTTAATTCACTTATTAAAATGTAAACATGTAATCACTTACATGTTCGACAAATTAATAATAAATAAATGAATAAAAATAAATGAAGTTGTTCAATGTTGCTTTCTGATTGGTTAAAAAAAAATGAACAAATTAAATAAATAAATATATGAAGTTGAAAAATACCTTACCTGGTAAACTGCAAAGGGAATAATTTTTAACATAATTAAAACAAGAAGATAGAATGCTATTCACTGTTTTACTAAGGACAATTTATAACAGGGTCTTACTACTCTCAAAAGAATATCCAAAATAGTCCCTCTCACGTTACGATCTCTGTAACAATTCAGTAGCATTTCATATCTTAAAATTATTCACTGAACAAACAAGCAATTCTTGATTCATGATTCACGTTGCAAAAACTCTCTAACCAATTTAGTAACAATGTGATCACTTGTGCTCCACCTTACATGGAGTTAACAAACCCACTTCATATTTAACACTATATAGTGTGTGTGTGTGTGTGTGTGTGTGTGTGTGTGTGTAAGACTAGTAAAATTTGCAACAAATACTAAATTACAAATTTGTTCATTAGATAAGACAATTTTGTGACAGGACCAGGAACAGGAATGGAAATTATCGGTTTGAAAAAATATTGAGAAGTCATCAAGTTTAACCTCCAACCTCCATTAAGATTTACACCTAGTAATTTGTAAGGAACAAATCCATCCCTTAAATAGCATCTCCCATCTTCCAATGCTCCAGAAACCTCACTATTAACAAAACTGTTAGGTCACAGCATCTTTTGGTCTGACCATAAAGAAATAAAGAGAAAGCAATCATCTTTTCCATATCCCAGAAATTGACAGAAAGATCAACCAGTACACACCTCTTGCCTCACAGTTACCTGATTAGAAAGTCAAAATAGGCAGACTCTCTTTATACAGCTAGGTGGACTTCTAAACACTGTCCAAGGTATGCAATCAGCATAGGCAAGAAAGACTGGCTCTTTATCAAAGAAATCCTGGCTCTGGTTTACTCCATTGGCAATAAAAAACTTGCAAATCAGGTAATGAGGGAAAATGGGGGAAAGACAGATGTCATGCTTCTTTGAATTTATCTAAACTATCTGCCTGACTGCCACTTAAACGCCAATAATTTTTGATCTGTTTCATTCAATGATCTATATAAACTGGTAAGACCCATCAGATGATAAATACAACTTACTTTTCTTGCCCCCAGGTTAGATTATCTAAACTATATATAAACTTCTTTGATAAGCACAGCCATTTATTACTATTAATATTGGTCAGCCATCTGCTTCAATCAATACATATATATGATAATTTTAAAACAGTGCAATAGAAGTGATCCTTTCTACTAAGCACTGTTCTTGAGTTTGTACATGACAATAAATCAGTTCTCTTAACAGAACTTTAAAATGGCAAAATTGGTTTCAAACACATTTTTAAGTAGAAATAAATCCCAACTGCAAAAGGTTTATAAATGACTAAAATGGGTCCCTAGAGAGTTTCAGTTTAGAATTCTTCACAGGAAAATATATTAAACATGACTCTGTCCTCTCTTCCCAAAACTTATCACCATTCTATGGGAAAACATATGTTTCTATTCAATTCAATAATGTTATGAGATGGCATGGGAAGAATAATTCTAACTAAAAAGGACCAGGGAAAGCTTTTCGGAAGCAAGGACATCTGTACTATACCTTGAAAGATGGGTAGATCTTATTAGGCAAATGGAGGAAAGGCATTCCAGTCAAGGGAAATGGTTCAAGAAAAAGCAAGGAGGTAGGAATGCACAGAATGTTTTCCAGGATAAGCACATGGGGTTAGGAGTAGTGGAAAAGTCTGAGAGGGTAGAACAGTACCAGATTGTGAGGGACTCTGAATACACATTCAGCCTTGTGTTTACATAATAGGGAAACTTGCAGGTTTTTTTTTTTTTTGACAAAGGAATAGCAAAGTGGGATCTATGCTAGAAAAATAAACTAGCAGCAACATATAGAGCAGAATGGGGAGACAGAGGAGAGAAAAATACTGCAAAAACTCCGGAAACAACTATTGATTAGAAGCATCCTCACCATCTCACAAACACCAAGGACATTGCTTTGCACATAAAAGATGTCCAACAAACTTTTTGATTTCTTGCCTAGAAAAATATAGGAACTATGAAGCAGCAAAGAATCCTACAATAGCAAGAAAACCGGACTTTGATACATTTCTGCTCCGCAATAAAGATTATATTAAGATTCATATAAATAACTCAGAAAAGTCTTACT
>NW_012148496.1:869999-899479 GCF_000956105.1 Propithecus coquereli
AAAAATTAGCCGGGCGTTGTAGTGCTCGCCTATGAGTGTCAGCTACTCGGGAGGCTGAGGCAGGAGGATAGCTCAAGCCCAGGAGCATGAGGTTGCAGTGAGCTATGATGACGCCACTGCACTCTTCCGGGGCCTGGGGACAGAGCGAGACTCTGTCTCAAAAAAAAAAAAAAGCAAAAAAATAAAGCCATTTTACAACTACTGTAACCTAGCACTGTTTTAATTAGCCTAGTAGCAAGTCTCAGATTTATATTAAAATATATTTGTAACATCAAATGTCTGATTTAATAATGGAAGAAAATACAATTAAACCGCTTATCTTGTCAAAGAGGAGTTGGGGGACATGCCTCTACAACAATATCATACAACTTTTTACTTTGTAACCGCTCCACTCCTTAAATTGTAAATAATAGCCTGAGAAACCTCTTGTCAAAACCAATCCACTGTAAGGTGCAAAGCCGAGTAAGTATGAGGTTGCTCCTCATCCCTGAGCATCCCGCCTCCTTACCTACTTCAACAACAGTGATCTTTCTTCTTTTATGTTTTTTTTGGGGGGGAGTTTTTGTTTTTTTTAATTTCAGGATATTATAGGGGTACAAACATTTTGGTTACAAGTAATGCCTTTGCCTCGCCCAAGCCAGGGCTACAGGCGTGCCCTGCCCCCAAACAGTGCGCACCGCATCCATCAGCTGTGAGTTTACTCCCCGCAACCTTCCCACCTGACCACACCCAATGAATATTACCACCACGTGAGCACCTTAGTGTTATCGGTTAGTATGTTGTTTATTCGTTTTTAAACAATCAGCCAAAGCTGCTCTTGAATAGTGAGAACCCAAGAAAAGTGGTATTTATCAGAAGTTAATCATGCTGGCTTCTATCAGGCCAGAAATCTTTGGTACACCCTTCTAAAGTGGCTGCTTGAAAATTCAGCTCGGCTGGTCATGTTAACTTCCAATACAAACCAGGAAGCACTCCAATACAAGCCTGACAGAAAGGAAAGCCAAGAACTTACTTCGTTTAATTCTAAGGTGGGGTTAAATTATGCATTAAGGCAAATAAAATTTCCATCCCCCTTTTAAGAGTTCAATTGATACTAGTTAAAATGATCTAATTGGCACCATTAAGACATAAGGAAATTATATCTTCTACTTTTTAATTGAAGACATTCCATAGATTTCAGAAAAGGGTTTTCTTAACATTTTATGCCTTAACTTCTTGCAGCAACTACCTATTTCTATGGGTAAATCGACCTGATGGTGCCTAAAAGTTTGCGAATTTAAATGTAACCAATGCAGATATTTGACAAAACCTGCCTAGTTTAGATATCGAGCGCACGAACACAAGGGACTGCGATCCGCCTGGGATTTAATTCCATGGGGATTCGGACTTTTAATCTACTATTCATTATTCGCGCTCGGAGTACGTAAGAAGTCACTGTATCCTAGTATACTTTTTATCTTAAAAAATTAGCAAATGAAGCTGTTAAGCTTAGTCTCACTCTAACATCTTCCAAGAAAGCAACTCAGGGATCGTACTGGTGCAAGCTGCTCCTCAGCCCGAGTTTCTGGTTCCCGAGCCGGACACACAAGACGCCGCGTCCACGCAGCGCCCCCGGCCCCGGCAAGCCCCCCGCCCCGTCTCCGCCGGCCACCCCGCCTCCTCCCGCCCCGAACAAAGGATGTCGCCCCCTACACGCACACACACCCCCTCCCGGTCACCTCCCTCCGGGGGCCCCTCAAACGCCTCAGCCCCTGCGCCACGGCAGAACTCACCTCCCATGGGCCAGCGGGTCCGGGGTTCGCGGCGAAGCAGAAACAGCTGCCGCCTACGGCAACTGGCGGGCGGTCACGGCCCCTACCCCCCGCGGGTCCGCGAGCCTGGCAAGGGCACCACTGGGGGCGGCGCGAGCCCTCCGCCTCCGCCCGGTCACGTGGTCCGGAGCCCTGGGCTCCCCTCGCCTCCCCGCGGCGTCCCTCCGCCACCTAGGGGTCCCGCAGCGATGCCAGCCCTCAACGCCTCCCTTTTCTGCGCCTGCGCCCCCAGCTGCAGCCGCTCTCATTCAAACCGGCCACGCCCCGCGTCTTTCGGACCCGCCAATGACCGGCGGCGGGGCGGGGCGCGGGGGGGCGGGGCGCGGCTTTCGCCCCCTCGCTGCCTTCTCCTGCCCGCCCAGGACCTGCGTGTCAGGTTGAGGGGGCTTTTGAAGGCTCGGTACTCTTCTGGCTCCGAGCCTAGTCCTCAAACACCAAACTGAAGTTTCTTTCCTGTTCCCTTATTTCTTCTTCGTACACTGAAAGGTGGAACAATAAAGATCGTCCAGAGTTCAGATAGGGTCTGGGTTGACTCCTTTAAAAGATGGGATCCCCAAATCAGTGCGTCCTTCCTACGAGACTCGAGACTCGGAGCCGCCCTAGAGAATGAGTATTCCAAGCGGCAGCTGCAGGGTGTTTAAGAAAAAGAGGCCTCTGAAAGGAACAGGGGACCGTGTGAAAGTCTGAACAAGGCAGCCTCAGTTCTTGAAGCTGTGTCACAATTATGGCGTTTCCAGCTGTTGGAAAAGCAAACTTTTGTTGACTGCAGAATTGCTGTTTCCCAGGAAAACTGGGTGGCAGTTTTACTTACTTTCAGCAGCTACATTCCAAATACGCTGGGAAGAGTAAGTTTTATTCCGTACACCTCCCCTCCATACCAAGTTAACCAGAAAATAGTTCTCAGTTTGTTCTTCACAAAATACCAAGACTGGAGCCTCTCTGGGGTAAAGAATTTGATGAATTTAGTTAGATTATTTCTCAAATAGATATTTCTCCACTTAAATGAAATTTAAGTGTTTCTACGGGGTTAAGAATATGTTAAAGAAAATCCCGGTTTCAGTATCTCTCTGAATGACAGCCGTAACCTAATGAGCAACATTTCTCATTAGGTGCGAGTTATGGCAGATCGTTTAAAGGAACAGCTTTGGCATCAAACCAGACCTGGGTTAGAGTTCCAACTCTGCCACTTACCGGACCTTGGCCGAGTTACTTATTCTCTTTAGCCTTTTATTTAGCCTTTATTCTCTTTAGCCTGTGTTTTATTATCCGTAAAACACAGATAATACATACTCTTCTAATAAGGGTTGTTTTGATGCCTCAGTGAGATCGGGTTGTTAAGTGGTTGACATTCGGCCTGACACGTAGGTACTGCTCAATACATGGCACCTAGTATCATTATTATCAAGCAGCTTTAATATCGGGTTCTTATAAACAACCACCAAATTAGCTGGCTGTATTATTACAGAGGTAGGTATTATAATTCCTTCTTACCTATAAAATTCTTTTTAAGTATTGATACTTTTAAGTACTAATACTACGAAAGCCACAAAGGAAGTACAATATATTGAATTCGACATGTCCAAAATGAATCATTATTTCGTCCCTGCAAATCTTTTACACATGTGACTTTCTATTTCTGATGTTAGCTCCATCTTCCTACTCACTCAAGTTAAATTATCTTTTAAATTATCTTTTAAAAGGCATGATTCAGGTTATGTCACTCTCCTACTTAAAAACCTTTAGTGACTTCCCATTCAATTTAAAATAAAATCCAAACTCCCTACCATGGCCCACAAAATCTTAAGCCATCTTGCCACTGCCCACCTCTATACTCCTGTATTTCCTTCTCCTGCTACCTCACTTTCCTAAAAATACACAGCACATTCCTCAGGCCCTAGCACAGACCAAACCTCATCTCAGGACCTCCTCCCTGGCAGTTCCTTCTACGTAGATTTTTCCCCAAGCTCTTTAAATGGCTGGCTTCTTTTTATCCCTCAGCTTTCAGCTTATTCATTACAGCATTCGGCAAGTATTTATTGAGTTTCTGCTGTGTGTCAGGAACTGTTGTGGGTACTGGGAATACAGTAGTGATCACAGCAGAACACAGCCCCTTCTGTCATGGAGCTCAATGAAAATAGATGGGCCGGGCGCGGTGGCTCACGCCTGTAATCCTAGCTCTCTGGGAGGCCGAGGTGGGCGGATTGTTTGAGCTCAGGAGTTCGAAACCAGCCTGAGCAAGAGCGAGACCCCGTCTCTACCAAAAATAGAAAGAAAATAATTGGACAGCTAAAAATATATAGAAAAAAATAGCCGGGCATGGTGGCGCATGCCTGTAGTCCCAGCTACCCAGGAGGCTGAGACAGAACCATCGCTTGAGCCCAGGAGTTTGAGGTTGCTGTGAGCTAGGCTGACGCCACGGCACTCACTCTAGCCCGGGCAACAGAGCGAGACTCTGTCTCAAAAAAAAAAATGAAAATAGATGACAAGAAAAAATATCAGATGGTGATAGGTACCATGCGGAGAGTTAGAAGAAGGGTGATGTGAGAGTGAATGAGCGAATGACTATTTTAGATTGAGGGTCAAGGTAAGGAAGGCCTCTCTGAGAAGATGGCATTCAAAGAGAGACTTCAATTATGGAGAAGGATCCCGCCTTCAAGCAAACTTCAGGGAAGAGCACATTAGGCAAAGGGAATAGCTAATGCAAAGTCCTCCTTTGTGGGTTTGAGAAACTGGAGGAAGGCCACTGTGGCTGAAGTGAGAGAGGGGAAAACACACAAGAGGCCACCGAGGCCTTTGAAAGCCAGGGTAGTGAGTATGGACTTTATTTTTGAAATGTTATAGGAAGCCAGTGGAAAGTTTTAAGCACAGGAGTAACTTTATCTGCTTTGTATTTTTAAAAGAGCACTCTGGAACAAATCCAGAATTTGAGACATTCTGCAGCTAGCCCAGACTCTTCATAAAAGTCAATATGATGAAAAACAAACTAGAAAAGGCACCTGAATCTTGATGGAGTCCTAAATCAGGCAGAGAGGAAGAGACCCATTTAACATATACTGTCATTCAATAAATGCCTATTATGTGCCAAGCGCTCTGCTGGGTGCTGGGAACACGGCAGTGAGGTTTGCGCTGCACCATTCCCGCACTGCTAGATGAAAGCTCCTGGTGCCGACACTGCAGACAGGCTTCCTTGACCATTCTTCAGTGCCTTGGAGTGGGGCGAGAGCAGTGAGCATGTGCACAGTCGCACAACACGTGGGGATGTTAGGATAGGCCAAGCTTAGCTTTTTAAAGATGAAGCCAGAGTGGCTGGACTTCCCTGAGTTATAAATAACCACACTGAATCAAGTCGAATTTGAATAACCAAGTAGATAACACATGTTCCCTCCCCAACAAAGTCTATCAGAGGGTAACAGTGCTCCCTTGGCTGAAGTCAGAAGCCTTGGGTGTGGAGGTTCCTCAGCAAGAATGTGGACTTGGTAGTTCACCTTTAAGATAAAAGAAGGAAAAAATGGGGATGGGGTAAAAGCTTTCCAAAGGATTACCCAAGAAAAGGCGAATGGGAAGGAGACTTCAAAATGCAGGGGAAACAGCCTATTAGGGTTCATCTTTCCTGTGAAATCTAAAGTGAATCAATAAATAATAATAGCTAAGCATTACTGGTGCTAAATATGTGCCAGGCACTATTCTAAGCACTTTTTGTGTTTGAGGGTTCTACCTGGATGCTGACTGATGCAAGGACAGGGCCTAGTATATAGCGCTAAATAACTTTTGCAGTTACTATTATTTTAACTATTATGAAGTAGGTACTAATATCATTCCCATTTTACAGTATCTTAGGTTGGTTTCCCTAGAATCAGATCCTGAGATGGGGATGGAGATCCATATGATTTACTGAGGCAGGGAGTGAAACAGGACAAGGAACTGGAAAGATCCAAGCAAAACCCAAGCAGGAATGAATCTCAAGAAATCCTCCCTTGGCCCAATGCACAGAGGGGAGGGAGGGCTCTAGAGTCTAGAGCATAAGCCGTGCTGCAGAGGCAGCCTCCATTTTACGCAAGGGTGCTGGCTGTTTGTACTGTTCTATCAGGATGGAGTGGGGTATGACTTCCCCAGGTGTGGCTGCTGTCCCTGGCACAGACTGTCTAGGGAAAAGGGGCCTCTGTGAGCTCTAGCAGCCAACCCCAAGAAAAATCACTGTGAATGTGTATATTCCCTGTGTGTGTGCCTCTCTGTTACTTCCTTCTGGTGTCCTTCTATAAAAACACTTAGACATGAAGAGAGATTAAGTGTTTGGGAACAGGGGGATAATAGTTGAGCAGGGTGGAGAGAATGTCTTGCACTAGAGAGACCAACCAGCCTGAGACTGAGAAGGTCCCAGGAGACGGGACTTTCAAGTTTATTTTATTTTTTATAGAGACAGGGGTCTCACTATGTTGCCCAGGCTGGTCTCTAACTCTCGCCCTCAAGCAATCCTCACACCTCGGCCTCCCAAAGTGCTGGGATTACAGGCATGCACCCAGCCCTCCGACTTTCAATTTTAAAACCAGGGCTGGAGTTGGTAGAGGCAGTTGAGTGTGGAAACGCTTTAGGGCTTGTGGAGCAAAGAAAGTAGGTTTAAGAGAAAGAGAAGCAAATAAATATTAATAGTTTAGGGATTTGACCAGAAGACACCCCCCTGTTCTTTTACAGGGTTACTTTTAGGGTTCTCTAAAATTGAGGTGGACGATATCCCTTCCTAACAGCACATCTGGAGGCTGCCTGTTGGCAAAGCAGTCAAGTGCTCCTGATTCACATTGTGGCAGGTGCAGAAGTCACAAGTTGTCCAGTGAAACTTCTTTACTGTCCTTTGTTCGAAAACTCACTTAGTGGGTGGATTGTTTAGAAAAGAAGTGAGACTCTTGTGACTACCCTAGCAGTCTTCCATGTGTCAAACTTCCAAGAGTCTGTTTGCCTTTAGGGTACTACACTTGCTCAGATGTTCTCCTCTGAAGATAATGCCACTGTTTTATGAGGCTATCATCTGTCCTTCATAATGGCATCACAAACGTGCCCAGAGGTTCCAGGCAAATCATATGAATCTAAACTGTCATCATTTAGAACTCTTTCTACTCTACTGGCTAGACTCCACCTCAGATTGTTGTCACTGACCTTTCCCAAACCATGGTTTTATGACATCAGTAGGACGTTGGTAGAGCCCTGGTCTCAGAGACATAAAGAACTAATTTGCTTCTTAGACGTGTCTCATATCCCAGTTAAGTCAAATTCCTCCCAAGAAACCAGGTATAGTCATCCCACAGACACTTGCTAGCATACTAGAGGGATTGTGCAGAAAAGGGTAGATCTTTCAGGAATATTTGGGCAACACTCCCATGTGAGTATCCATGAGCTCTATCCATTGCCTCTATTCCAACCGATGGCAACTGCCCCCCACCCCACGACCACAGGCCTCCCTTGCTGTGTTCTCAGAGCCTCTTAAACCCACTTAGAAGGCTTACAGATGTACTCTTCTCTATCAAGCTAGATATAAAGGCTTTTTCAGTCTAGTCTCCTCAGTTAAATTTCTACCTTTACTTGCCCTTCCACTCAGGAAGAGGAGGAAGGAGAGAAGAAAGATTTGACATTTATTAAGCACCTGTGTGTCAGAAACTGAGCAAGGCGCTTCACACACTTATCTCATTTAATCCCCACAAACACCCTTTATCCTCATTTTGTGAATGAGGAAACGGAAGTTCAGATTACTTATTAACAAATAACTCATCCAAGGTCCTCGATTAATAAGGAGCAAAGAGTCAAACTCAGTTTTTATTAATAAATAACTTATGCTTTCCCACTGTCCTCAAGCAACCAGATGGATCTTCCTCCCTCCCTTCCCTCCTCCCTGCCCTCCTTCCCCTTCCCACTCTTTCCCCTCCCTCCTCTGCCAATATTTTATGATCGTGATGAATGCTATTATAGAGTACAGAGAGTGCTCTGAAGGCTTGCATCGGGGGATCCTGACTTAGTGTAGGAGATGAGGGAAGGTTCTGGAGGGAGTGACACGCTCAGGGATGAGTAAGAAACAGCCAAGTAGAAAGGCAGGAGGAAGTGGGACCACATATATGTTCTATGAGATTATAATACTATGTTTTTACTGTACCTTTTCTATGTTGAGATATGTTTAGGAACACAAGTGGGGGCAGAAACCTCAGGCCCCATGAACAGCTAAAGGGAAGACCCCAAGGTGGGCAGGACACTGTGCATTTGAGGAACAAAAGAAGTTCAGGGAACAAGAGGTGGGCAGGGGCCAGGGAGTGGGCACTTCAGGGAGAAGTTCTGACCCTCATCTCTGACTTCTCCTCACACTTCCTGAAGTAATAAGGAAGGGATTACGTGCGATCTTCTTGGAGAAAACCTGTTTTACCTTTAGAGTGGTGTTTCTTAATGAGGGCCCTATTGGCACTTTGGACGAGACGGTTCTCTGCACAGGACTGTTCTGTACCTTGCTTCCACCCGGTTCCCAGTACTAAATGCCAGCTGCAACTCCCCTCCATTTCTGAGAGCCCCTGGGCTGTCCTGCCCTCCTACTGAGAACCAACTGCCATCAGCTTCAGGACCATGCTTTATCCCTTCATCTTGCCACATCCAGACTCCCCTTGGGGGGATCTCCTTCCCTGATGGCTCCAATGTTTAGCACCATGGCACACCAGGAGCATTCCCAATTCCATGGAATACATGTCGAGTCCCTGCCATGTACCCGGAGTACAGACAGGCCAGTGCCAAAGACAGATATGAAACAATTAATTGCGAGAGTGGGGAAAGCGTAACTGCAGAAGCTTGCACAGGGGATGGAGGCGGCAGAGGAGGCGGTGATGACCTCTCCTGGCTGGGGAGGTGGGGGGGGCGTTCCAGGCAGAGAGGATGGCAGCACATCCAGAGAGTGGGGACATAGAACAGCAGGCAAGCTTGGAGAGCTGTAAACAGCCCGGCATTGTGGAAGCGTGAATCTCAAGGCGGGGCGTGGCAGGAAGACAGGTTGGAGAGGCAGGCACGTGGCGACAGCTCACAAAGGGCTCCACATGCCGTGTAAAGGAACTTAGTATACAGAATAAACTCCCAAATGCGTTGTTCGGAAAATCTTCAATTATCCTGAAACGATAACATCTGAATGCGGTATTTAGAAATTTTCTGAAGAGCTTTATAGATAAGGTTACTGGAACGTGTTACAAGTTTCTCCCTGGCTCTATAATTTCATTTTTGAAGTCCTTGTGTGCCTTGGAGGATTTTAAAGTTTCTTTTCACGTATCATTGTGTAACAGATTTCTTGAGCTATAACTGACATACAATAAACAGCACATATTTAAAGGGCACGATTTGTTAAGTTCTGACAAACATTCACCACAATCAACATATTCATCGCCTCTGAAAATTTTCTCATGCCCCTTCCCAACCTCCGCCCCAACCCCAGGAACTGCTAGCCTGCTTCCTGTCATTATATATTAGCTTGTATTTTCTAGAATTTTATATGAATGGAATCATACAATATGTACCCTTTTTTAAAATCTGACTTCTTTCAGATAGCATAATTACAGTCATGTGCTGCATAACAATATTTTGGTCCATAACATGGACCACATATATGTTCCATGAGATTATAATACCATATTTTTATCATACCTTTTCTATGTTTGGGAACACAAATACTTGCCATTGTGTGACGATTGCCTGCAGTGTCCAATATATTTAATAGTAACACACTGTCCAGGTTTGTAGCCTGGGAGCAATAGGCTATACCACATAGCCTGGGTGCATAGTAGGCTATCCCATCTAGGTTTGTGTAAGTACACACCATGATGTTTGCACAAGGACAAAATTGCCTAACAGTGCATTTCTCAGAACGCATCTGCTAAGGAACGCATGACTGTATTTTGAGATTCATCCATGTAGTTGCATGTGTCAAGTTATCATTTTTAATTTTTTAAACTTTCGACTTTGAGGTGTGACCTCCTACGGTGTTTACTGTATCTCAACAAATCACAATTGTTCCATGGGATGACAAAGCTCCACACTGGGAGGGGCTTTAAGGGGTAGTAGGAACCCCCTGGAAATATAAGAGATGCTGCTTGGGGATGAAATGTTGAGGCATAGAGCCTAGATTTCTGAGAATCCCCCAGAATATTAAAGAACATAGGAGTAAGCAAAATAATGGCCTCCAAAAATGTCCGAGTACTAACTCCTGGAATCTGTGAATGTGTTACCCTACCTGTCGAAAGGGATTTTACAGATGTGATTAAATTAAGGGTCTTCAGAAGATTGTCCCAGATTGTCTGGGTGGGCCCAATACACAGTGCAATCACAAGGGTCCTTATGAGTGAAAGGAGGCAGGAGAGTCCGAGTCAGAGGAGATTTGAAGATGTGTAACGTCGCCTTTGACGGCGGACGAAGGGGCCGTGGGCTAAGGAATGCGGACAGTCTCTAAAATCCGGGAAAGGCCAGACTCTCCCCTCCAGCCTCCAGAAGCAAAGCAGCCCTGCCTACACCTTGATTTTAGTCCAGTGAAACCATTTTCAGACTTCAACCTCCAGAACTAAAAGATAATAAATTGTGTTGTTTCACACCATGAAGTTTGTGATAATTTCATTAAATAAAATTTATGGGAGGTCATTTTGGACTGAGCTCCTGTTTTAGACCCTGACAGACCAGACGAAACCAGAATGAAGTCACTTGTGCTAGGTGCCGAGTAATCAAACCAAACCTAGAAACCGGCCAATTTTCCAAAAAGCAGGAGATTCACAGGAAGCAATCCAGTGGGGCCCAGTCAACCTGAGCCGGCATGGTAAGGAAGTCCTCTCTGCTTTCACCCTACAAGGAAAGTAACTTTGAAACAACCAGTCTGCTTTTTGTCCCTTGTTTCTGCTTGGCCTTTTCTGCCTGTAAAGCTCACCCACTCTGCTCAGCTCCCTGGGGGGCCTTTCTGTTTTGTAGATGGGATGCTGCCCAATTCATGAATCACTAATAAAAGCCAATGACATCTGTAAACACAATTTGTTGAAATGTTGTTCTTTAACAATTTGTTACAGCAGCAATAGGAAACCAACACAATAAGCAAACCTACACTTGATCTTAGCCAAAAGGCCAAGAAGTGATAAAATAACCCATCCTATAAAAAAAGAAAACAAACTTACAATGCTGATGAGTCTGACTACTTCTGTTTCTTCTTTCTCTTTGTGACATGTGGTCTAACAGGAGTAAAAGCAAGTTGGCTTTGGAATCAGACTGACCTGTCCTAGTTCTGCTCCTCTGAGCTCTTTTCTCATCTTAAAGAAGGAATTATATTTACCTCGGGGGCTGTGGAGAGAATTGAAGAGATGATATACACAAAGCACATAGCACACAGTAGGCCCTCAGTAAACGTTAATTTTCTCTGCTTCCCATCTAACACCTGACTCCAAGGGACTAAATCCTTATTGCTAGTGACCTGCTGTGTAATTGGAGCTAAATTGCTTCCTCTCCTTGTGTCTGTTCCATGAGATTAAAGGGAGATACTTAAGTCCCGGAGAGTATTTAATTAGAGATTGTAATGTCATTAGATACTCCTGGTTGAAAAGTGTTATTTAGATGCAAAGTGCTGTTATCTTTTGAGCAAGTAATTGTTTCCTGTCCTAAATTGTTTAGCATTGTACTGAGTTTCCATCTCTGAGATAATGACATTTCTTGAGAGGGTAAAGAAATATCTCAGCTAGGCGTTGTGAGTCTTAGTTAATGTATGTTTATTAAGCCTACATAAGCCTACCATAAAAGGCTAAATGTGATTTATTACCTTTCATATGGTTGTCAATTCTGATATTTTAATATAGTAACTAATATTGTCCAAAGAAGTTGGCATTTCAGCATTGGATTAGGTAATATTTATTTTATAATCATGTTGGGGGCTCTAATTTTTTACTATTCAAAGAGATTTTTTTTTTTTTGAGGCAGGGTCTCACTCTGTTGCCCAGGCCAGAGTGCAGTGTCATCATCATAGGTCACTGCAGCCTCAAACTTCTGGGTTCAAGTGATCCTCCTCCCTCAGCCTCCTGAATGACTGGGGCTACAGGTGTGTGCCACTATGCCTGGCTAATTCTTTTTTTTTGGTAGACACGGGGTCTTTTTATATTGTTCAGGCTGGTCTCAAACCCCTGGCCTCAAGTGATTCTCCTGCCTCAGTTTCCCAAAGTGTTAGGATTACAAGCGTGAGCCTCCATGCTTGGCTGAGTGGCGGTTTTTACCAGAAAGGGGTTAGGGAAGTATTGATAGCTGTTATTTTTCTACCATGGCATAATTTATAACAGATTTACATTTCATATCCTTATCTCATATAAAACCATACAAACTGACTAAAAAAGCTAAAATTTTGAAGTACTGAGAGATTTTATGTAATAATGATAATTTTTTTTTTTGAGACAGTGTCTCACTCTGTTGCCCGGGCTAGAGTGCCGTGGTGTCAGCCTAGCTCACAGCAACCTCAAACTCCTTGGCTCAAGCGATCCTCCTGCCTCAGCCTCCCGAGTAGCTAGGACTACAGGCATGCGCCACCATAGCCGGCTAATTTTTTCTATATATTTTTAGTTGTCCGATTAATTTCTTTCTATTTTTAGTAGAGACAGGGTCTCGCTCTTGCTCAGGCTGGTCTTGAACTACTGACCTCAAACAATCCACCCGCCTCGGCCTCCCAGAGTGCTAGGATTACAGGCATGAGCCATCGCACCCAGCCTAATAATGATAATTTTTAGAGCTAGTATTTATCAGACATTATGTGCCAGGCACTGTTCTAAACCCTATGCATGTGTTAAAACTAAATAGGCATAATCCAACTCTAACATGTCGCATTTATTTAGAGAGCATTACTATCTGTAGAAATTTTCAAATATGTAACTGTTCATCAGGATTGTTTATACTGTGGTGATATGGAGGAGGATTTGAGAGCATAAGGACTTTGGTTTCATAGCAATGGCTATCATTTATTGGACATGACAGATGCCGGATTAAGTAAACGCATTATCTTATTTTATTCTTATAGCAACCTTTGGAAGTAGGATTGTCATCACCATTTTCCGAAGTAGGAAAGTGTCAAAGAAGTTAGATCATTTGCCTAAACTTGAGGAGCTGGGAAGTGGCAGTACCAGGATTCGAACTCTTGTCCTGCTATCCCTAGAGCATGAAGACACAGGAGGACCCTGCACTCCTTCCATGAAGAATGTCCTTCCTGGGGAAGCCATTTTCTCTTTCT
Organism: Propithecus coquereli; assembly: GCF_000956105.1. NCBI lineage: Eukaryota > Metazoa > Chordata > Mammalia > Primates > Indriidae > Propithecus > Propithecus coquereli. The sequence goes on from NW_012148496.1 coordinate 883,056, forward strand.
GCTCCTCACAACACTCATTCATCAACGAGAATATTGGTCTGATCTCTAATGTCTTCTGCAGCTCAATGTTTTATGAGCCTTTGATTCTCATTTCATTTTCTTCTTTCCATAAAAGAAGATTACACCAAAGAGAAATGTGACTCTTTAAAAAAGGTATTGTGATGAGTCGATCAGAATCAATCTTATTTAAGCCCTGAGATGGGCATCAACTGAGGCCAAGAGATTGTTAAAGATTCCTTTCCCTCCCGTGAGCTGGGGCGTCCAGCCTTCACAGCAGGGAGGGGTCTCCCAAGTAGAAATGTAGTGACTGTGCCTAGAGACCGGAAGACTCCTCTCGTGAGGCTACCCTGAGAAACACATGTGCACATGCATGTATGCACGTCCACGTGTGCAGACACTCTGTGAGGTCAGGCTAGCAGAGGGCTGAAAACCAAGCACTTACTGGACCCAGTTCAAGACTTCAGAGCATTTTCCATTTACTAGCACTACACGAAGGATTTTTTCTATGTATGTAGCAAAAAATATGCATGAGAAGGCTGAAATTTTGGCCCCAGTGCATCTCCCAGACAAAACAGTTGTCCTGGTGCCCTAACTGAAGCTGTATCTTAGTATCAGGTAGAGGAGGACAAATTCTGGCCTTTCCACATGTGGTCTGAGTGGCTCTGTTCTCCTTTGTACTAATCTGGTTTTTCCCCAGATCCAGAACCCGAGAAGGGACAAGAGCCTACATGAGGTATAGTCAACCATGGCATGTGGTTCACACGTACTCAGTAAATGCTAGTCGACTACGAATATGTTTAAAACATAGAACAACATGCTCTAACAAAGGGCCTCATCTTTTCATATAGTTTAGATAACCATCTTTTCCTATTTTTAAGTGCCATATTTTCTTTTCTGTTCATTCGTGTCCTTTGCTCTTTGGGGTCATTTTTTTAATTGATTTGAGTGATGTTTATTCTCAAATACTTAGAAAATGCAAGAAAGCATGACCAAAGGGTCACGATTAATTCTTCCCTCATCTTCACACACCTTCACATTGCCAGTTTCTTCTGATTTTTACTCCAAAATATGTCTTACGTCTTAAACACACCCATTTCTTTCATCTCTGCCACCACCGCGTTAGCTCCTTCCAGCTTCCCCAATACACGAAGTTCTTTCCCATCCTCGGGTCTTTGCGCACATGTCCCCTCAGCCAGAACACTCTGCCCCAGCACCTTGCATGGCTGGCTTTGCGCCCTTCAGGCTCCAGCTGGAAATGCACATCCTCAGAGAGCCCTTCCCTGCCTAGCCAGCTCGAAGTTTTCTGTTCCTTCCTTATATTCTTTCTCTTAGCAGTCTCTTCCTATCCCTCATAGCAATATACATTAGTAATAATAATTAATAATACACACTATTCTAAATCCTTTGCATGCAATTAATGAATATTTATGAAGTGCTATATAAGTGTTGAGTTAAGCAACCAACTCATGTAATCCTCACAACAATCCTATGTGGTGGTGCTACTAATATCCTCATTTTATACGTAAGTAAACTGAAGAACAGAGAAGTTAAGCAACTTTCCCAAGATTGCACAGCTAGTGAGTAGCAGAGCCTAGCTACAAACTCCACTTGGCATCAAAGTCCACACTCCTAACTATTTTCTATATTTGCTTTTGATTCCAGGACCTGGCATAGTGTCTTATACCTAATAGGTATGCTTATTAAATATTTGTTTAATAAATGGAAGAACAGCTCTAATAAGAAAATAAAATTTACCTGTAATGCTACCACATAGAGATTTTGGGAATTCATTCTCTAGATTTTTCTCCTAAGCAAGCATAGACTTTTTTTTTTTTTTTAAGAGATGGGATCTTGCTCTGTTGCCTAGCCTGGAGTTCAGTGGTGTGATCATAGCTCACTGTGGCCTTCAACTCCTGGCCTCAAGTGATCCTCCTGCCTCAGCCTCCTGAGTAGCTAGGACTACAGGCATGAACCACGATGCCTGGCTAATTTTTATAATTTTTTTTTTATAGAGAGGAGATCTTGCTATGTTACCCAGGCTGGTCTCGAACTCCTGGCCTAAAGCTGTCCTCCCACCTCAGGCTCCCAAAGTGCTGGTTTTACAGGCATTAGCCACTGCGCCTGGCCAGGATAGACTTTTTATCAAAGTCATAACTTTTAGAAATCATTTTGAGAAGCATATATGAAGTATCAATGTATATATATATTTGACATTTTATTCATTATTTTTAAAAAATTATAATTTCACGTCAATGTTCTTCCTTTAGGCAGTGGGTAGAGGGCAGAGGAGAGAAGGATAAATCTTTAGATAAGGGAGGAAGGGTTTTCCTAAAATATTCTGGCCCTTCTTATCTCTAGGCAGAGGTTGCCAAACTTAAGCTGGAAAGCTTAGGGAAGGACAGAGAAGTTTCAGGGATGAGGCATTTTTTTGTTGTTTTTTTTAAAATTATACTTCTTTAAATCAGTGTGTTTTAAAGTTTATGGTTAGAATTATTTTCAGAAAATCAATTGGCAAGAGTTTTCTAACTGTTCCCAAAGCACAGCAAAGGTTCATGATTTACAGTACAAATTAGACAGACTACGATGATTGCATGGCTATGTCAACGGGAAAATTGGACAAAAGGCAGCGCTGACCTCCCGAAGAGCAAGGAAAACCGGCGAAGGCTGCTGATAGAACATGGAGAGGAAGTTTCTCCAAATACTGGTTTGCTTATGGTTTCAAAGATTTTCTTTTCCTGACTTTTAAAATAGTTTCAGAATATCAAATTTTTAACAGCTTGTCATCAAATTCATGCACACTCACAAAAGGACTCCATCTCTAAGACTGACTATAAATAATGCATCCATCTGGCTCTCGTGGGAGTATCGAATTGACTTGTTGCCCCATCACGGTGTCTCCCTTCTGCCACTCCACAATGACAGGGCGAAGCCAGACTGCCACGTTGAACGGATATGGTTACAGACAGAGACATTGCATTGTGGACGCCCCACCTTTCTGAAATGAAGTCAGCTGATAGGATTACCGAGCGTAACCAAATGCAGTCATTGCAGAGGAGGCCTGTATCACATCACCTTTGAAAATATTTTAATCTAGAAACACCATACACTGTGTGCAAAATCCGTGAATACCTGGCCCCTGGGCGTGGCCTAGGACGTAGCATTCTGAGCCATCTCCTATTTTCTTTCATGGGTAAATAGAAATCCTGGCTAGAAACAGAGGGAGAGAATGTGAAAATTAAAACAGAGTCAAACCAAGTGTTTTGAATGCTCTTAAAGGACAAAAAAAAAAAAAAGAAGAAAAGACTAAAGTTTAGATCACATTAGAAGTTCCCTATGTGGTCTTCAGAGCTGATTTCTTGCAGTTAAGGAGCCCAGACGAAGCAGATATACCACGACTTTGAAGCTTCATTTTTGTTCTATTATTCAATCGCAGTCAACTTCCATCTATTGAAAAAAAGATGATTTAGAGTTAAAGGATTGATCATCTGTGTTGCAAGGCCCTTCAACTTGTTCACTCTGAGATATCCAGAGACCCCAAGATGTTGGTGAGTTCCTATCGTTACTGCCATTGTTTTAGCTCTTTGTGTTGACGGTAGCATTGTGTTGGTTGAAGACTTAGAGCAGCATATTGCTTTGTGCAGTACAAAACATCAATGAATCATGCACTGAAAGCTTTTAACTGTAATCTAGTCACAGTCTAAATGACAAATCTCTGTTTGGATTGCTGAATCATTGCCTCCAACAGCCAACTCTTATTGTCATTACAAAGTCAGTAGGGCTGATCTTAGAAGCGTGGGGAGTAGGACCTGTGAGTGTTTTGTGTCTGTGTTAACTGGTACTTCAGGGGAGGGAGGTAGGAAAGGGTGAGTAGAAACAATTCCTGCTTTCTCCTCTACATCTGGGTCCTGTACACCTTCCCCAGTTTGCCTGGCTAGCAGAGGTCTAAACACAAAACAGAGGGTAGTGGGGATGAGGTTGAGAGACTGTTGTAAGCACATGGCCCCACAGGTTTCCTTTGGTGATGGAACAGTCCTCTAATATGTAAAATTGTATTATCACTAAATGGGCTTAGTGACTAGAAGAAATATCACCTACCAGCCAGAAACCGGATTTGCTGACCATCTCTGGTCTCTCACCACTAAGGAGCTTGGGTTTTCCCATCTAAAGATATTCTTAATTGAATCCATCCGATTGCCAGCCATCCCAGCCGTGGTTATCTTCTTCTCTTAAATAGACAGGTTAGTGACTTAGGCCGGCACTTCATCTCCAAATTTAGACTTCATGATAAAATAAACCACACAGGGAATGGCTGTCAGCATGGTGATCACCTTGGTGTTCATCCCTGCTCAGGTCCTGGACTGGAGTGTTTTCACAGGCTGGGGCACTGTGATGTCCTGCCCCTGGTTGCTCAAAGTGTCCCACGCTCAGAGGGGCTTGTGAGCCGTTGCTGAACACACAATGGTCAGTATAGCTGCAGAGCAGTCATGGCCCCAAATATACTCACCTGACTTCAGTAAATCACATTGAATTCCACAGAAAGGTTCTGTTGGGTTCTGACCGGAATCTCTTTGGATGTGCCTTTGGATTCCAAGATTGAGCTGGGTGTTGATGTGGGAAGATGTTCCAGTTCCTTCCAGCTATCTGTAAGGCCCATTACAATGCTAAGGATAGGGACTGTCCCTTTCCAGAAAAATTCTCTTGATATTTTATATGCACTCAAAAAAAATAATAATAATAATAACAGAAGCTGTTTTCCTATATATAATTAGAGAGTTCCTCAGGCTTCTGGCTTATCTTGGTGGTGTCTTTTTTTCTTTTTCTTAAGAGTCATAGCAAAAAGGCTGGGTGTGATGGCTCACGCCTGTAATCCTAGCACTCTGAGAGGCCAAGATGGGAGGATTGCTTGAGCTCAGGAGTTCGAGACCAGCCTGAGCAAGAGCAAGACCCTGTCTTTACTAAAAATAGAAAAAATTAGCCAGGTGTGGTGACAAGTGCCTGTAGTCCTAGCCACTCGGGAGGCTGAGGCAGGAGGATCACTTGAGCCCAGGAGTTTGAGGTTGCTGTGAGCTAGGCTGACGCCACGGCACTCTAGCTTAGGCGATAGAGCGAGACTCTGTCTCAAAAAAAAAAAAACAAAAAAGTCAGAGTAAAAATCAAATTCTATCAGTTTAAACAGAATAATATTTTAGAAACTACAATCTAGCCAACAATGTGTCTTTTCTTCCTTAACAGGAAGGGCTTGGAGCTCAGCAATGAGCTTCTCAAAATACTGTACAAAGAAAGCACGAGGATGACTTTGGGGGTGTAGTTTGGGTCATTAAAAGTCCTGCAAAACTAGAATTTGTCATCTTTTTCTCTTTTCTCTGTAGGTATTTAAACATATTCTCCTTTTTCTGTTCTCAAAAATGACACTGTTTTGCTTAAAATTATTTAGTGATTCTTTTTTTTTACCTTCAAACAATATGTTCATTTGCGGGTAGATTTTAAAAATAGTTTTAAGGCTCTGTAAGAGAGTATGTCTTATGCCTTCAATTCCTTCCTTTATCCTTTAAATCCCCCCGCACGTAAGGAGTGCCTCACCTGCCGGACCCGGGCATTCTTCGGTATTCCAACACTGAGACTGGTTTTGGTTTTTCATTTTCAAACTACCATGTTTTGAATTCTCACACTGTGCCACGCCCTGTGCCAAGTGCTTCACGTGCATTATCTCAAGTATTGCTCTTCCTATTTTTCAAAAGAGGAAACAGAGACTCAGAAAAGTTAAATATTAATAACTTGCCAGATGACACAAAACTAACAAGTGAAGAAGCCGGAATTCAAATCCGGCTCTCTCGACTCCTGCTTCCCACTGTGCCTGTGCTTGCCTGGGAAGCATTTTCCCTTGTTCTTCCTCTTGCGTCAGAGTAGCCTGTCATTCTGTTCGTGAAGATGTACCTCACTTTTTAGTAAATACTGCCTCTATAAATTATTTAAACTAATTCTACGGTGATCTCTCTCTTTCCCCCTCTCTCTAAAAAGTGTCTTTTTGTTTTGGGTTCTCTAGCATTGGCGCGTATCTAGAAATTAAGATTTTTGTACAATGTTTCACAGATGCCTTTACCACATTTAGTTTGTACTCTTTTTACTTCAGAGAACTTAGCTTAAAAAGAATTTTTTTTGGTCAAACATACTATTTTAGCTTTTGAGGTTTTCTAATAAATCACAAGTTTATAGACTCATAAAAATTTGGTTGAGGAGAGAACCTCAGAGATCTGCTCACCCAACCTGTAATTGTATGGGCGAGAGAGGCCGCCAGCGGCTGTGGTCACCCTGGGCTGCTGAACTGCAAAGCCCGGGCTACTCCTGTCCCGCCTGGAGCTCCGGTTACTCCACCTAAAACTCGAGATCATTTTACTACTTCTGAGGAGTTGTCCCAAAAGTTCACAAATCGAGAAGAGATATCTAAATGTGTGTTTGAAATTTTGTTTAAAAAAAAGAAAAAAGGACTCACGTACCCAAGTGGCAGCTGGTTTTGTTCTGACCGATTTCAGGAATATCCCCCAAATTCTCTGCCACCTCCAGCCTCCAGCTGGTCAGGACTGCTCAGGGGAGGACGCCTTTTCTGACCAGGTGCCTGCCCGGTCCTCACTAGGAGAGAGATGTTTGGCTGCAGACCGGCCTCCTGTGTTCAAAAGGCCTGTCTGCCCCTTGGTCATATTTCTGTCAATCTTTCTCTGCCCCTCTCGAACACACAAGGGGAAGTCAGGAGAAGGGGACCAGAACGTCTGGAGGGACAGCTGAAAAAGCACCAGGACAGGAAGGTCGGTGTTGAGTTTGAGCTGAGCCAGCTTCCAGTGCCACACGACTCACAGGCCTGTTGGTGATGCGTGGACAAGGGACAGCCAAGGCACTTTAAAAAAATCGGTCCTTTACTTGCATCCCAAGATCCCATTTTGAGAAAACAAACTCCAAATAGTGTTTCCTAAGGGAGGTTGATAAATATTTAGTCATTAACTGTACCTCAAGTTTAAGTGAATGAAAATTTTAGCAGTCCCCTCTGTTTTTTTTCTATTCCTCACGGTAGAGGCAGTGGCCTAAAACCCCTGATTATGATAACTCGGTATTCAGGATGGGTTAGCTCTTGGCTGAGCTTTCTGCCTTCGTGTTTCTCACTGAAGTTCCTTAAATGAAAAACATCCATTTAGTTCTGGCACAGACACCAGCGTAGGCAGAGTCTCATGCGCTATTCCCGCACATTTAACAACGAGGCTGCTCTCCTTTCACGCCGAACAGGACGCACGATGGAGACAGTCGGCGCAAACCACACCTGCGGCTACGATTAAGAGCCTGAGACCAGGCGGCAGGGGACGGGAGAGGTCGGGCTGCACCGACGTGGACGACGCCGATTTTTCAGAAGATACAACTTGTAAGCAGCAGGAGGAGCTGCCTTATGACGGGGGTGATTATGACTTTACCTCAAAAAATGACATCCTCGAGGGCTCACATCAAACCATTTTAACAGCAGATGGCCCTCAAGAGAAGGCTACACATGACAAGACCCGCACAAACACAGCGAAGGCCATGCCTCTGGGTAAAATTACTGAAAGTCCTGTCAACAGAAAACATGACAAAGAGAAGCAATGCGCCGCTGTAACTCCCCACATTCCAGCTGACAAAGGAGACACCTCAAAGTCCAACATTTCCAACATTTTACTCCATCATCTTTCCGAAGAGCACTTCTTAAGAGGTCCAGGCATCGACTGTGAAACTCCCCCAGAGATCTCAAATGCTGACAGTTTCGAAGAAGCAGCTATTATGAAAAACATTGTTTCATGTTATGTTAAGAACTCTTGGCCAAAAGAACAAACCTCAGAACTCACTGACCAACTTAACCCCGAAAGCGATGGTGAAAACAGCAATGAGCCCAGTTGTTCTCTGAACATGGCAGAAGAAAATACCTCTGATTTAGAAGAGCCGGTGGCCGCTGGAGATAGCAGCCATCAAGAAAATTCAAATATTCTAACTAAAATCAAGGGTCCAAGTGATAAACAAAAAAGCTGTCAAGGGCAGTCGCCCCAGAAACAGCAGACTGAAAAAGCAGGCTCAGGCAGTGCATTCAAATGCTGCCAAGGTCACGCCCATTACCGGCTCCCTGATTTCTCTAAGGCTGCTCCCAAAGTGAAAATTCCTAAAAATAACATAGTTAATAAACCATTTACAACAGCTAAACAAGCCAGCTTTTCTCCTAAATTGAGAAGTAAATCAGCCATGGTGCAAGATACTTTAGAAACCATGCCTAAGCCAAAGTGTGTTGAAAGACGACATCAAGAGCAGACGGGGAAAATGACTGAACCTTCACGACAATTACAGGTAAGTGAAAACAGTCTCCGTAAATACAGAAGCAGAGCCACTGCTCGTCTGTCTCCGTGTGGGTTTGTGGAGGGCGCATGGGGCTTGGTTCTAGTTCTGAGGCCTCGTTCAGCCTCCGGGGTTAGCCTGAGCAGGTGACTTGACCTCCCAGAAGCCCAGTGAATACCTTCATGAGGAGACTCAAGGGCTGGCCTGACGAAAGCACATGACAAAATAAAATCCAAATTCTTCAGGCTGGAATTTGGGTCTCCCCATTTTAAAAATTTAGCTCCCCTCCCCAGGAGTCGCCCTCAGTTGCCCGGGTGGTCCCGAACCTCTTGTCAGGCCCCGAACCCTCTGAGCTCCTGCCTTGTGTGGCACATTCCGTCTCTACTTACCAAAGACCTGCTTGTTTTCGTGGCCTCCTTCAGTTCCCCCTTGGGCCACGTAACTTTTCAGGCCCCCCAAGTCACACCCTTTCCATCCTCGTTTGCTTAGTGCTGTCAGAGCCAGAGTTGGTCATCGCAACCTGGAGGTGTCTGTTTTTCCCACCGGATCCAAAGCTCTGGAGGGCAGAATCTCATCTTCGTCTTTCCACGGCCCACCTTCCCCCAGAGGCCTGGCCTTGTGTCTCACATATATTACGCCCTTGGTTATTGATGCTGAGTTGGATCAAGATCTTTAATAACAGATGTCAAATGTGTTATATTGGTAACCATTTAGTACAAAACTTTGTAGATGCTTAATTTATGCTATTCCCCCCTTTCCCTTACCCCATCTTCTCACCCCTCCTCAACTTCCCAGCATGCTAAGGCTCAGGATCTCACTGATTATTGAGGTTCAATGGTAAGGTAAATCCACACTGATAATCAAAATAAACATTTTAGTTCTTTGGCACTTTGCCAGGACTGTATGATCTTTCTTTGAAGCTTTATACAAAGGGTGTCCTGGACTAAACGATATTATCTGCCCTATTCCATTTCCATCCCTCATGCTTCAACTCCCTTCTCTTCCAATGAAATGCTCTGGGGAGTTTGAGCAGAAGCCCCGCCCCTGCCCCCCACACACCTGGAGCCAGCAGCGCCACCTGGCCATGACCAGGATGCTTCTTTAAGTCTTGGAGAAATCTACACCCCTGTGGTATTTGGAAGCCTCGGGGCTTCTTGTTCTGCCTGCAGGAGAACATCCCTGTTGTGCCCAGCGCTGGCGCGCCCTGGTTAGTAGGAGCAACGTGGATGGCAGGCTCATCTTTCTCTGCAGTGGGAATTTGAGGTCAGCTATCTGACTTTTTCCAGTCCCATCAATTCAGGTTGGAGAACTAGACCCTACAGGTTTCACATCCATCATATACTTGAGACATCTGTAATGACCAGAGTCTATTTTGACCGCTACCATTTAGCTCTCTGGCACTAGCGTGTTTCTGATCTTCACGTGTTAGGGAGGAAAAGGGAGGACTCCCAGGGTGAATCACTCTGGAATTTAAACCTCTGTCCAACCAGCCTGTGGTGAGTAGAAAATAATCACCATCTTCACATGCTTTGGAACTTAATGCATGCTGTATTATTCTCCAGAGTCTAGCTACTATGTGTTTGGTGTTGAGAGAGCACCAGGGACAAGGCCGACAACGGCCCCTGCCCTCATGGGGCTCATGGTCTAGTTTAAGAGAAATGTGTGAGCATTCCACATGCTAGCACCAAGCACGGCAGTAATACAGATAACGTGTATTGTTAAATGCTTGCCACATGCCTGTTGCTATGGCAGATATTTAACATTTAATTGCCGTAACAACCCCATCAGATAGGTCACTTACTGTCCCCATTTGTGTCATGGCCCCGGCTCTTGACCACAACACTGGGCTGCCTGTGTGATGACCAGAACACGTAGGGTCATTCTGAATAATGGTGTCATTGATCAGTATCAACAGTAATGTTTTCTTACCCTTTAACTGTGCAGATGGAGCCTACAGGACATACCCAACAAGAACTGCTCACAGGTACTAACATTTTAAGACTTCTTTGATTTAGATACATATTTTGAAAATGATTTTAAAAAATAGCAAGTGGTGGTAGCTGCTACAGCCTTCTGTTTTCAGTACTTAATAAAACTGTGATGAGTTGAAATGAATGGCAGCCAACATGTATTCTTTCTTATTTAGGAACAGAATCTGAGACAAGCCTCCTTAAGGTGTCATCGACCTCTCAGAGAGACCCTTCCTCAAGTTCTTCTAATATATTTCAAAAGATATCTCAAGGGAAACAGATGTGTCAGAAGTTAAAAGAACAGACTGACCAACTGAAGGCTAAAGTAATACTTATAAAGCTTGTTATAAATTATTGAAGTACCCAAATTCAAACATGAGACACCATGCCATTAATGAAAGATTACATTTTTTTCACTGCAGGTACAAGAATTTTCCAAAAGAATAAAACAGGATTCTCCCTGTCATTTGCAAGACAAGAGACTGGTAATTAATTTTATCTAGTTTTAAAAATCTGTATCAAGGAATTTGACATGGGAAAATGTCGATGACTTCATAGCGCCATGTTTCTCTGCAGTGATGGGAGTGGAAAGTTTTGCTGAAGACTAAACTGTCTTTGTTTACGAGGCCGACAGAGCTTGGGACTGTCTCTGCATGTATTTAGCCTTCTTTCCTTCTCAGGGGCTCTATTACTTCTGACTGCCCCTCCTCACCATTCACCTCGTAATAAATCTGAGCCATGGTAGCGTCAAGAGAAGAACATGTACGCCGTTACAAAGGGTGGGCCTCCCGTACTTGATGGGTCCTGGTAGATTTAGATCACAAAAATCACTGGCATCTGGCGATATGACTTTGAAAACTCTTAAAATCAATCTTGAAGCAATGATTTTCAGATCAAAATCTTTTGCTTTCACATCTCTGCTTGTTGTTGCATGTAACCAAATCACTAATTTATGCTGTCACCGTAACAGCCTTGTTACCAGTGCGTGGGAAGTGGGCAAAGGGCTGAGCCTGGGAGATCCAGGAACGTGCTGCCGGGAAGACGCAGCTGAGGCCATGGGGTCAGCAGCACAGCGGGTGGGCAGCAGTCCCTGCATAGGCCAAGCAAGGTTCAGGGCAGGCTGCACTTCAGATACCCGGCAGCAGGGACAAAAACCAGGCAGACCCAAATGCTAAAAGACACAGTTGATCATTCATTCACCACATTCATTCAATCATTCATTAATTCGGCAAACATGTATCAGGCACTCTCTATGTCCCAGACCCTCTACCAGGCACTAGGGGTTTGGAGACAAAGAAACAATTCCTTTTCCAAATGGATTATAGTCCTTTGGGGGCAGTAGACTGGCAAGCAGACAATTAAAATGCAGTTTAAGAAATGCCACAGCTGGCCGGGCGTGGTGGCTCACGCCTGTAATCCTAGCTCTCTGGGAGGCCGAGGCGGGAGGATTGTTTGAGCTCAGGAGTTCGAGACCAGCCTGAGCAAGAGCAAGACCCCGTCTCTACTAAAAATAGAAAGAAATTAATCGGACAACTAAAAATATATAGAAAAAATTAGCCGGGCATGGTGGCACATGCCTGTAGTCCCAGCTACTCGGGAGGCTGAGGCAGGAGGATCGCTTGAGCCCAGAGTCTGAGGTTGCTGTGAGCTAGGATGATGCCACGGCACTCACTCTAGCCTGGGCAACACAGTGAGACTCTGTCTCAAAAAAAAAAAAAAAAAAAATATATATATATATATAAAAAACACAAATGCCACAGCTGATGCTAATGGCAGCCTAGAGGAGGCTCACCTTTGCCAGGGAGGGGACACTTTGGAAAGCTTCCTGGGAGCGACTTCTGAACTGGGCGTTGTGGGGCAATAGGGGTGAGCTTGGTAGAATAGTGGGCAAAGGAGTGTTCTAGAAAAAGGAAACAGCAGGTGCGGTGGCACAGGGTAGAGACAGTGCCACCAGTGTGAGGAGCTGCTAGGCGCCTGATGTACCAGAGGGTGCTCGGGATGTGTGGCGAAGTGGGAGGGAGGAGACCAGAAAGGAGGGCGAGGGCCACGTCACAAAAGGCTGTAAGCCATGCTAAGGAGCTTAGATTTTATCCCGAGGCTGGGGGACTGGGCGGCACTGAAGATTCAAAGCTGATAAATGGGAGGCCACATGGGGGCAAGACTGCGGGTGCGGAGATTGGTTAGGGAGCCATAATCTAGTGGCCAGGCACGAGAGCCTGAACCAAGCTGGCAATGACGATGGAGAGGGGGACAAATCTCAGGGTTTAAGGAAGTGGTGGCAGGTGGAAAGGGGCCAAAAAAGGACAGGAAGAGGCTTGGATGAGTTCCAGATTTCTGGCTTAGGTAACCAAGGTCAGGAATAAAAGTGGAGGATCCAGTTCAGAGTGGGTGTGGAAGGCAGGCAGGAGCCAAGATGTCAAGTTTAGTTTGGGACATTTTGAGTTTGAGGTCCTTATAGGACATCGAGTGGAGAGGTCCAGTAGGCAGTTCGAGCAATGGGTCTGGCCCTAAATGCTGTTTAGGCCAGAAAGGCAGATTTGGGCATATCTGTGGGTTGAAGCTACGGGGTAGATGAGATTGCCCATGTAGATTGTGCAGAGTTAGATGTGAAGAGGGCCCAAGATAGATTCCTGGGGAACAGCAACCAGGGGACAGGTGAGAAGAGGAAAGACCCGAAAGGTCAGAGGTGGACCTGGAGGAGCAGAGCCAGAGATGCTAAGAGAAAAGAGGCCTTTAAGAAGGGAGGCGTGGGCCACACTATCAACTGCTCAAGGACGGGCCAGGTGCAGAGGCTCACACCTATAATCCCAGCACTTTGGGAGGCTGAGCAGGAGGATTGCTTTAGGCCAGGAGTTCAAGACCAGCCTGGGCAACATAGTGAGACCCTGTCTCTACCAAACAGTTTTTAAAAATTAGCCTGCTGTGGTGGTGTGCACCTATAGTCCCAGCTACTTGGGAGGCTGAGGCAGGAGGATCACTTGAGGCCAGGAGTTCGATGCTGCAGTGAGCTATGATGACATCACTGCACTCCAGCCTGGACAACAGAGCAAGACCCAATTTATTTAAAAAAAGGTTCAAAAATGGAAGGAAAATAAAGTGTGCATTGGATTTGGCAACCAAGAAATCATAAAAGTCCTTGACAATCCTAGTTTCAATGAAATGGTGAATCTAGAAGCGAGACTGCAGGGGTTGAGAAATAAAGGATACAAGAGATCCCCCAAAAGCCAGGATTTCAGGGACTGGCAGAACATAGAATTTTAAAGGGCTGAGCAGAGCAGAGAGAACTGATTTAAGGCGCTAGCCTTCAGAGGCCTTGATTCAGGAAGTTTCTTCCTGATGTTAGAGGGTAAGTGGGGATTCCTGCTGGGACCGAGAGGAAGGTGGCTCCTGGCGGTGTCGGCCGCGGTCCGAGGGCTTCAGGCCCGTTTGGCTCAGTGTTGCAGGAAGGCCAGACAGGGCCACCATGAACCACCTCCGCCGAGCAACACGACACGGCACAAAGCATTTGGATTTTGGATAGACGGCCCAGTTCTACGTACTGGTTATGCAACGTCAGACGTGCTGCCCGGTCCAGGCCCTCCTGCGCATCCTTTAAGGCTGACTTAAGACTCACTCCTTCCATGGAGCCTTGGCAAAGGTGACTAATCCACAGTCTCTTTTCCCAGTGAAATAAAATCCCTAAGACCAGGGACTACGCCTGATACAATTTTTGTATCTCAAGCTTCCGGCCCAGGGCCAGACATAGGCCATGCTCAGGGACTGTTTAGCGCCTGGGGATGTGAGGCCGAAGCCGTCACACATCTTCACGACATGACCTATCTGCACAAGGCCACACATGGTGACATCTGGAAGACCCATTCACAGCTTGGGCTAAATCTTCCTGCTGTTCCTTCCCCATCCACTCAGACCCAGGCCCTCTAACTTCAGTTCCTTTTTAATATCGATGTGGCTTCAGACACACTTCTGGGAGCTCCAAGTTCCTCCTGCATAAATCTGGGATAATAAAATCTACTTTGCAACATTTATAACATTGATATGGGGGTTAAAGGAGGAACGGGAAAGTGCTTCGTAAGCTAAAAATCACTCTTCAAATAAACAGGATCGTGAATGTCCCACTAAGGGGGTTCAGAGGCCTCTGAGTGGGTTCTGAGAGAGAAATCAGCAGTGATTGTACTTTCCAGCTCCGTGCTGTGAGGGTGTCGTGTTGAGAAGACTCTCGGGTTGTCTATATTTTAGATGTCAGACTCTGAAACGAAACAACTGACGCTGCCAGGAGAAGGATGGAGGCTTCGTCTTGACACTACTGGGGGGTACACCTACATTGTGTCTTGGGGAACGACACACAAAGGTTTGCATGGGAATGATTCCAGTGACTTCACTGCTACAGGTCCTGGAGCACCTGCAGGGACATCTTGAACTGCTGGAGCAGAAGTTTCTGGCCACCAAGGACACACAGCTGGCTCTGCAGCAGCACACGCACAAGCACGGATCTGCAACCATTGGTGACTTTGATCCAGAAAGGTCAGGTTTAAACCAACTGTGTAATGGGGAGGGTCAAAGGTGACCTCCTGCAGGTGGGATTCTGATGTGGCTGCTGGCTTAGTGCTTGGAAACCCACTGGTCTAGGGTCAGCAAAAACTGTCCCCAATGAACAAAGTGTCACTTCATGCCCCAGGTAGTACGGAGGACCTGCAGTGTGTAAGGCGCTGTGCTGGGCACTGACCCAGATGGACCACCCGAAGTGAACGATTGTCTCCTGGGGCAGAGGCATGGTGCCGCCATTCTGCACTTTGTTGGATGCATTTTAACTGGTTCTGAGACCCAGAGAAACACAAGAAACCCCTAGAAAGGCTCACATGCTAACTGCAGAGGGCCTTCTCCTCTCCAAGTCCCTCCTCTGCTCCCCTCTCCTGCCTTTATTGTCCCTGCCTGGTTCTTCTCTTCTATCCCTTTTTTCCCCCTTTCTTTCCTACCCCCAATAATTCTGAGGGGAAGCGGGCAGGAGAGGACATCATAAAATTGATTAGTATTGGCATGAGGGACCCACAAATCCTGACAAAGGAAAACTTTTAAACCTTAAAGCTAACTGATTCCTGAGTTAATTCACATTAGAAACTTGGAAGCATACTCCCGATTGAAGTTCCCAACTGGTGATTTTTATGGCATGGTACCCTTCTCCCTCCACTCCAAATAATTTTAACACGTATTCCAGGACTAAAGGATAGGGTTGTTTTCATATAATTTCCTGGTATGAATTAAAAAAATCTATTTAGTAGGCTTAATATTTGTAAATTCAGCTCTTTCTATTCAGAGCATTTTAACATGGAATCATTGTTGATGCCAAAATATTTTAATGGTTTGTATTTTAGCACTAGCATCCTGTGGTATTTTTTCCCAAGGTATGATTTTACTTTTTCAAAATGAATGGAACCTTTGTCTACTTTTATTTCAATACTGAGTAATTAGACAGCAAGGATGAGGTTTTAATGTTGATTTTTCCCAAAGGCTTATTTTTTTTTCCTGGGGGGGGAAAACCTCCATATGCTTCTGCTGTTTGTTTTAAAATTAATAGAGTAAGAATATTTATTTTCCAAGGAATCTCTTATTTTGGCAGTCATTTTAAAGACAGGCCTCTGTGCGTATTAAGACCAAAGTTATGCAATGTCTTATTTATATCCTAGTTACAACCACACTGCACCTGGCACGGATATAAATCAAGAGTCTCAACTGCAATTATATCCCATATACGGGAGAAGCTTTCAACACTGGGGCAAAGGAGGGGCCTGGCCTCTCCCAAAACTCAGTTAAAGCCACCTCAGGACAAGCAAAGACTGATCAGCTCAAGATTGGTCCTCTTGTTCTCAAATGTGCATAATGTGGTAACGAGCAGAACCCCATACAACCCTGTGGGTCTTGATGTGTCGAGAACCTTCTAAGTGTTGAGTCCAAAGTCAGATAGATGACTTTCTGTAGAGGCAAGAATTCTGCAAATTCATTGACTAATCACTTGTTTACATCACCTGTTGTGTTCGTCTTCTTTTTTTTTTTTTGAGACAGAGTCTCACTCTTTTGCCCCGGCTAGAGTGAGTGCCGTGGCGTCATCCTAGCTCACAGCAA
>NW_012148496.1:900624-913690 GCF_000956105.1 Propithecus coquereli
TATGTTTATTTTGTACTGGGCTATCTTACACAACTCTGTTCTTAGTGTTTTGTTGCTTTTCAATTGATTGTCTTTGTTTTCAGGTATGACAAACAGAGCATCTGAAAATATTTAGTTTTTCCCCCTAAATATTTTTTATTTCTTGTCTTCCCTCCAATGCTTATATATCTCATTTCTTTTTATTGCTTCATTTGCTAGGTTTTACCGAACAATATTAAATAATTAATACTAGTGAAAGAGAGAATTCTTGTTATGTTCCTAACAGTTATGGGAATTCTCCCAAATATGATGATTGCTGTAGATTCAAGTAAATACACTTCATCAAGAGAGTTTCCTTCTATTCCTAGTTTTCTAGAATGAAGGCTTTTGTTGTTTAATTTAGGAGAATGTTTAATCAAATGGGATTGAGAAATCTATTTAGCATTTTTACTTTAATCTAGTAGTTTAATCTACTTTAGTGTAGTAGAACATATTAATAAATATCCTAATGTTGAACTATAGAATGAATTGTTCCGGGAGAGTCTAATAACAGGATTTGTCTATTAATTAAGGTCTTGGTAGAACTCACTCATAATCTCACTTGGACTTGGTACATTTTGGGGAGAGATTTTTGAGAATCTTTTTCATTTTTCTCTAAGTTACTCATCTTTTCGTATTTCCTATTTTTTTATTTAAAAAAGAAATAACTGGATATCTCACACAATCCTACCTCTTTTAATAATTTATATTTTCCTGGAAACTTGCCATGTCACCTACATTTTAAACTGTGTTGGTATGAAGTTTTTCAATCTCTTTTGATTTTAAAATTTTCCTGTTATTTTTACTTTCTCATTCTTAATGATATTGATGTTTCTCAGTGAGACTTTCCAGTTGTTTATTTTATAGATATTTTATAAGAAAATATGTTTTAGTTTATTGATCAAATTCTTTTAAGTTTTATTTATTTCTGCCTACTTCCTTTTCCTGGGTCTATTTTATACTTCTTTTTCTTTCTGTTTTGAATACTTACTGATTTTTCAATAATGCATTTTAAGACTTTAAATTTTCCTCAGAGTACTGCTTTGACTGCATTGTGTTGGTTTTCACATGTTGTTCTCTCATTTACCATCCACTTGTATATTATCCCTAATATCCATTTCTATTTCCTACTTAATCCAAAGTTATTTAGATGAGTGTTAAAATTTCCAATTAAACAGGGTTTTGGGGGGTTATCTTTTTGTTAATTTCTAGTGATAAGAGAATGAAGGTGGCATAATTTTTAATATTTTGGAATTTGTTGAGATTTTTCTTTGTGGACTAATACAAGGTAAATTTTTATAAATGTAATGGATTTGAAGAAAATGAATTCTCTTTGTTGGTTAAATATGTATATTTGTATACATGTACACATAGATCTAAACACACTTATTAAATTATTCAGATATTTTATATCCTTCCTCTTTTTTCAATTGGCATAACAATTTTTTTCATAGAATCATAGCTGTTAGAATCCCCTGCAAAGAACCTCAAAATCACCAAATCCAGATAAGGAAAGTACAGTATTTTTATCCCAGGGTATAATTGAGACATTGGAGGCCCATAAAGATTAAGTGATTTACCCAAGGGTACACAGCTAATGGACAGAAAATTAGGATGAGAGCCCAGGCCTTCGGAGTGAAACTATAAATAGGATGTCAGTCAGGGCGAGCGTCTGTTATCCTTCCTGCTGGAGGGCAGGCCACATTAATACTATAGATCAACGCTATAGTCAAGAACTGTTGTTACTAATTAGAATACTGACTTCATAGCCCAGAAGATGCCTGTTTGTTTGTTTACTTAGAAAAGTGGAAGGTGAAATCTTCAAGTTGGAGATGCTACTTGAAGATGTGAAAGAAAAAATTGACAAAAGCGAATATACTTCAGCTCTCTCTCTCCCTGCGAGTTCTCCAGGCATCCCGAATGGCTTGGCATCCAGACCTTCTTCACTCTCACATGAGGTAATCCAGCAACTATAGCCTAATTTTGTGCCAGGAAAAAAATGTTTATGTATGTGTACACTCTTAATTCATGCATTCACTGAATTCTTTTTTAATATTTTACGACAACTTAATTTTCCAAAATTTCATGAATCATATTATTTAAAATGGAACCAGGCCAGGTGCGGTGGCTCACGCCTGTAATCCTAGCACTCTGGGAGGCCGAGGCGGGTGGATCGCTCAAGGTCAGGAGTTCGAGACCAGCCTGAGCAAGAGCGAGACCCCATCTCTACTAAAAAATAGAAAGAAATGATCTGGACAACTAAAAATATATATAGAAAAAGTTAGCCGGGCATGGTGGTGCATGCCTGTAGTCCCAGCTACTTGGGAGGCTGAGGCAGAAGAATCGCTTGAGCCCAGGAGTCTGAGGTTGCTGTGAGCTAGGCTGATGCCACCGCACTCTAGCCCGGGCAACAGAGCAAGACTCTGTCTCAAAAAATAAAAAATAAAAAAATAAATAAAATAAAATGGAACCAGCTTTTTAAAAATTAGAAGATTTTTCACGTGTTATTTTTATTAGGTTTTCTTTTTTTTTTTTTTGAGATGGGGTCTTGCTCTGTCACCCAGGTGGGAGTACAGTGGCATCATCATAGCTCACTGCAACTTCAAAGTCCTGGGCTCAAGCCATCCTCCTGCCTCAGCCTCCCAAAGTGCTGAGATTATAGGCATGAGCCACCATACTCACCCTTTATTGGTTGATTTTTTTAACATTGTATTAGTTTAGGATGTAACAATGTAGTTTAAACTGATAAACCATTGAAGAGCTATTTCTTTGGGATAAATAGCAAAATCTTTGTGGATCATGCCTGGAAGAAATAGTTTTTCTTCTTCATAGTTTTGTACTCCATCTTCTAAATAATAAATACCACACTCAGTGAAATTATTATTTCCCACGAGTCCACTTCTGCATTTTCCTCCTCTTAAGTTAAATTATTTCAGATTGCATGTGCAAGATTAGGAATTCAAATCAATCACCACTGTCTTTCTACACATTTTGCTTTTGTAGCCTCAACAATCAGAACATTTCAGATTCTGAATTCTCAGAAATTAAAATTCTGAGAACTGAGTCACCTAAATAATTGCCTTAAATTGACTCTTTACTTGCAGACGGTACTTGAAGACACAACTTGGGGCTGATATTCAAAACTTGAATGAGGTTTTTGTCAGAGCTAAGGACAAGATTATGAAGATTACATAAATGCTAGCCCTTCCAAAGAAGTGTGTTCGCCCCCTCAAAACACCTGCTGGGCGAAATCTCCCTCATTCAAGGGCCAGCCTCAGAGTCAGGTCATTTGCGTGCCCTGATACCCGGGCTCCGCCTCAGGCAGAATTCTCTGCTCAGGCCTTTGTGTTCCCACAGCGCTGTCCTCGTGTCCTTGTACTGATCCTCGTACCCTGAACTCCCGGAATGCCTGGTGCACAGTCGGTGCTCAGTGTGGGGAGCCCTGAGCCGCTGTGGCAGTGACGACTAATCTCGCAAGCTGTGCCCCGGGCTCACAGCTTGTTACCCCGCAGTCCCGGACCCCAGCTGGCTCCCGGTGCTGTGAGGCGGCCTGGGCCTCCGCCCAGCAGCGCCCTCCGTCTGGGCTACTCTTCCTTGCTCCGTCCCAAGCTTACAGAATTGTCATGAAATGATAACTTTGTGATAAGTAGCCCCACTGCTAGTGTTGTTCATTCATTCAGCACCATTTGTTGCTATATGCTAAGTGCTTTTCCAGGTAGAGAGGATACAACGTAAACGAGGCAGACAAATCACCTGCCCTCAAGATGCTTACAGTTCTGTGAAACATACACTTCATAAAATTAACATATAATTACATAATATTAAAAGTGCTATGCAGGAAATAATAATACATTCTGCATAACTCTGAAGCCAGACTATCTGGGTTCAAATACTGGCTCTGCCACTTACTATTAATAGCTTCGTGAACTTGGGAGAGTTACAGAACCTCTCTGTGCCTCAGTGTCCTCCTCTGTAAAATGGGGACATACCTGCCTCACAGGGTTTTTATGACGTGTGAATGAGTTAATGCATGTAAAGTACTTAAAACAGGGCCTGGCCCATAGTAAGCGCGTTACTGGGTGTTAGCTGTCACGACTGTCAAGTAATGGGATCCGACCAAAAGTAACTCAACGCGGTAGGGTGGTGTCACTGAGGCAGGGGTGGTGGGGGAAGGTTTCTCAGAGGAGGTGAGATCTGAGCTGAGTCCTGGAGGATGAGGAGGCAGCTGGGTGAGAAGTTGAGGGGACTCCAGGCAGGATGTCGTGGCGCCCTAGGGGTGGTGTGGGGATGCTGCGCTGATTTGGGGTCGCCGCGGTGGGACTGCGGCCCTAACGCAAAGTCCTTCTGGGCGGCTCCCCCGGGTTCCCAAGGAGCACCCTGGCTGCCCTCCCGGGGCCGGGGCCCAGGTGGAAGACGACAGGGACACTCCAGGGAGGGCCGCACGAGGCCCCCTCCAACAAGGAGCCCCACGAGCTGGCCCCGCAGACTGAGTCCTTGCCCCGCAGCGCCCACCGAGTCGGCCGCAGGTGCCACCCTCTGGGCGGAGGCGGGAGGGGCAGGACGGCTGCGCGGGGGCGGAAGAAGGTCAAGTGGCCGCGGAGGCCACACCACACTCTGCCTCAGGTTGCTCCTTGCCACAGTCCCAGGAGCGCTGAATTAAGCTTGAGACGACTCTTCACCAGCTTAAAGAAAAGCCAAACGGTCCCCCAAAGTGAGACTCCCAGGTAGCTCAAGAAGTGATTCTAAAATTCAAACTGGTTTTTAACTAGCTACCTCCTCAGAGTGGGGATGCCCAGGGCCAGCCAGATCAAACGGCCACGGCGCTGTCTTCTGATTCCAGGGTGGTGTCCTGTAGCCGGTCTCGGCTCAGCTCTGCCCACTGCATGGGCTGGTTAGCGATAGGCAGTGCTGCTGACTGGGACCCAAAAATCAGCGTCACCAAGGTCACCTGGCTTTTCTTGCCTGGCACCCTGCGTGTTAGTGCTGGTATAGCTGCTGCTGTTGCTACGACGTTTCCCGTGCTTTCAGCACCGAGGAGAAACTTGGCAGGAGTACCGGGACCTACACCAGGATTTCTTCAGCTCCACTGTGCCTAGGAATCACCTGTGGATCTTGTTAAAGGACACGCTGATTCAGTGGGTCTGCACGAGCCGGCGATTTTGCATTTCTAACAAGCTCCCAGGTGACGCCAACGCTGCTGGTTCAGGTCTGGGGACCACACTTTGAGTCTAGGGTCTAGAGATCAATTCATTGTGAATGAATTGGAAATACTGGGGTTAAAAACCTCTGGGTCTAAAATTATAGCAACAGTATAATAAGCAGTAAACAATAATATAATATTTCTGTTGGTTCAGAGCTTTACAGTTTGCAAAGACTTTCGGCAGAGGAGAAGTAGCTTAGAAAGGTGAGATTTGCCGAGGGCAAAGAACCAGAAGATATTACAGCCCAGGTCTCCAACTCCCACCTGCCTCCATTCTGCTACTGTAAATCTGCCTTAAAGTCAAGTGCAGGGGTAACCCTGTAAGCTTAGCAGGGATAAAAGAAATCACAGGGGAGTTATGGAGGGAAAAAATCTATTTTTTAAATTATAAAAGCAATGTATACTTATTGCAAAAGAAATCAGAGAATAGAGAAAAGTAGAAAGAAGAAAAATCATTGCGAATATTTTAGTGTATATCCTTCCAGTTTTTTTCCCCTGCATATGCATTTTTGCAAAAGTGGGGCCTTACTGTATGTATTGTTTTATGATCTGCTTTTTAATTTAACGTCGTATTGTGGGCATGTCTCCACATCATTTAGAATAAACCCAGAGCTTCATTTCTAATTACTGTATCATATTTCATTATATGGATGTACCCTGACTCATTTAAACAATCTCATAGTGATGGACATTTGATATTATAAACACTGCCTCAGGTAACCTCATTTTACACACAAACTTTTATCCATAGTTGTTTATTTCCTTAGAATTAAAACCTAGGATTGCAGTTAACGTGTCAAATGGCACACACTGAAAATCCTGATGCCCCCGACTTCAGAACTGCAGCCTGGTTTGCAGGCCCGCAGCAGTGCCTGGGAGTGGCGGTGTCTCCAACCTGAGCCCGCCCCAGATATTTTTTCTAACCTTTGCTAAAGTGATAAGTGAAAACTGGTATCTCATGGTTTTAATCTGTTTGACTATTTATGAAATCCAACCTATTTTCATATGTTTCTTGGCCATTTGCACCTCCTCCATGACATCCATATTTTAACTTATGTTTGCAAAACTGAAACTATAGTTTTTTTAAACAAATTAACTACCATGTGAGTTCTATTTAACTCACACTAGTTTTGAGCCCGGGGCCTCGTGAAGCATATGTAACTCACACATCTCTTTACCTTTACCCTTATTATTTTTCAAATTGCATTAACTCACACACAGAAAACAACTAAAAATAACAAATTTGTCATTAAATTAGAAAGGATCATTTTGTTTTCAAAGTTTTTATTCTATTTTTGTAATAAAACACTGTGACCCCAAGGAAAAACAATTTTCTAGTGTGGCAGTCATTGTGTTAAAAAGGCAGACATCTGGGAAAATACTAAGAGCAAATGGTGTTCAGTGTTGAGATCTTTGTTATATCACGTGCTCTGACAAATGCACAAAGGAGCAGAATTGTGGTTAAGGACACAAACGTACAGGTCAGACGGGTAGAGGTTCAAATCCCAGCTCAGTCAGGGGTGGGGAACCTGCAGCCTTCTGATTTCAAGACTGTTCTTTTTTAAGCACCAAAGGAGGCAAAAAAAAAAAAAAAAAAAAAATTTTTTTTTTTTTTGCCCCCCCCCTTTTAATAAAAAGATTTGTTCTGTAAAATTGGGATTCAGTCAAAAGGCTGCACGCACTTAAGGACCTAAAAGGCCACAATGGGGCCTTAGGGCCGCAGGTTCCCCACCCTCGTGTGGCCTTGCCAAGTTGCTTAAATTCTCTGAGCCTCAGATTATTCATGATTAAAACGGAGACAACATGCCCGGAAGGTGGGATGGAATGAGGCTGTATGAGAAGCACCTGGCACATAATGAACAATCAACAAATGGCTGTTTTTATTAATAAGAAAATGCTGAAACTCTCCAAAAAAATTAATGAGCAAAGGATAGGAACTAAAAAGTCCCAAGTAGGAAATACAACCAATCAACATGCATGTGGGAAAATGCTTATCTCCTTTAATCACAGAGGAAATGCTAATTAACACAAGGTGCCAACCCCCCTTAAATTAGCAAAAACATTTTCAAGTGATAATTCCTGCTGCTGAGGAAGGTGTGGTCACACTGAGCCGTCCACATTGTTGGTGGCTGTGTAATCGGTGCAGCTTTTGTGGAAAGCAATTCGGCCACACGTATCGTCACACGAACATGTTGGTAACCTTTGGCCCAGTGGTTTCCTCAGGAAGTAATTCAAAATGTGGAAAAAGCTATGTGTGAAATAATGCTTCTGCCAGCATTGTTTATAATGATGGAAAAAGTACATTTATTATCTGCTTACATAAAGGGTAAGATCACAGTCAAAAATACGCAGTGGGTGGTTTCAGATCAGTAGTGTAATTGTTTTGTTTTAAAAAGGAACATAGAACCAAGCATTTAGGCCTCTAGTCAGTCCCTAACCTATTTTAATTCACAGTTGAACACATTTCTTTGGAAAAGCTTTTAGAGCTCTAACCAGTGGTCAGATGAATAGATTTAGAAATTATCTTCCTAAATCTGTTCATTCTGTGGTGAAGCTTGGATTCATGTGAGACTGAGGGAAAGGAAAAAGGGAAACGCATTCTCTCATCTGTGACCAGATTTGCAATCTGGTTAGAGGAAACCAGGGTGGCAGCTGCCTTTCGTAAGCCCCGGGCCTTAGAGGCACCGACCCCTCTGAGAGACATCGGAACCAAGCACGGGCTCTTTCCTTCCTCCTGTCCTGCTGGCCTCCGTTTCCCCATTTGTAAGAGAGGCTTGGCAAGTTCAGGCGGGTCTGCGCTGCTTGCTGGGCGCGTGTGCAGCCAGGGGGCTGAGTCACATCCTCTGTCACACCCACAGCTGTGTGTGCTTTGTGGTGCAGGAGGACGTCTGCGGCACCTCGGGAACGCAGGAACATGCAGAGACGACGGCACCCAGTCTGAGCTGTGCCTTCTGCCGCCAGCGCCTGGAATGGTGAGGCTCTGGCTGCTACATTCCCAGGGTGGGTGCGAGTCC
Organism: Propithecus coquereli; assembly: GCF_000956105.1. Classification (NCBI taxonomy): domain Eukaryota; kingdom Metazoa; phylum Chordata; class Mammalia; order Primates; family Indriidae; genus Propithecus; species Propithecus coquereli. The sequence goes on from NW_012148496.1 coordinate 908,857, forward strand.
GTCCCAGGATAATAACTCCCATGAGAGTGGGCGGCAACCGACTTCAGGCACTGGCTGAGTTACAGAATCAAGGATCTCGGGGCTGGGCACACGGCCCAGCCTCTCTCCCACCTTGCAAATCCTCTAGCAGTGGTTCTCACCTGGCGAGACGTCAAAATCACCAGGGGAGATTGAAAAGTAATGCACATGCCTCCATCCCACCTACAGGATCAGCATCGCCGAGGGTGGAGCCCGGGTGGGAATACAGCTTTTAAGTCTCCCCAGGTGGTTCTGATAAGCACCCTTGGTTAGGAATCACGGCACATGGAGGGTGGTCCTGTAGGCTTTGTTTGAACATTGCCTAGATGGGGGATTATTATCCACCACTGTATACCAGCTCCCACTGTCACTACTCTCTCCTTATGATGAGCAGAAGTCTTCCTTGTTGGGTCCCACCTGTGCCCCCCAGTCCCAGGAACAAGTCTCATCCCTCTTCTCAGGGCTGACTTCTCCCCAGTCCTAAGCAAGAAATCTTCTAGAGCTAACAAGCTGTACATTCTGTGAAATCCTTAATGTTTTCAAAATGCTCATTAGAGCAACTGTTAGCCCATGTGGATTCAGAATCATTTATTTGAAGCTTGTATTAGGTAAGAGAGGCGCCACCTCCAAGCTCACCGTGGACTTGGGCCAAAGCTGGGCTAATTTACCTTCCGAGGGTCAAGAGTCAAGGCGGGAGGAGCTGTTGAGCAACCACTAATAAATGTGCGTAATGGACTCTAATAGAAGCAGATGACAAGGTCTGAAAGACGGAAGCTTCCTGTTAGAAAGCATTCCGCCACAGGATAGGCGCTTAGCATTCTGTTGAGTCTCTGCCCCTAAAAAAAGAAACAGCATGGAGTTTGTGCTAAAAATGACCTCGTGTCATTTGTTGTGGATCATTACTTTAAACCACCATGTCAGTCATCAGCTTTGAGCTGCCCTTTAAATGCAAGGGGCACTAATGCAGCTTACTCGCCGAGTCATCCCAGGCCCACTATTTTTATTTATTGAATGAATTAGAGTTCAATTTTGGATTTTAAAAAAGTTTTATGAAGTATAATAAAAATATTTTGACATTTATAAAATATTTGATTAGCATCAAGATATTAAATATTTCTCTTCCAAACTCCTAGTCTAGACCCTACAGAACCACGAAAGTACCAACACAGGGACCAGCGTGCCAGACAAAATGTACTTTTTATGATGGAGAAGGTGCAAAGAAGAGCACAACCGAGTGGCGACCAGGTCTAGCAGTGAGTCCACTGCTGGGGAGTGATGAGGAGATATATTTAGTACATGACTTACGAATTGAAATCTTGGTAAACTACGTAATTCCTGAGGAATGATTAATTTAAGGGAGAACTAGACTTTTCTCTGTTAGAAGATTAAATATCTCTCTGATGGTATGTGTTCTTTATGAAGCTTGCTGATGTACATACTATTCGCAGGATATTTGTAAATTGTTAATATATGTGGATAAGTAATACATAAAACATAAAATGCTTATCCCTTTATGTTATTTCTGATGCAAAATTTTGGATTTAAGAATACACTTTAGCTACTTTGTCTTGTTGAAAAACTGTCTTTCTCCAGTAGAATTACATTTGGCTAGAAGATTTTAGTGCACGAAGGAGTTTAAAAACAGAAAAAGTCATGTGTTGGACTGCACCCACTTGCGTGAGATCCAAGTTTCCCACTTTGGGGAGCAGATGTTCAAATGCCCCAGAGGAGGAGGGTGGAGACAGAAAACGAGGTGTGAGGAGATACGGAACCAAAAGGAAAACAAGGTTTTCCAAAAAGAAGGAAAAGACCTGGCTTCTCAGCTCCAACCCCAGGAACCCCCAGCCGCAGGCCCAGGCACAGCTGGATGAGCACAGAGCATGCATTTGCCGCATTTGCCCCACCCCCAGCCCTGGGCAATCAGCCTTACTGGTGCAAGGATATGCTCGGCACGGTGCCCTCCACACTAAGAATGAGCAGCTCTCCCTGGGGGCTGTTACTGGTTCCCAGGGGCTGAGCAAGAGCTTTGTTAAGAACTGTTATTCATTAGAGTTCCTTTAGAGGAGTTAGAATTTCTGTGGAGGAGGGAGGCCGAAGCTACAGGCAGGTCACAGGAAGGCTCCTGATAAATGTCAGTTGCAGTTGCTGCTCTCCCATGCCCCCTGGTGGCCGCAGACAACGAAAGTGAACTGCACGTGCTCCCGGAGCCTTTAGCCCCGCAGACATTGTATTTCATACGTGGATGCACCTTATTTAAACAATCAGACAAAACTGGGCAGACACCGGACAAAACCCACTTCGCTGTGCATTTTGAATACGTTCAGCTTGTATTTACAGAGCCAAAGCTGCGTGACCAGTACTGATGTATAGCATAGCGTCTTTCCTTGATAAGAACTGATTTTGAGACATAAATATAAGGAAAACTCCAAATTTTATAATTCCTATACTTCAAATTTCTGTTTTGTGTGTGTATGATGATCAGATATTATCCTCTGCAGAACAAAACATTTATTTTTCACGTCTGGTGTACATATTCTCACCAGGCCAAACTGTGTGGGGTGCAATTTCTTACAGGGAAGCTCTCAGCAAGGCAGGCAGTGGGGCCTCTGTGCTGAGGACGGCAGCCGCTCCTACCTTGTTCCGGGCTCCGACACAAGAAAGTCAACATTTCAGTTTCACTGATACTTACCCTATGTCAGGTAGAAGTACACTAAAAGTTTATGGGATCTTAATGCACCTTTTTTAGGAAGCAAAAAATGGAGAAAAAAGGCCACGGAAGGATCAACCTTGGAGGGTTTTCAGTTGTCATTCAAGAAAAGGCACTGCGCTCAGATTCAGCTCTCAGTAAGTTGAGGGGCCTGGGGCTGTGGGTGCTCAGTCCTCAGGGTCCCCCTCTCCATGAGGTCTGCTCTCGGTGGGTGCCAGCTTGCCACCTGCCGCTCCAAGAGCACTGCCCTAGATTAGAGTGTTGTATGTTGTATTTTTTTTTTTTTTGGCAAAATGTGAAGAATTAATAATTGAATAGATCTGAGTAAGATGTGGTCAAGTAGGGTGAAGTGCCAGCACCTGTTTCTAGCTGGAATCGCAGGACTCCATGGACTCAGCCACAAGGGTCCTACAGTCTGTCTGTCCCTGTCACTTTCGCATGACCCATAGCTGTACCGGCAGGGCTACTGGCCGCATGGGAGTTGCCGCTGACTTGATCGTACGCATTTCACGGACGCAAAGAAAGTTAGAGCTGGAGGAGCCCTAGAGAGTAGCAGTGCATGGCATTCAGTGATTTTTTTAGTCTTTAAGATCTTTTCTCCTAAGACAGTTTAAGCAGAGAAACTGCCCTGGGGGAGGAAGAGGTGTGGCCAGGGGGCCCGCCTGTTTGGGCAGCTGCCAGCGCACGCATGAGGGGACTGGGGCCAGAGCTCACATTCATCCTGCCCGCCGCCCTGAGCCCTGCTCCAGCTCAGCACGCTCTTATGTCACATGCAGGTCTGTGCTGGCCTCTCCGTAGATGAAACATTTCCAAATAGTAATAACAGGTTTCGCTTTCACACTTAATTATACCAGATGCTGTAACAGAGTAGGGGTTTCCAAAGTGTGGTCAGAGAGCCCCTGGGTTCCCTGAAACCCTTTCAGGGGGCACAAGGTCCCCCCTCTACCAGCCACGTATCTGTGCAAAGACAATACTGCAGTGATGGACGGAGACGCAGCTGTGGGAGGCAGCCACTCCTGTTAAGCCAGATATTCAAGGTATTTGCCAAAACATGGAACAGTGCCACTCTTCTAATGTTTTTTATTTTGGAAAATATGTTACTTTGTTACCATGAAATAGATTTATTATTGTTAAATGACATAATAAATAAAATGTTTTTTTAATGTCTCAGTTTAAAATTCTAAGAAAAGCCTCTGAGCTGCCCATTCAGTCTTGGGGAAAATACGAATGGTTCTGCACAAGCAAAAATGACTCGCAGTTTGTACATCCACCCCTCTCCGCTGGTCCATCTGCAGCTGACCAGATGTTACATGATAGCTCTTCTCTAATGCAGGGCGAGATTCTCACCTTAGTATAAAAGATGGTGTATGTTATGATATATGGTAGATAAAAACCACATAAAAGCTCCTCAGGGTCCTCAATTTTAAGTGCTGAAAAGGGTTCTGAAATATTAATATGGATAATGTGTATAATTTAACTATCACAACATCTCTGTAAGATAGGAATTAATATCTTTATTTTATAGATAAGGAGATGGAGGCTCAGAGAAATTAAGTGACGTGCCAGGGCCAAAGAGCTATCTATTGCCGTGTAACGATGGATCCCAGAGCTTAATGGCTCAAAACAACCAACATTTATTATCTCACAGCTTCTGTGGCTCAGGAGATTGGGAGCACCTTAGCCGGGTGGGTCAGGCTCAGGGTCTCTCGTGAGGTGCAGTCAAATGTTGGCCAGGGCTGCAGTCATCTGAAAGCTCGACTGGGGCTGGAGGATCTGCTTCTGAGATGGCTCGCTCACATGACCAGTGGCAGATCTCAGTTCCCGGCCATGTGGGCCTCTCCGATAGGCTGCCTGAATGTCATTATGACATAGCAGCCAGTTTCGCCCAGAGCAAGTGATCCAAGAGATAGAGGAATACCGAGATGGAAGCTTCGGTGTCTTTTGTGGCCTGGTTTTAGAAGTTATACGCCATCACTACCACTTTACTTGTTAGAAATGAGTCACTAACTCCAGCCCCCATGCAAGGAGAGAGGAATTAGGTTCCACTTTTTTTTTTTTTTTTGAGACAAAGTCTCACTGTGTTGCCCGGGCTAGAGTGCCGTGGCGTCA
>NW_012148496.1:914178-922439 GCF_000956105.1 Propithecus coquereli
GCCTCACTGCCCACAGCCTGCCGGACACGTTCTAGACCAGCGCCAGACAACATGTGCTCTGCTACTAGCTTCTCTGAGGCCAAGAGGGCAAAGTCATGATGCAGGCTCCTATACAGGCATGTGAATGTCACATAGAGAAAAACCATCTTTCCAGTTGTCCGGTTAACAAAACACAAGCTCTTGACTATAGCAGGGTCTGGGAGAAAGAATGTGGATGTATCAGGGCAAATCTAGAAAAACAAGTACAAAATGCAAGATTATCTGATAGTTCAGTGGGCCAATTCTCACAGATTATTCACTCCGCAGACCAGACCTTTACATGCTCAGCACATCTTGAGACTTTCATATCAGAACTGCTCCTTACCAAAACGTCGTTCAGTTGTCAGAAGGGGACCCTAAGTGTCATCGTTAAGCTGGTCATTCACCTTGGTAACACAGCCAGGGAAGCTGAACACTTTGGTGCCCAAAACTCACCCTGCACAGTTAGAGCGCTACTTTCCACATCGCATTTATGACCATAATCAAGACTTACGCTTCCTTTGTGTTACTGGGCTTTTTCAGGTTCTAATGCAGGACACAGCTTCTGTTCTGATCCTGGAACCGGACGGCAGGGTAGCAAATGTGAGGACGGCGGCACTAAGATTCCTAACTCCAGAAGAGTCTGCAGTAAAGAACCACCTAAAGGTGAGACACACTCAGGGGCCTCGGAAAGGCAAGAGGGGACGGCCATTGTTCCCAGGCAACGAATTGTACTTTTAATCTTTTCTTTTTAGAATTTCATTACAGATACAACACTCCAGGACAGAATTACTTAAATCATAGCGAAAGAGGTGCCTTTGGCCAGCCCCGCTCTTTAGATGAAAGTAAAACTTCTTCACCTTGTAAGTGCACCGCCTGCAGGACCCCATCCATCAACAACCCAGCCTCCCAGGCATGGGAACCCCCGTGACAGTGGCCACCGCTGATATCTGGGGAGCCCTGGGCTCTCCAGCCTGCTGCCCAGGTCTCCGGCACCCGCCTGACACTTCCAAATCCAGCCCTACACCCGCATGGCGAGAGGCTGAGCTGGGGCTGGGAAATATGAAATGAGTGACCAAGGACTTTGAAAGTTACCAAGTGCTATACCAGTGCGAGTTGGTAACAGCGCATAAGTGTTTTCTGAAGAAATGACTCACTGGATAATCACCACTGTTGCTGTTACTATTCAGGAGTGGCTAACGCTTTATAAATATATCCCCACTAAAAGTCAGCATGTAGAGAAATAGACTATTTTTTCACTCCTTAGACATGTGGCTAATTTTCACTGCACAATTTTGCTGCCTTTGAAAAAAAGTTAAAATCTCACAAACATTTATTTATAAAGATGAATGACAAGGCCGTTCCCTCTCACGGACTTTACAATGGGAAAGGAACTTATACCCAACTTATACCCAAATCGGGAAAGTTCAGGGCAAAATGTGTAAGTGCTAGAAGCCAGGTCAAAGGATGCTAAGGGAACACAAAGGAGGGAAGGAAATAGTCCCTGTTTTATCACTGAACGACAGCTATACCTGGGCCTCTGACAGGGGCCACGTCCTTCGCTCCACACCTTGAGAGCTCTTCCTCTCCCTCTCTGGGACCGGGCACCAGAACGTTTCTGGTCTTTCACAGTCACCAGGGCCCAAGACTGAAGACCTCAGCTGTGCCTCCCTTCCCTCCCCAAGCTGCCAAATCCTCCAGCTGGATGTATCCTCCCATAGTGACAGTCACTAAGACTGCAGAAGCCACAGGGTCTACTTCTTTACTATCTCCTTTGTCTCTGGTCTGCAGCTTTGAGACCTGTCATTCTAATATATGAATGAGGAATGCAACTGAGCCATCCGAAATGTGATCTCGAACTCCATCAGGAAACATATAATGGCTGAAAGGGTACAGTTATAAGGAGGCAGCTTTTCCTCAATGTTTAAAAAGACGCTTCGGCCGGGCGCGGTGGCTCACGCCTGTAATCCTAGCTCTCTGGGAGGCCGAAGCGGGCAGATTGTTTGAGCTCAGGAGTTCAAAACCAGCCTGAGCAAGAGCGAGACCCCATCTCTACTAAAAATAGAAAGAAATTAATTGGACAACTAAAAATATATATAAAAAAATTAGCCGGGCGTGGTGGCGCATGCCTGTAGTCCCAGCTACTCGGGAGGCTGAGGCAGGAGGATCGCTTGAGCCCAGGAGTTTGAGGTTGCTGTGAGCTAGGCTGACGCCAGGGCACTCTATCCTGGGCAACAGAGACTCTGTCTCAAAAAAAAAAAAAAAAAAAAAAGACGCTTCTAGCAGTTGGAGCTGACAGAAAAGGGGGTGGGCTGTTGCAGGAGGTCGTGAGCCCCATCTGTAGACTGGGAGACAATGTTCTTTGTCCCAATGCCGCAGATGTGTACACTGGGCCAGATATCCCTGTGGTCCTTTCTGACTCTGTTTCTACATTTCCGATAAAACTAAAAATTACATCTGGAAACTACCAGAATATTAAAACTGAGTTCATTAGTGTCTCTGCTCATTCTGACCCAAGTCTGGGTGGTCGGCGTGACTAAATGTGGGCTTTCTGGCTTCTGCCCTGCCATCCCTACCTGAGGGACAGTCCCTCCCACTTTCCCTTGCCCAGTGGACCCTCCTGGGCGTGAGCGAGACCTTCACACCAGTGAAGGAACAGGAGACCCGGAGGGAGGAGGAGGGGAAGACAGAAGAGAGAAGGAAGGAAGAGGGAAGCGAAGGGGAGAAGGGAGATTTGTTGGCCACTGACTTGTTTCTTTTTTTCCCCCTGGCATTCTTCTTGTCTTTCCCACATTTTCTTCTTTTCTGTTTAGTCTCTATATTCTGGAGTTGTCTTAGTAACACAATTGTTTGTTTCTGACTTAATCCTAAAGTTGGAAAGGATTTCAGGAATCCATTTGGTCCAATCTCTTGGAAGCTATTAATATTATCCCCCTGTTTATCAGATATAGCGGTTGAGCCCAGAGAAGGTCGACATCATGCCCAGGTCACACAGCCAGCGCCCAGGGAACCTAAACTCCTCGTCTCTGATGTGCTAATAAAACAACTTTTAAAAGTCGAATTTCTTTTTCTTGATTCAAAATAGTTAATAGAAAGTTCTTTGTTTTCTGTTACCTAGTTTTCTTATTTATTAAAATTGTATGAAATATTTCATGCAGAAAAGTTCAGGAAATGATGTTCACATATGCACCTTCTGGGATCATTTTTGATGCTCTGAATTTAATCATAGCTAACATTTTTCAGCTCGTTCAAAACCAAAATGGATCCGTTCCCAAAGAGTGAGTTCAAAATCCTTTCAAGGTGAACGTGAGCCCACACCAGGAAAGTAAGTATTATTTTACTATTACTAATAATAACAAAAACATCTATCATTGGTTGGGTGCATACAATGTACTTAATAGTTAATTACCTACCCAAGATTACCTAGGTCATAAGTAGTAGAGCCAGGATTCAAACCTAAGCCTATCTAATACTTCAGTCATTCATTTGTTCATTCAACAAATGTCTGAGTGCCAAAAGCAGGTCATTGTGCTAGATATTGCAGACACAGTGACACAGGCAACCACTGTCCCTGCCCTCATGGGGCTTACATTTTTTGGTAGAGGAGCCAGTCTTTGTAAGTGCCAAGAAGAGGACGTACAGAGTGCTAGTCACCTAATTTGGGGGTTCAGGGAAGCCGAGCTCCAAAGGCTAAGTATGCATGAACTAGCGAGGAGATGTGGGGATAGGAGAGAAGAACATTCCGGTCTAAGAAAGTTTCCTGATGTGGGAAGGCCCTTGGCGTGTTCGGGAACGGTGTGGCTGGAACCCAAAAGAGGGAGCAGCAGTGAGCAAGATGAGGCTGGAGAGGGAAGGCGGGCGGGATGGGTAGGGCCAGGCTGGCTGGGCAGGCGCTTGCCAGCTCCAGGAAGGATTTCAGACTCTGAGCACCAATGGAAGCCAGTGAAGTTCTTTAGTGTTTTAAAAGATCGCTGTAGCTGCTGAAGGAGGGGGAATGAATTAGAAGAGTCAAGATTGGAGCACAAAGGCCAGAGAAGGGGCCAGGGCAGTAATCCAGGTGAGACAATGTGGCTTGCCTAAGGGTGGTGGAGGTGGAAAGAGAGAAGTCTGTGTATTCAGGAGCTGTGCAAGAGGCAGAACCAGCAGCATGGCAGAGCGGCAATAGTTGGGGCTCCACGATCAGACCCACTCAGTCTGAACCCACCACCCACTCCTGTGGTATAGTGTTTAGGAAGGTGGCCTTTGGAGATTTCTTGGGTTTTCATCTCTGTTCTGTGTCCTTGGACAGGTTACTTGACTTCTCTGTGCCTCCGTTTCCCCACGGGTAAAGTGGGAATAACAGTGCCAAACTCACTGAAGCACTCAGAATGCTGCCTAGCTCACGATCAGTACTTGGCAAGTGATGGCTGCTATTAATATCGGTGATGGTGGAGACTGACTGGCCATGGGGAGGGAGAGGACTCTGATGCCCATGCCCTTCCCACTGCCCCACACTGCCACCCCTGCCCAGAGTTCTCCATCAGCGAGGGCCCCAGATGCCGGATCACCTCTCAGCTGGGGGATAGGTCCAATCTGTTAAACTCATCTACAGAACCAACTACTGTCAATGTAGTAGTGGGGGGGGAGGCTCTGAGGTCACAAGCATTTAAAGTGAGACTTTCTAGAGATGATGTTGTTCACAAGTGTCGCATGTACCAAAGAAATAATGCTTAACAGAGGAAACCTCAGCTGTGGGAAGATGTGAGGGTTGTTCCATGACAGACCTATGCATGGGCAGGTTCTTGTGGTGTCCCCTTAGGACCACCACTCACGGTTGTGAAAAGCGCAGCTCCAGGCAGTGCCCTTCATAGACTATGTGGCTAACCCTCCCCGCGCCCAGAGCCATGCAGTGCACGACCTGAGCAACACAGCAGCCCTGCACCCCTCGCTCACCTGGTGCAGACTTGGGCTCCTCCCTCAGACAGAACCGCAACTATAGCGTGGTAGTCAAGGGCAGCCCACTTACTTAAAGAGGCGCTGCTTTTATTTTTCTACTGCTTCTGCCTCCTTGGGGCATAAGCTCACTGGTGCTAGAATGACCTCAACCCAAGGTGCCTGCAGTTGGCAGTTTTATGTATTTGTTTTATAAATATGTAGGGTAGGAGGATGGCCCTAAAAGAATGAAAACTGAATAAAAAAATCTCTTTGGAGTCTTGCCTCTTTCTGTACCAAAGGAAAAGGAGACCATTCCAGGAGGAAAGACCCCCAGAGTCATGGCAACAACCACCTTCCGAAGCTTGGCCGTGGTCAGCCACAGGCACTGTGACAGCTACGAAAGGCACTGGGTGCATGACCGCCCCCCAGGCCCACACACACACAGCCATTACCAAACCATGGCACTGAGCTGAACAGGACAGCGTGTTTGGTGGTGGTGCTTCACACAAGTGTCGGTGTGCTCTTGCCTTCCAGGAAAAACCCTCAGGCTTTTGAGACTTACAGCTCAGACTCTGCAACACCCTCAGCCCATTTCCGCTCCTGCAGGATCTCTGGAAGGAAATCCTTGGGTGACTTTGACAGCACTGAAGAAACAAGATCTGAGGTGAGGACTTGGAAAAAACACTCTAGAATCCTTTCAGCCCGTCATCAGTTTGCTCTTGATGACCAAAGAGCCGATAGCTTTTTTTTTTTAAATAGAGACAGGGTCTTGCTCTTGCTCAGGCTGGTCTCGAACTCCTGAGTGCAAACGATCCGCCCGCCTCGGCCTCCCAGAGTGCTAGGATTACAGGCGTGAGCCACCGCGCCTGGCCGAGCTGATAGCTTTTAAGTTATTACAGCATCGGGGCTTCAGAAAATGCTCTGCTAAAAACAATTTTGTGCTCAGCACTAACCTGAAGCCATACAGTCTTAGCAGCCACATGGTTTGTATTATTCCTAAATTGGTTCCCAGGGAAATTTCCTGAAGAAAGTGTTTTGTGGGTGGTGCCTCAGCTACAGGATGCCCTGGCCCAGGCTTGAACACGGCAGCCTGCTGCGGCGACACTGTGGTCAGGGTCGCCAGTCGTTTCCCGCCTTCGAGTCAGTCGCTCTGATCCCCAGGCCACGTCTGAGCCTTTCCACGTGGATGTGCTGTATCCCTGGGAGCCCTCTCAGTGATGTTATGGCGCCAAATCCCCTGCAGTGGCCCCCTAAGAGCTTTTTTCCTTCCTCCACAGCAGGGAAACAGCCCAGGAGGTCGCTGACCTCACCCTCTGAGTCATGCTCATCAGTCACACGTTAGTCTTCTTTCTGTCCCTTTCCCTAACAGATGTATTCCATCTCAGGCTGGTTTCCTAGGAAACCAACTCTCACAAACAGAAATAGACTATGTGGAAAACAGTCTGCTCCACAAACCCCACCCTGTAATGTTTAATAATGAAAGAACCCAATCAACAGAAATAGTAGTAAGTTTGTGTAATTCAAGTGTGTGGACTTTTCCTCTATAGGTTTTAAACTTGGCTTTGGACCATGCCCTAAGGACAGCAACCAATTTGAAGGAAACTACTAATCAAATGATTAAAACTATTGCAGAAGATCTTGCCAAAGCACAGAGGTGGAGAAATCGACTGAAATACTAGTTCAACCCAAGGCAACGAAGGTTTAAAAGAAAAAAAAAGAGGAAAGAAAACTTGATCTTTTCCCAAAATGTATTTTACTTATTAATACACTTTAGGAAGATGACTTTCTAGAGAAAACACCAAAACCGTAAGAAATGGGTAACACAAAGTACTTAAATGAAAAAAAAGCAAAAAAAGAAAAAGACCTCTGATTCTTAAAGTCAAAAGCAACCAACACGTATTTATTTTAAAATAAATCTATGTTCTTCCTAACTCATAATAAATTGAAACAATGAGATTTCCCTTAACCTATTAGTCCGAAAAAAATTAAAAATTTAGGGGGGGGGCAAGGGCAACATACATAACCTAAACATCTGTACCCCCATAATATGCTGAAATAAATAAAAAAAAAAAAGATGTGGAAACAAACAAACAAAAAAAATTTGAAGAAATCCTCTGTCAGTGAGGATGGAGAAAAACAGGTACTCTCAGATGCTGTTGGTAGAAGTGCAACCTTGTTGGAAGACTATTTGACAATATCTACCAAATTCCACAAATTCCAAAGCACTTATCTTTTGTGAGGCAATTCTCCTACTAGGAATTTATAGCGAAGTCACCCAATATGCCATGATACACTGTACAAGGAGAGCCAGTGGACCACTGAACGGTAACAACTCCAAGGGGAACTAATCTAAATACCCTATATGATGAATCATAAATGATAATTAATACTCTGCGGCCACTGAAAAGAATGAGGTGGATTATCTGAAAGACAGTCAGTGAAAAAAATAAGATGCCTAACAATATATATAGTGTGATCTCATTTGTGTATGTTTTTTAAAGGGCCTACATATTTTCTGGAAAGATACATAAAAATCTTAAGGAACCTCTAAGAAATAAAACTGGAAGTGTTGGGGGAGGAAGGAATTTTTGCTTTTCCTTTATTTTCTGTACTGTGTCAAAGTCTTACAATATGTTTTATTTATTTATTTTTTGAGAGAAAGAGTCTCACTCCATCGCAGTGGTGTCATCATAGCTCCCTGCAACCTCAAACTCCGGGGCTCAAGCAATTCTACTGCCTCAGCCTTCCATGTAGCTGGGACTACAGGCACACAACACCATGCCAGGCTAATTTTTTCTATTTTTGGTAGCAATGGGGTCTTGCTCTTGCTCAGGCTGGTCTCGAACTCCTGACCTCAAGCAATCCTCTCCCCTTGGCCTCCCAGAAGTGCCAGGATTACAGGCCTGAGCCACTGCACCCAGCTGGAATATGCTTTATTATAAATTCAAATTATTTGTTTAAAGATCTCTTGAAGTCAGAATATGCCAAAATGATTATCCAGCCTTAAATTCAGGCTAGAGAAAAAATATGCAAAAATGATAGTGCTAGATTAACAACATTTTGGAAAGACAATTCATTAAAACTGTGCACCAGGGATTAACTTGTAACATTTCACACAGAATTCCAGAGCACGCTTTTGGTTTGCTTAAGATCCATTACCGGCCGGGCGCGGTGGCTCACGCCTGTAATCCTAGCTCTCTGGGAGGCCGAGGCGGCTGATTGTTTGAGCTCAGGAGCTCGAGACCAGCCTGAGCAAGAGCGAGACCCCGTCTCTACTAAAAATAGAAAGAAATTAATTGGACAACTAAAAATACATAGAAAAAATTAGC
>NW_012148496.1:922529-932904 GCF_000956105.1 Propithecus coquereli
CCAGCTACTCGGGAGGCTGAGGCAGAAGGATCGCTTGAGCCCAGGAGTTTGAGGTTGCTGTGAGCTAGGCTGATGCCACGGCACTCTAGCCCAGGCAACACAGCGAGACTCTGTCTCAAAAAAAAAAAAAAAAAGATCGATTACCCCTTTAATGACAGAGCACGTTATTATAATAGCTCTTTCCCCCTTTCCTGAGGCCTCCTATCTCCATTGACTCCAAACATTCGATAAACGGTTTCCCAACGCCTAGAGTTTGGCTCAGTGGTGTGGAAGAAGTTGAATCTGTTCCCATTTTAGATTTCTGTGCCAACTAAGGCAGCTACCATTTGTCTAGCTGGCTGGAGAATGGGCTATTTTTTAACTGTGGGGTTTGGAAACTGGTTAGGATACCCTGGAGGAGACAAAGCAGAGGCCCGCCTGCAGATACCTCTGACTTTATGGCTAAATTTACTTTAGGCTATGGCGCTGTGAGGAAGATAGCAAAGACCCATGGCAGTATTCTAAGAGAAAAAAGGGAGCTTAAACTGTGTATGTTCCATTAAATAAAATTAGTGGGAGGCCATTTTTTTGGACAGAACTCCTGCATTAAACCCCAAAAGGCCAGACCAAACGAGAATGGAGTCACTTGTGCTAGGTACCGTGTAATCAAAATGAACTTTAAAATGGGCCGGTTTTCAAAAAAACCTGGAAGATTCACAGTAACCAGTCAGAAGGGGCCCAGTCAACCCGAGCTGGCATAAGAACGTCCCCTCTGCTTTAACCCATACAAGTATACTAACTTTGAGACAACCAATTCACTTTTTGTTCCTTGCTTCTGCTTTCTTCTCCCTTTTTCTGCCTATAAAGCCCACCCCTATGCTCAGCTTGGACACTGAATTTCTATTGCATAGATAGGATGCTACCTGGTTTATGAATCAATAATAAAAGCCAATTAGATCATTAAACTCAATTTGTTGAAATTTTTTGGACAGTTCTAAGAAGCTTCCAGATTTGTCACATATCTAAATTTAATCACAACTGATAATCACAACAGATAACCTGTTTTGTATGCCAAGAATCACTATCCCATCCCCACATTTAAAATTAACACACTTTTCTGGCTTGAAATATTTTTTTTTTTTGAGACAGAGTCTCACTCTCTTGCTTGGGCTAGAGTGCTGTGGCGTCAGCCTAGCTCACAGCAACCTCAAACTCCTGGGCTCAAGTGATCCTCTTGCCTCAGCCTCCCAAGTAGCTGGTACTACAGGTGGACACCACCATGACTGGCTAATTTTTTCTATTTTTAGTAGAGATGGGGTCTCAAACTCCTGACCTCAAGTGATCCTCCTGCCTCGGCCTCCCAGAGTGCTAGGATTACATGCGTGAGCCACCGGACCCAGCCTTGAAGTATTCTTATAAGATTTTTTGGGCTTATCTTTCTTTGAGAATCTGATCAAAGCTATGGGGTCTCCCTTTCCCCATGGAAAATGGATACACACTTACATACAATTTTGCAAAATTTTTAAAAGTTCATGGACACCCTGAAACAAACCCATGGAACCCCAGTTAGAAACAACTACCATTAATGAATTATTCCTAATCCCTTAAATTAACCTTTATAGAAACTTACAATCATTTTTTGATTTAAAAATATGGCCCATCTCTGCTTTATTAAACCATATTCTAAATGTAATTCTACATTTCCTTGATGATTAGGGATTATTACGAACAATCACTGCAATGGACTAATCCAGAAAACAGAGACATAAGCAACGCCCTTAAGGAGTTCTAGAAAAGTGCTAGGTTCAGATTTACAAGGATAATTTTACTTACTGATTCTGTAGCCCTGGCCATCTCCTCCCTCATGCAGTTCTTGCGTGTCAATTCTGACAGACTTTTTCTAATTCTGTTCCAGTAATAAACCAGAAAAACAAGCTTGTTAAGTAACTGTACCCTAATGCTGGTAAGTCAATGGGCTCGGCGTCGCCCGGGAGCAGTGGTGCTGCAAAGCAACAGGCGGCAGAGTCTCCATAGCACAGGGGCCTCTAGGTACTCACTTTTTTTTTTTTTTTTGAGACAGAGTTTCACTGTCTTGCCTAGGCTAGAGTGAGGCTCACAGCAACCTTAAACTCCTCGGCTCAAGCGATCCTCCTGCCTCAGCCTCCCGGGTAGCTGGGACTATAGGCACACGCCACCGTGCCTGGCTAATTTTTTCTGTTTTTAGTTGTTTGGCTAATTTCTTTCTATTTTTAGTAAAGACAGGGTCTCACTCTTGCTCAGGCTGGTCTCGAACTCCTAAGCTCAAGCAATCCGCCCGTCTCGGCCTCCCAGAGTGCTAGGATTACAGGCGTGAGCCACTGCGCCCCGCCTCTGTACACTTACTCTTAAGGTGTGGCGCTGCCCAGGCTGCTTGAAGCTGCCAGCAGGATGCAGCGGGACTGTTTGTAGAGAAGGCTTTTATCTCTGTAAGAGAAAGTTCTAGTCATCAACTTTAGTTAACTCTTAGGTTATGCAAAAGAAAACTCATCTTTTTATCCTTTGTATTGTAATCTGTTAATGAATTACATAAAATAGACCTAACTCATACTAAATATGAATATATGTTTAATACATAAAACATTGTTTTAGTAGTAAAATTTTACTGTAGGAGAATGATATTTCTTGCTCCTTTGATTTTAGAAGAGATCTGTTTGCATCCTGATAGGACTCACAAGGGTACCAAATACCCAGGGCAGAAATGAGGTATGGAAGTGTCACATCTTACACAATATAAACGGCCAGGATTGGGCCCTTTGGGGCTCAAATCCAAGAATTTTGTAAGCTTGTGAACTGCCACTGTGACTCTAAGGCAGCAGAGGTCAAGGGCCTAGGAACAGGATTAATGAAGTTATTTTTTTTTTCTTTTCTGCTAATATGGTTGAACAGTGTGAATTCACTATACTTTTATAGGTACATTTCAAGTGCATTTCAGCAGAAAGCAAAACTGCTTCAGAGATAGTGAATTGGTTTCAATTAGTTGCAAAAACAAAAGTCTTTTTCAGGGTCTTGTTATTAGAACCTGTAATTGCTGATTCTATGGGGAAAAAAATCAGCTTATACTAGGAATTTAAATGAGATGATCTCTTATGTCTTCAAATTCATTAAGATATTTAATAAACACAGGGTCTCTCCAATTCTAAGCTTAAAATATATGTGAAATATAGGATTCAAAGGATGTGATATCAGCATGAAAGAGTGCCTAGCACACAGAAAGCACTAAGTAAGCATTTGCATATTACTAGTTTATTATTGATACTTAGTAAAATAGCAAGCTATGAAATTAATACATCAAAATAAATGTTTTCTCTCTATAAAAAATCTGTTTGAAAAGATCCAATCCACAATGGAACCACAAAAACTATTTTGATAATATGCAGTATCTATATGAAGGTTATAAAGATTTATATGTTAATAGAAAAACCTCGTCCACAGTCAGGCATGTAAACCAGCTAGAGCTGTGGCAATGGCAGTGGCAGGACCCCCACCGTGCCAGGCGTCCAGTGATCCAGAGAGAGCACAGGGGAACGCTGGCTGCAGAGACCCGGTGACAGCGTGAGAGGTATTAGGTTTCGAGAAGTCTGCACTATGCGTGAGTATAAGCTAGTCGTTCTTGGCTCGGGAGGCATTGTAAAGTCTGCTCTGATGGTAGTTTGTTCAAGGAATTTTTGTTGAAAAACATGATCCTACCATAGAAGATTCTTACAGAAAGCAAGCTGAAGAAGATGCACAGTGCATGCTTGAAATCTTGGATACTGCAGGAATAGACTACTTTACAGCAATGAGGATTTGTACAGGAAAAATGAATAAGGCTTTGTATTAGTTTATTCCATCACAGCACAGACCACATTTCATGACTTGTAAGATATGAGACAACAGATTCTTCAAGTTAAAGACACTGATGATGTTCCAGTGCTTCTGGTCAGTAATAAATGTGACTTGGAAGATGAAAGAGTTGTAGGAAAGGAATAAGGTCAAAATCTTGCAAAACAATGGAACAACAGTACATTCTTAGAATCTTCTGCAAAATCAAAAATAAATGTTAGGGATCTTTTATGACCTGGTGTGGCAAATTAACAGAAAAACTCCAGTGCCCGGGAAGGATTGCAAAAAGTCATGTCAGCTGCTTTAGTGTACTATTAATAAATGCATTGTGGCTGGGTGCGACGGCTCACGCCTGTAACCCTAGCACTCTGGGAGGCTGAGGCGGGAGGATTGTTTGAGCTCAGGAGTTCGAGACAAGCCTGAGCAAGACCCCGTCTCTACTAAAAATAGAAAGAAATTGGCAAAACAATTAAAAATAGAAAAAATTAGCCGGGCATGGTGGCGCATGCCTGTAGTCCCAGCTACCCAGGAGGCTGAGGCAGAAGGATCACTTGAGCCCAGGAGTTTGAGGCTGCTGTGAGCTAGGCTGACGCCACGGCACTCTAGCCCAGGCAAGAGAGTGAGACTCTATCTCATACATACGTACATACATAAATAAATGCATTGTACCTCTGGGCCAGGTCTGAAGAACTGTTGCCCAATTCCACAGTGCCAGCACTCTAACTTTGTTAAACCTACCAACATCTTACATGGACTTTCTTGTGGTGGTACCCTTTAAGGGGGAGATGAAATCTACTATATCAGTTTGTATATTCTAATCACTTTCCAGTATCACAAGAGAGATTTTTACTTATGTAATAGTCCTAGAGTATGCAGCGGTAAAACCAGAGGCTACATCCAATATTACTGCTAAGAAACATTCTTTATCCACCAATGTTGTACATGTATGAAAATGGTGTACCCTATACTTTAGCATGCCCCATATTTTGTAATGCAAATCCTAAAAGCACCACTATCTTAGAATAAAGTCCAAAGAGCTCCTAAAAAAAGATTAAGATAAATAAAAAGACATTCTACATTCCCAAATATCAAGTTTCAATATTATAAAGATGCCAATTCTTCCTAAATTAACCTATAAACTTAATGCAAACCCTATGAAAATACCAAAATAACTCCGGGGAACTCAAAAAAATGATACTAAAGTTCATCTAGAAAAATATGATAGCCAGAAAATTTCTGAAAAATAATAGTAACTTAGGCAGGTGGAGTAGGGATTACTTCCACTACATATTAAAACATACCGTGAACGATGAATCGAAATAGGTAAGGAAAAATAAATACGAACTATAGGTCAATAAAAGAGAATCCAGAAACAGACCAGAATACAAATGGAAATTTAGTCTATGATAAAGGTAGTATTTCAGATTAGTTGGGGAAAGAGAGATTATCCAATAAAACCTGGCACAATATCTGGCTATTTAGAAAGAAGTGAAGCTGGATCACTGTTAAATACTGTATCAGACAGGGTTCTGTGGAGGAAACAAACTCCTCTAGATATTTCAAGAAAGGGATTTAACACAAAGAATTAGGTCCTTACAGAATCCACTGAAAAAGCTGTAGGAGCAGAATCTGGAGACTCGTACCCATGAAGCAGGTGATAAGACACTGAAACGTGGGAGTCTGGTTGCTACAAACAACTCCTGTCTGCGGGAGCTTGTCTGTCCACTGGCACATCATTGGCGGAATCTAACCACAGACCCTACTTACCTTAGAGTCTGCAAAACTTCTTGTTTAGCTTTTTATCCCCTCTGGTATGGGGTGGGGAGCATTGGACATTAACATCAAGTGCTAAGAGACAATATCTAGCATACATTCTTAACACAAAAATTAATTCCAGATGGATGAAAGTGTTATCTGTAAAAAATAAAATGAATCTATTAAAATGTTCTAGAAGAGAGAGAGCCCTGTGAAGCAACGCCGCCGCCGCCGGCCTAGTTATCATCACACACGGGGAAGAGCCGCAGCTGCCGCAGCCGGCCCCAGGCACCAGCACCGTAACCAGGAGCAGCCAGCCCCAGGCACCAGCACCGTAACCAAGAGCAGAGGTGCAGGGAGCGGTGGCCTGGGCAGGCTTGCATTGGCGGCGCCTGCCGGCGGGGACAAGAAGGTCATCGCAACAAAGGTTTTAGGGACAGTAAAATGGTTCAATGTAAGAAACAGATATGGTTTCATCAACAGGAATGACACCAAGGAAGATGTATTTGCACACCAGACTGCCGTAAAGAAGAACAACCCCAGGAAGCACCTTCGCAGTGTAGGAGACGGAGAGACCGTGGAGTTTCATGGTGTTGAAGGAGAAAAGGGTGCGGAGGCAGCAATGTCACAGGCCCTGGTGGAATCCAGTTCAAGGCAGTAAATATGCAGCAGACCGTAACCGTTACAGACGCCATCCGCGTCGCAGGGTCCTCCACGCAGTCACCAGCAGAATCATCAGAACAGTGAGCGCGACAGACGCCATCCGCGTCGCAGGGTCCTCCACGCAGTCACCAGCAGAATCATCAGAACAGTGAGCGCAGGGAAGAGAATGGGGGACCGGAGCGTGCTGCTGAAGGCCCGGCAACGCGGCCCCACCGCAGGCGAAGGCTCCCACCTTACTGCATGCGGAGACCCTGTGGGCGTGGACCACAGTATCCCAACCCTCCTGTGCAGGGAGAAGTGATGGAGGGTGCTGACAGCCAGGGTGCGGGAGGACAAGGTAGACCACCAGTAAGACAGAACATGAATCGGGGTTATGGACCCCGGTTCCGCAGGGGCCCTCCTCGCCAAAGACGGCCCAGAGAGGACGGCAATGAAGAGGATAAAGAGAACCAAGGAGATGAGACCCAAGGTCAGCAGCCGCCTCAACGTCGGTACCCCGCAACTTCAATTACCGACGCAGACGCCCAGAAAACCCTAAACCACAAGACAGCAAAGAGACAAAAGCGGCCGATCCACCAGCTGAGAATTCGTCCGCTCCGGAGGCCGAGCAGGGCCGGGCTGAGTAAACGCCGGCTGACCATCTCCACCATCGTCCGGTTAGTCATCCAACAAGAAGAAATGAATATGAAATTCCAGCAATAAGAAATGAGCGAAGATTGGAGCTGAAGACCTTAAGTGCTTGCTTTTTGCCCGTTGACCAGATAACTAGCACTATCTGCATTACCTATGCAGCATGGGGTTTTTATTATTTTTACCTAAAGATGTCTTTTTTGGTAATAACAAACGTGTTTTTTAAAAAAGCCTGGTTTTTCTCAATACGCCTTTAAAGGTTTTTAAATTGTTTCATATCTGATCAAGTTGAGATTTTTAAGAACTTCATTTTTAATTTGTAATAAAAGTTTACAACTTGATTTTTTCAAAAAAGTCAACAAACTGCAAGCACCTGTTAATAAAGGTCTTAAATAACTAAAAAAAAAAAAAATGTTCTAGGCCAGGCGCGGTGGCTCACACCTGTAATCCTAGCACTCTGGGAGGCCGAGGTGGGTGGATCGCTCAAGGTCAGGAGTTCGAGACCAGCCTGAGCAAGAGCGAGACCCCAGCCCCAACAAAAAATAGAAAGAAATGATCTGGACAACTAAAAATATATATATATAGAAAAAATTAGCCGGGCATGGTGGTGCATGCCTGTAGTCCCAGCTACTCGGGAGGATGAGGCAGGAGGATCGCTTGAGCCCAGGAATTTGAGGGTGCTGTGAGCAAGGGTGACACCACGGCACTCTAGCCAGGGCAACAGAGCCAGACTCTGTCTCAAAAAAAAAAAAAAATGTTCTAGAAGAATCCATGGGTGAATTTATAATCTTGGAGTGTGGAAAGTATTTCTAAGTAAAGCATGAAATTCAGAAACCAAAAAGGAAAAGTGACAGATTTATCTACAATGAAAATTAAAAATGGTGCTATCTTCAATATTTTACATCTTTTGATCAGCTGTGTCACTGCTAGGAATTTACATTATGGAAATATTTGTGTAAGTTTGCAAAAGTATGTACCCAAACAATGCAGCATTATTTGTAAGAGCAAAAGTCCGAACACAGGGATATATAAAATCATGGTCTACCATATGACAGAACACTAGGCCAAGTAAAAGGAGAGATTTGAAATAAAGATGTTCCCTTTGTATAACACAAACACATCTGCAGACAAATGCTATCTAACTTTATACATATTACATTTTTTTTGAAAAAGTCATTAGGGGTTATCTCAGGAATACGATGATACTTTTTTTCCTTCTTTGTAACTCTCATTTAGAACTTTTAAACTTCCCAATTCCCCCTTCACCCCAGAAAAAACAAACTAGGTTAATTTTTGTAACTATGTATTTATTTTTTCTTAGAATATTGATGATTATTTTTGGTTTTCTAATTTAAACATACATGATTTCAAAATTACAGAAAATTGTGTTCTTTAGATGTATCTAGTGAGATAGTGAAATCACTCTTATTTATATTAATGACAATTATTTTGTATACCTAAAAGGAATTGTAAATTTCAGTTGAAAGAAAAACTGTACTTACAGGAAATAGTTCTATCATACAATACACATTTACAGTTTTTACTTTTACAGTCTCTTCATTTAAAATCATTCTTTCCCAAAAAACTATACTTCAGCATAAGACACTTAGATACAAGTATCCAGTGAGAAATTAGTATATACATAGGTGGCTGTGAAAAATTACCCACAATGCTAATATAGTCTGCTCCAAAGGTGAAAAAATTTCCTTTCAGAAAGCATTTTAACATTTCTTCCCATCATCTACAAAGCAACAATATTTAAATTATCAAAAATGGCAAATCCAATAACACATAATCAAATAGCCCCTTAAGAAATGTATTTGAAAAGCCATTATTCCCTAAAATATTTACATTGTTTAAATTACATGAAAGCAACATTTTCTTGTTCTATTTTATTTAGTTTAACATATTAATAAGGATCTGTAAAAGCCCCCCCCCCGCCAAAAAAAAGGATGGCTTTATTCATCCTTAAAAAAGGAGACTTTATCCTTGGGTTTGTTCAACATCTTTATATCATCCAACAGCTTTTTGGGTGTTAAAATATGCGTAGAACCTGATAGGAGAAAAGATAACTTTTCAGAGGCCAGTAGTTCAATCAGTTTTCCTCGGTTTAATATATTGTGTTGTCCTTCAAATATGCAAAGTGCAGTAATTTGGGGCAGTTTAACATTTTCTACACGACATCTTCCCGAAATATGCCTACTCTATAACAGTCAATCCTTCCTCTTAGTTGACCATGCTCAGTAACTTCGGAAACACTGCCTATTCCTAATGCTTTGTCTCCTCTGTGCTGGGAGACGGAGGAGCCAAACTGGGGATCACCCTGTCCGCAGAACTGCAACAGCTGTCATTCCCTAACAGAGACCCGCTGAACAGTGCCTCACATCGAGGCCTGACATACAGATCCTGCACCTCCTGAGGCAGGAGACTTTACCTATTGGTGGCTTTGACTAAAATCTTAAAACTCAATTCCACACAGGCTCTGCCAATGTCAGGTCTACATCCACAAAAAATTTGAAACATTTTTCAAGTAGAACTGTATTTATGCATCAAAACTAATAATGAAAGCAAACAAAATCATAGAACATAGTATTTTAAAGGAACAAGCTCATTTCCCCGAAGTCAGAATATTTAAAAATAAAATTATTAAAAAGCCAACCAGGAAAAAATTCTAACATGTCAGATAAAACACTTTCTATGGTTTAAAAAAAACTTTTTTTGTATTCAACAATTTAGTCTTAAATATATAATACAAGATCAAGTTTTATGTGTACATTTTTGTATTTAGAGTTTGCTTTAAAAAATAGAAAAGAGAAAAACAAGTCTTACCAATAATAACTTCACAGGATTTGTGTGCCTGAGAAACTTCATAAGCACAACGCATTTCAGAGTATGTAATTCCTCCAATTACAAAAACAATCAGCTTTGACCCATTTTTTCGGTCTTCTAAGTAATTAGCCCTGGGTTTCTGGCGAGCACTTAAAAGTGAAAAAAAGCAAACATGTTAAAAACATTTACAAAGCCAAAATGCTTGGAGACTTTTTAAAAAGCCTAACCTAATTCGACCAAACTCAAATTTAGTATCAATCACACTGATTTTAAGGAAATGACTTAATTATGGTGTGAATAGAACACCAAGAGTTAGGCAAGACAGCCCATTTCAAGTTTCGATTTTGACAAAACACTACCTTAGCATTTTTACCTATGAAGTAGAGTTCATACCTTTCCTCCCTTATTTCATATTAAGAAATAATATATCTGAAAAGTCTGCAACTTCTTGAAATTAAAAAAAATTAACTAAAATGGCACTGAAACAGTAAGATTTTGAAGGCATGAAGGGGAAGGGGGCAGGTGCTGATGTGGAGGTGATGTGGTACAGGGATGGCTCTTGCTGGAATTCGGGAAGGCATGATGGTACGAGGCTGGGTGTCAAAAGTCAGGTCTGGTTCAGTGCAGTGACTTGGAAATGGAAAAAAAAAAAAAAAAA
>NW_012148496.1:934564-937306 GCF_000956105.1 Propithecus coquereli
GACAGAGTCTCACTCTGTTGCCCAGGCTGGAGTGCCATGGCATCAGCCTAGCTCACAGCAACCTCAAACTCCTGGGCTGAAAGATCCTCCTGCCTCAGCCTCTGGAGTAGCTGGGACTACAGGTGTGCACCACCAGACCCAGCTAATTTTTTCTATTTTTAGTAGAGACAGGGTCTCACTCTAGCTCAGGCTAGTCTCGAACTCCTGAACTCAAGCAATCCTCCCACTCAGACTCCCAGAGTGCTAGGATTATAGATGTGAGCCAGCACGCCTGGCCATGTTTTTAGTTCAGCCTTTGGCATGATCACTTCTGTCTACCACCTTGAAGAACGATGAGGTATTAAACAGGAAAAAAATTTTTAAATTAGGAGTTGCTTTGAAAGATGAAGCAGATACACTCTTCTTCCCATACAAATTAAGGCAGGGACATTAAAAATGCAACTTTGGTTTAAAAAATTTTTCACAAGAGAGTAACAGTAAGAAAGCAAAAGAAAAGGAGATCATACTGCTCAAAATGATTATGTGATCCTAACAATTTTTAAACTTCCGAATAGAAATTTCAGGACAATGGAACTATATTTAATTTGTTTCACATAGATGTTTAAGACTCAGAAATACAAAAATAATGATTAAATCCCTAGGGCCTGAAAACTCCCTCTAAACAGCACCTAAAAGCACTGGTTAACATAAGGGCAACCATGAGGAGCCAGCAGTAAAAAGGAAGCTAAACACTATGGTGGTAAACTGAGCTGAGACCTGGCCTGCCTTGTGGGGTATTTTCAGATCTTAGTAAACAGGGGGGCCAAGCCTTGGGTACCGTGCAAGGGAGAGACTGAGAGCCGAGACCGAGCATGAAGTCAGGATACCCTTAAAGGCCAAAGAAGAGGCAAAGAAGCTTCCTTTCTGATAACTATAATCCACAGGCCTGCCTGATGAGAGTTTCAGGTGCTCATTACACTACCTTAAGGGTCTGAGGAACCCCACGGTGAGAAATTAACAAATAACAGGAAAAAACTCTAATCTGACAAAAGCACATGCAAAACCTCTCAGAAGGAATCCACTCTCAACCCTGGCTAACCTCGGAATTCAAAATTACCAAATATGTAAGAAAATAACCATGAGTCTGTAGAAATAAAAGGCAGCAGAATTAGACCCCAAAGAATGTAAGATACTGAAATTATTAAATACAGACTACAAATTATGTTTAAAATGATAAAGGATAATAAAATAGGATAGAAAGCATGACAAAGTAAGAAATAACAAAAAAGTTCTAGCATATTTAAAAAAGAAATAAGTAGAACTTCTAAAATGGAAAAATCAATTCATTGAAAATAGAAATTGAAAAGATAGCTTATATAACGGATTAGACACAAGTTTAAGAGAGAACTAAAGAATTAAAAACTAAATATGAAGAAAATTTTCCAGAATGAAACACAAACAGTAGAAGAAATGAAAAAACTTGAGAGATTAAGAGACAAGAAGACAGAATGAGATGTTCCAACAAAACCAAGAAAACAGAAGTGGCAATATTTGAAGAAATTATGTAAGATGTGAGTCTTGAGATTCAGGGAATATAAATGAACCCCAAGGAAAGAAATAAAAACAAATCCTCAGGTAGACAGACATACCACAGAGAATGTACAGAATATCGAAGACAAAAAGCAGCCAGAGGAAAAAAGGCTAATTAGCCACAAAGATATGACAAGACTGACAGAAAACATTCCCCACCCCAACCTTCCCAAGAGCTAAAATAGAACCATAGAAACAGCAGAATATTACCTAAAAGTATTGAGTGAACATAACTCTGCACATAGAAATTCATAGCTGGTTAAAGCTGTCATGTAAGAACAAGGACTAAATGAAGATATTTTCATACAAAAATCATAAGGACTCTACCACCAATAGACCCACACTGAAAGCACTTCTAAAGGATGTATGGCAGAAACAATGTAACTGAACCTACAAGAAAGGAGTGGTAACCAATTTAACTGGTTAACATGCACATACAACTAAATTTAAAAAATATATAATACTGATCATTAATTTGAGGGGTAAAAACGATATAAGGTGAATAGAAATAAAGTATTATGAAACATTTAGGGGTGTGTGGTTTGCATCAAGTTAGTCTAAGGTTCTTGTGTTGTTCAAGAGGGCAGAAATACTAATTAATCTTAGACTTTGTTGAGTCAAATATGTATAATAAATTTCTAAGGATAACTGCTACAGGAATACAAGTAGATGATATAACTTCCAAACCAGTAAAAAAGGAAAAAATAAAAGAAAAAATCCTCAGTACAAGAAAAGCACCCAAAACACCCGAATACATCTAAGTGTACAAGAATGTTCACTGAGTATTGTTTGTAATGATGTCAGTTTTGACACAGCCTAAACTTCCATCATACGGAAAACAGATGAATAAATTGTTATATTCAAATAATTATATACCAACTAGCAATGAAAAGTTATGTATCTATCAACCTGGGATAAATTTCACAAACATAATATAAGGAAAACAAAAAAAAAGCAAGTTGCAGGACACATACAATACGACATCATTTATATTAAGTTTAAAAACATGGCCGGGCGCGGTGGCTCACGCCTGTAATCCTAGCACTCTAGGAGGCCAGGAGGCAGGTGGATTGTTTGAGCTCAGTAGTTCGAGATCAGCCTGAGCAAGAACAAGAGTCTCTACAAAAAATAGAAAAGTTAGCCAGTATAGTGGTACGTGCCTGGTGTAGTGGT
>NW_012148496.1:937386-938915 GCF_000956105.1 Propithecus coquereli
TCTTTCTAATTTTAGTAGAGACAGGGTCTCGCTCTTGCTCAGGCTGGTTTCGAACTCCTGAGCTCAAACAATCTGCCAGCCTCGGCCTCCCAGAGAGCTAGGATTACAGGCGTGAGCCACTGCGCCCAGCCTGGGTTTCGATCTTTATTCAGCTTCTTTTTGATTCAGCATGACTGTCAGCAAGTTACTTCTCTATAAACCTCAAAGGCTGTTACAAGAATTAAATAAAATAATGTACAGAACACTCTAAGTATGGAATGTGGTACCAGGTAAACACTCAGTAAATAACAGTCATTACTTTCACCATTTTCTCCCCCAGACTGCTCTAGATCTGCAGCCCAATACAGCAGTCACTAGTCACATGAGGCTATTTAAATTTAAATTAAAATTCAAATAAAATTCAGTTCCTCATTAACACTACCCACATACTGGACAGTGCTGATACAGAATGTTTCTATCACTGCAGAAGTTCCATTGGATAGCACTGCTCTAGAATTGCGGTCCCCAACCCTGGGCCACACTGGTCTGTGGCCCAGGGTTGGGGACCAGGCGGCAGAGCTTTCCCACATCTCTGCCAACCCCCTATCCATGGAAAAATTGTTGTTTTTTTTTTTCTTTTTTTTTTGACACAGAGTCTCACTGTGTTGCCTGGGCTAGAGTGCCGTGGCATCAGCCTAGCTCACAACAACCTCACACTTCTGGGGCTCAAGTGATTCTCCTGCTTCATCCTCCCGAGTAGCTGGGACTACAGGCATGCGCCACCACACCCAGCTATTTTTCTATTTTTAGTAGAGACAGGGTCTCACTCTAGCTCAGGCTGGTCTCAAACTCCTCCTGACCTCAAGTGATCCTCCCGCTCAGCTTCCCAGAGTGCTAGGATTACAGGCATGAGCCACCATGCCCGGCCTGAAAAATTGTCTTCTATGATGCCGGTCCCTGGTGCCAAAAAGGTTGAGGACTGCTGCTCTAGAGCATAAGAATTACTTTTTGTTCACATCCTCAACTGGTAAAAATTTTAAACTTTACTTTTATTTGAAAAGTAAATATTTAAAAATAAACATTATGTACATTTATGAATAAATATATATTAATTTATAAAACTGTATGTGTACTAGTACGTATCAATAAAGGTTAATTTCTTCTTTTTTAGGTAAAAATAAGTACCCAACAGATCATTTTGTTATCCACTTTGAAAGCCACTGTTTCTAGATGATCTAGAAGGCCTTACAATAGGATCCCATAGCAAACTTTGCTTTGGTTTGTTTTTTAGAGATGAGGTCTTGCTATGTTGCCCAGGCTGCAGTGCAGGGCCTATTTACCAGCACGGTCATTGTACACCTACAGCCTTGAATTCCAGGGCTCAAGCGGTCCTCCTGTATCAGCCTCCCGAGTAGCTGGGACTCCAGGTACATGCTACTGTGCCCGGCCCATAGCAAACTTTTATTTTTTTTTTTTTGAGACAGAGTCTCACTCTGTTGCCCAGGCTGGAGTGCCATGGCATCAGCCTAGCTCACAGCAACCTCAAACTC
>NW_012148496.1:942960-944838 GCF_000956105.1 Propithecus coquereli
AAAGAAAAAGAAATTGACCCTGAGTAGACCCACATTTGGGGGACATCAAAGCAGTTAAATACATGGACAAAAATAAAGTCCTAAGCCCCCTGCTGACTGAAAAGATTCCCTCTTGGCCAAGGGGGACCAGAGAAACCTTAAAACTTGAGTTCCCAGCCATGACAAAATGGGAGGTCAGACACTTCTCATTATACCCCCCTTCCTTGCTAACAGCCATCAGGCATTTTTTTCCTAAGAGCTAAACAGAAACACATCTCATGATCCAGACCAGCATTCTCTCCTGGTAAGACACCACCAACCACGGAGTGGTTTTAACCAGTTTATGGAGTACGCACAGAGAGGGTTTTCATATCCTCTGCTTCACCTTTCGATGTCAGAGGGTTGCCATTTTCTGAATATGGACCCTATAAAGGGGCATAAAGCTCGACTGTGCATGCACCATGTTCTCCTTTCATAAATACTCATGACTCCTCCTAGAGCTTGTTAAATATGTATATTTGGCCACCTCACCCAGCACAAATTCCTATTCCCATTGTTCCTCCCTAAAAGCAAGAGTTTCTGGCTTCTGGCTGGAGGCTCCGTTTCCCAGTCTGTCAGAATGGCCACCTACAAGCTGCAAGCTTTTGAGAAATAAAGCTTTCCTTTCCAAATTTATGAATCTTGTCATTTTCTACAGTTAACAAATATGATGAAAAAATTAAAAAAATACACTAACAATAACTTAACTAATAGGGAATCTCAACAAGAAATGGAAACTAAAAAAGAACCAAATGGAAATTCTGAATGTGAAAAGGACAACAAATAAAAAATTCACTAGACGTGCTCAATAGCACATTTGAGATGTCAGAATAATCAGTGAACCTGAAGATAGACCAATATATATTACCAAATCTGAAGAACAGAGAGAAGAAAGATGAAAGAAAAGAGAACCTCAGTGAACCATGGAACAATATCAAACCTTTCACCTTACACGTAATGGGAGTTTCAGAAGGAGAGGAAGGAGAAAAGGGCACGCAGAAAAAAATTTGAAGAAAGAATGCCTGAAAACTTCTCAAATTTGATGAAATTTACTTGCAGATCCAAGAAACTCAACAAACCCCAGGGAGAGTAAGCACAAAGAGAACTAAACCTAGACACAACATAGTTAAACTACTGAAAGCCAAAGGCCAGGAGAAAATCCTGCAAAACACAACTTAAGACATTGTTTAGGATGCAAATATATGTAGAAAAAGTATAAAGATATATAGGTGATAAACACCAAACTCAGGATAGAAACAAAAGGGAGAATAATAAAATCATGGAGTGATATACAGGAAACTTGAATTGTATTTATAATGATAAGCCAGGCACCGAGCATAAGGATATGTGTCATAATATTCTCTGTATCTTTCTGAATGTTTCAAATATTTCATCACAAAAAAAAGTAATCAAAAAGGATTAAGCCCTCTGCTATGTGAAGAAAAAAGACTTTCGGGGGAAGGCCTCTCATGTAGTTTCATGACGATATTTTTATAATAAAGTATGCCTTTATATTGCTTATCTAGACTCATTTAAAACAGGTTAAAGAAAAATTATGTGACTATATGCTTCAAAGAGAATTGCCAAATATAAGAGTACCTGTGTACCATTTTTCATTATTAGTCTGCAGTAACACACTGGAAATTCCACTGACTTTCACCTATAGGCTTTACCTTACAGCTCCTGAGCCATTCCATACTGCTGGACACTGCGAACAATACGGCCATTCTTTTGAATCTAATCTATTATCAATGGCATCCTAGGGAAGAAAAGAGTTAATACCATCAAGAAAATGTTATCAATTCCAGGATTTTTTTGGTTTAGTTTGTTTTGGTAAAGATCAAAACTTGTATTTGGAAT
>NW_012148496.1:949088-950271 GCF_000956105.1 Propithecus coquereli
CAATGGCCATTGACCATTTGAAATGTAGCCAAAAACATATTTCAAAGACTTAGTAGGGAAAAAAGAATGTAAAATATCTCATTAATGATTTTTATATTGATTATATGTTGAAATAATATTTTAAATACATCAGGTTACATCAAATTTTTTCTCTTCTGAAGAGACAGGGTCTTGCTATGTCATCCAGGCTGGATGCAAACTCCTGGGCCCAAGCAATCCTACCACCTTAGCCTCCCAAGCGGGTGGGACTACATACACACACATCACCGTGTCCAGCTTATTATTAAAATTAATTGCATATCTTTCTTTTTACCTTTTAACATGGCTACTAGAATATCTAAAATTGCATTCAGCTTGTATTCTACTTCTATTAGAGGGCAATGATCTGAACAGTTGAGGTATGATACAAAAACCTCTCAAAACAAGTAAAATGTGCCTTCGCAGTACTCCGCAGGACGCTACGTTAAATGCTCCACCCACTGAAAAAGTCCTGCCAACAATGCTGTCCTGAAATAATGTTCTAAAAACTTAAATCACCCCATTCATCCAAAAATGCATGATCACAGATTAGGAGAGACTGCTTACTAAGATACCGTATAGCTACTTATAAATGTTGCTGGACAACGATATATTAAATACTGCCTAGATGGGTCCCCTGCAAAGAGAAAGTCAGTGATTCTACAAAAATTAACCATACACCAAGCAAAAAATTAGGTTTTTAACTTACAAAGTTCATTTGGAAATCTATTATGAACATAGGCATTTCTGACTGCACATACCTGTTCAGTTTTGCAGAGCTTTTCTATATTAAGCTTGAATTTATTCATGCAATCTTCTGCTAAGTTAAGATGGACAACTTGCTGAAAAACAGAAGAAATCAATCATTTAAAACATTTTACTTACTTTTTGTGCAACTGGTGATATTAAACTTTTGAGACAAGCCTGAAGGAAAGTATGGGCTCAGATGAAGGAAGGTAGCATGTAAGCAAAGGAAAAGCTTAAGAAAGGAAGTGAGAATGCGATCTGCAGGAGACAATCAACAGACAGCAAAAATAGAATGGAAGTGTTGAATTTGTGTTGAGTGTGAGAGTAATGAAAAATAAAGTGAGGGAAAAAAAAGTAAAGTCTTTGAAGTTTATCAGGAAAAGTTTCAATTTATATCATTGATTACTGACTGGGGTGC
>NW_012148496.1:950321-951819 GCF_000956105.1 Propithecus coquereli
TGAACTTTCATTCAAACAAATTATATATATTTATGCTACATTATAGTTATTTAAAATAATAGTGTTTTTCATAAAGCATATGTGTGCTTATTTTTATTTATTTATTTTGAGACAGTGGTGAGTTTGTCTGAGGTCTTCAAGAAAAGAATCTTCAAGAGATTCTTCTTCGACACCCCACATATGGCCTTTGTTGGTGAAGTTTCTAAACACTGCAGAAAATTCCTGCCCAATAGATACGCTCAGACTGACAGATAAACACAGAAAGAGTAAAGAACACCCTACAGAGGGCACTCAGGTACGAGAAAAAATTGAAGGCCAGGCCTGGTGGCTCACTCCGCCTGTAATCCTAGCCCTCTGGGAGGCCGAGGTGGGAGGATCACTTGAGCTCAGGAGTTTGAGACCACCCCGAGTAGGAGGAGCGAGACTCCATCTCTACCGAAAAACAGAAAAATTAGCCGGGCATGGTGGTGCATGCCTATAGTCCCAGTTGCTCAGCAGGCTGAGGAAGAAGGATCACTTGAGCCTAGGAGCTTGAGGTTGCTGTCAACTATGATGCCACTGCACTCTAGTCCAGGCGACCGTGAGACGCTGTGGGGAGGAAGGGAGGGAGGAAGAATCGAATGATTTTTACCTCCATAATATCTTTGATAAAAGGCGTCCATCGAGAGAGCTGAAAAGTTTCCTCTGTGGACCGATCCTTTCGTGTTGGTTTGCCTTGTTGAGACTAATATAATCAGAGGAAAAAAATTAAAAACCAGTGATTTTATTCAGTAATATAATACTTGGTTTCCTAACAAAGATATTTAATTTACCAGCAAGTACTACTATATGGTATTTGACTAAAACTAAGAGTGGAAATAACTACTTAAAAAAATCTGAATAGGTGTAGTCACATCACTGAACAGTATTTTGTGCTTTAATGTTAAAATTTATAATTGCATCAGAAATAGTTTATTCAAATAAGAGTATTATAAAACTTGATGGCAAAGAGTGAGATTCTAAATAGAGTTCTTTCAAATTTGACTTTGAGCCTAAATCTTTTTAAGCAAGAGAACATATAATTATTTTCTGTACCATATTATAGTTAAAGGCTAAATGTTTAACTAAAATATGACAATTGCTATAAATGAACCATAAAGAGAAAAGCATAAGTAGTAAATTACAACAGAAGCCTTAAAATACAAATTCACCAGAAAAGTATATTTGCCCAAATTACTCACATGTGGAAAAGTCAAGAAAATGAAATTTTTAATTGCTTATTTAATCAAAAGCTACAGAGTGAAGTTAAAAAGACTGTCCACATGGATTCCCACATGAGAAAACATAGTTAATGCAAACAACCACACGTGCATATATATAAGTATTTACACAATATAAGATTTCTTACTTGGGGAACAATGGGAACACCAAGGTAACTCCAGTTACGAATCATGTCACTTTCATTTTCTATCTTTACATTCTGGATCAACCTGTCCAAATTTTCTTCTGTAGTTCCTTA
>NW_012148496.1:954379-956080 GCF_000956105.1 Propithecus coquereli
TACAATACTGCTTACCTTAGTAATCTGTTTACGGAAATGGGGCATCTTTTTCATCAGTTGGGCAAGAGCACTAAGTGATGTCTAGGAAAAATAGAACATTTTTTAGACAAACCTATGATTCAGTTATTCTATATTATAATTTAAATCTTGGCATTTTAAATATTACCAAATCTACTGAATTTACTAAATATTTGGCAAATTTTAAGGATTAATTCAGGCGGCTTCCAGTTTCAGTCACAATAAAGTAGCTGACATTAAAATTACTCTCCCTCCATAAACAAAAAAATAAAATTGGACAAATAAATAAATAAATAACAGGTTTTAAGCAATGAATTAAAAAACAGCTTATGGCTTAGAGACATTTGAGTGAACCAAAGCACAGACCCTGCCCTTCATTTTCCAAAATCATACTGAAAGGAAGTACAATTCAAGTAGAAAGTGATTATCTCTCTGGGCAAAGAAAAAAGAGATCAGAGTTTGGGACTGCTGAGGTAGATTGGGAGGAGGATGCTAAAGAGAAAGGAGCCAGCCAAAATATAACCCAAAAACATGTAAAGGGGCTGTTCTTGGACCTCTAAATTGCACGCATACAGGGCATAACTCTCAAAGGCCTAGTAGAGAACAGCTTCTGGGTGGCTAAACGTTGGACAGAGATTTCAGACGAGTCTTAGTGCTATGAAAATGCTAGCATCCTCAGATCCACACAAAGTAAAGAGACCTACATGAACATCCCAGACATAGTTATAAGTGTATTTTACTTTTGCACAAGGTCCTAGAACTATGCTTCAGAACTAAGTGCAAAAGTGAGATACACTTACCATAACATTGCCTAACATAAAGTCTCAACAGAATTAAGGTTCTTCCTCAGCAATTTAACTGTCTGCCAGAACAAAACTCAACATTCTCTGTAGAGACAACACCATCTAGAGCCTCTGCAATATGTCATCCACAATGTTTACACACAATAAAAAATTAATAGGCGAAACAGGAAAGTGATTGATATTCAAGTCATAAAACAATAAGTGTAGACCCAAGATAAGGAATAAGTTCCAGTGCTTGATAGCACAATAGGGTGACTATAGTTAACAATATATATTGTATATTTCAAATAGCTAGCAAAGGAGATTTGTTGGGAACCCAACACAAACAAACAATACACGTTCGAGGTGATGGATATCCTAATTACCCTGATTTGGTTATTACACATTGTACGCATGTATCAAAGTATCACATGTACTCCATAAATATGTACAATTATTATGGATCAATAAAGAGATTTAAAAAATAAAACCTCAAAATGTAAAAACATCCCAAAAAAGCCACAAAAAAGCAGACCCAAGATGAATGATCCAGATGTTGGAGTTAACAGACAAAGACTTCAAAGTAACATACTTATGTTAAAGAAAACAGAGGAAAAGATGGTCTAGTTGATTCTACTTGAATCAAAAGATGGAATATTTCAGCCAGGCACGGTGGCTCATGTCTGTAATCCTATCACACTTTGGGAAGCTGAGGCAGGAGGATCGCCTGAGGCCAGGAGTTCGAGACCTACCCTGAGCAAGAGCAAGATCCCGTCTCTACTAAAAAATAGAAAAATTAGCCAGGCATGGTGGTACACACCTATAGTCCCAACTATTTGGGAGGCTGAGGCAGGAGGATCACTTGAGCCTAGAAGTTTGAGGTTGCAATGAGCTATGATGA
>NW_012148496.1:957525-959303 GCF_000956105.1 Propithecus coquereli
TTCTATGATACAATCAGCTTTAAGAACAAGACTGACTATACTAATAATCTGTGTTCTAATTGCTTAAATTTCTAAGAATTTAATGTTCTTTTTAGTGTTTCAGAATCAGTACAAAATTCACAAACAACATATACCATCTGTTTATTTTTCCCCAACCCTATAACAACATCTCCTTTAAACTACTGAAACCGTCCTTGTAAAATCAATTGAAACCAAGGGTTAAAACTTTGATAGAGGTCCAAGT
Organism: Propithecus coquereli; assembly: GCF_000956105.1. Lineage (NCBI taxonomy): Eukaryota > Metazoa > Chordata > Mammalia > Primates > Indriidae > Propithecus > Propithecus coquereli. The sequence continues at coordinate 957,770 of NW_012148496.1, forward strand.
TTTATAAAATATAGCTATAGCTAAGAATTAACCAGTAATTGCCCCATAGCCTGCTTCCCTATAATTGCTTCGGGCTTGGAAGTCACATAGCTGATGGTCACAAGATTTATAACTTCCCTTAATTGCTTCTGTAAGATAACACCTCTATTGTGAAACCTAAGACTGTTTCTTTAGATATTTTCCAGACCCTGCATTCCAATGGGCTCTCTGATGCCAGCGGGACAAGTGAGCCATTCCGCAGAACTGACTCAGTACAAGAATGCAGTTTCTGTATCACTATGATTTTACCCCTGATCCAATCAATCTGAAATACCAATTCCCTAGCCCACTGCTCGCCAAATCTTCAGGGAGGCAGATTTGAGAAATTCCTCCTGTCTCCTCATTCAGCCGCCCGACAAATATTACAATCTTTCCCTGCTACAACACTTGCTATCTCAATGTACTGGCTCTTTTCTGCACAGCAGGCAAAACAAACCTGGTTGGGTGGTAACAGAATGGGAGAGGAAAGGAGAGAAAAACTAACAAGCCATAAAAATTATGATAGCTTTAATGAGTTCTACTGAAGTGATAAGGAATTTAAGGTTTTCATGAAACTACTCAAAAGGGGCTTCCTGGCTGGGGTCGAGGGTGGTGGGGGGCGGCTCACACCTATAATCTCTGTGCTTTGGGAAGCCAAGGTGGAGGATTCCTTGAGGCCAGGAGTTTGAGACCAGCCTGAGCAACACAGCGAGCTCCCACCTCTACAAAAAATGAAAAAAAAATTAGCCAGGTGTGGTGGTAGGTGCCTGCAGTCCTAGCTACTTGGAAGGCAGAGGCAGGAGGATCATTTGACCCTAGGAGTTTGAAGCTGCAGTGAGCTATGATCCCACCACTGCACTCTAGCCTGGGTGACAGAGTGAGACCCTGTCTCAAAAATAAACAAATAAATAAAATAGACTTCCTGATTGCTTCCCCAAATGAACTTTCTCTCTTCTCTTTTTATTCAGATACCCTCCTTCCATTTGTGGAGCTAGGGAAGACACTATCATCCTAGGACTGTCAATTTCCTGAGCCAAGTTTAGGAAGGACTGCACTGAGTTTTCCTAGGTCTGGACTGCAAATAATGTATGTAGCCTTCTGCTATATGAATATAATCATTTCTATAAACCCCAAAATTACATGTCCCACTTTAAAACCATTCACATGTGTGGCCTTTTTTTTTTTTTTTGTAATCCTGAAATTTTAGAAAGAACATCTGTGTGGTCTTAATTACAGACGTCCAAAGCTAGAATGGCTGTATTCAATGACGAGGCTGCACATGAATGGAAGCCCTTTTATCATTTAAAACGCTACTTTGGTTTTATACAATACCTTTGACTTTTAAACGATTTGTAAACAAAGATTATAGTAGCAATCCTCAAAGAGGATGACAATCCCATTTTAAGACTAGCTTTAAAAGGTCACCAAGATGAAAAACTGGATCTGGATACTTAGAATTTCCTGCTTAGTATTCTGTTTCTGTCAAAAACTGTGATGGAGCACAAACTACAGGGAG
>NW_012148496.1:959353-959755 GCF_000956105.1 Propithecus coquereli
CCGAAAAAAAGAACTACTAAAATATGTAAAATAGGTATATCACAAAAATACAATGTTGAGTGAAAGAAGCCATACAAAATAGAGCACATACCATATGATTTCATTTATACGAAGTTCAAGAACAGGCAAAACTAATCTATGGTGATAAAAATTAGAATAGAGTTAACCTCTGGCAGGGTGGCTATTGACTAGGAAAAGGCAAGAGGGAATATTGTGGAATGATGGAAATGTTCTGTATCCTGATTTAGGTGGTAGTTCCACAGGTGTATAGAGTTAAGAGTTATCCAGTATACACTTAAGATTTGTGTGCTTTACTTATATAAATTATAACTCAATATAAAAATCCCAACATCACCACATTGAGGAAATTGACTAAATGGCCTTTTAAAAATAAACTTTTCT
>NW_012148496.1:963250-964093 GCF_000956105.1 Propithecus coquereli
CTCTTACTCTTAAAAAATTAAACTTTGTTTTGCTTGCCAACAAACCTAGGGAGATATATATTTTAAATACTGGGTTAGAAATGTTTAAAAGTTACACCTATAATCTGAAACCAAATCCTTTACTGTCCATCACTTTGTAAGTTCTTTTTTAAATCTCTTGAGCAATATAAGTATCCTTCGCCTCTAAAGGATAACAGAGGCAAATAATATCCCTTTCTGAATAAACTGCTTATAACAACTTATATATTAGAAAAATAGCTATGTTGACTTCTGTTATCGAACACTAATACAATTAACAGAGAAACACTCAGAAATCAAAATTTGTCCAGAATACAAATAAAAATACAAAATTATTTTAATATGTAGTTTAAGAAAAAACATTAAGTATCATAATCATCACAAGTGTCTATATCTTCTTCATCTAATAAAATTACCAAATTAATTTAAATATAAAATTTCAGAAAATTAACTTTCATTTTTACTATTGTACTCAAGCTGTAAATCTTAGCTGAGAAATACCAATTTGGATTTAGAAATCATATCAACACATGTAATATATGTATACATATACATACCTATAAATGATATATAGAGAATAAAATGGTTTCTTTATAGAAAAGGTATTTCATTTTTCATTTATCTTTTTAACATTATTGTTATTCTGAGACACAGTTTTGCTCTGTTGCGCAGGCTGGAGTATAGTGGTGACATCATAATCCACTGCAACCTTGAACTCCTCGGCTCAAGGAATCCTCCGGTCTGAGCTTCCCAAGGAGCTAGTACTACAGGTGCACGCCACCGTACCCGGCTAATTTTTTCTATTTTTTGTAGAAATGGGGTCTC
>NW_012148496.1:965818-966642 GCF_000956105.1 Propithecus coquereli
GCTGGAACAACATGGGTTTGAATTTTTTTTTATTTTTTTAAGAGACAGGGTCTCACTCTGACACCCAGGCTGCTCTCAAACTACTGGCATCAAGTGATCCTCCTGCCTGGGCCTCCCAGAGTGCTAGGATTACAGGCACGAGCCCCTGAACTCCGTCAAGATACTTTTTCAACCAAACGTGGATCAAAACACAGTATTCTCAGGATGTAAAATCTGATAAGTATATGATGGACCAACTTTTTGTGTATGCAGGTTTTGCAGGGGTGACTATGGGACTTGAGTATCCACGAATTCTGGCTAAGTGAGAGGTCCTAGAACCAATCCCCAGCATACACTGAGGAGTAACTGTATAATATTTTGAACATTCCTTTGAAAAAAGTAACATTTGGTTTGCACCAAATCTATTTTCTTATGAATTCACCCCCATAAACACTAAAACTGACATAAATTATAAATAACAGCTACTACTTGAGCTCTTTGTGTTAGACATTTTGCTAAGCAAGAAATATATGGATCATTCCATCTAATTCTTTCAGTAACCCTGTGAGACAGGTATTATTATCTCCATATGACCATAACGGAAAATTAAGGCTTGAAATTAAGTTGTCCAAATCACACAGGTAAGGCAGAATGGAGACTGAAACCCAGGTCTTCACTCCATTGCCTGTGCTCTTAACCATTACGCTATTTTAAAAGATCATACTCGGCCGGGCGCGGTGGCTCATGCCTGTAATCCTAGCACTTTGGGAGGCCCAGGCGGGCGTATTGTTTGAGCTCAGGAGTTCGAGACCAGCCTGAGCAAGAGCGAGACCCTGTCTCTACTA
>NW_012148496.1:969560-970947 GCF_000956105.1 Propithecus coquereli
CCTTTGTCAGTCTCCTCAGGCTCTTCATTCTCTAACCCACACCTGAATGCCGGTATTCCCAAGGTTCCAACCTTAGTCTTTGTTTATGTTATCTTTATAAGACCACAGCTGCCAGTTACTAAATTCCTATAGGTGCCAAATACTTACATGTTAACTTACTTAATCCTCATACCAACCAAGCCAAGATACATATTATCTCATCCATTTTATAGATTAAAAAAAATGAATGCAAGGTCACAGAGCTAGTAATAACAGGAATTCCTACATTTATTAAATGTTTACTCATTGGCAAGCATTATTCTAAGGACTTACATGTATTAACTCATTTAATCCTCTCACTAACTTATAAAATAGATACTGTTATTATCTCCATTTTATAGAAAGGAAAATTTAGTTACTTAAGTTATATAATTTGCCCAAACTGACATTAACAATGAATTAAATGACAGAGCCGGATTTGGACACCGTGCTGACTTCGAAACCCACTAACTTCCCCTCTAAACCACACTATCTATTAAGGTTTCCACAACTGTCTACGTTAACAGCTCTAAAATCAGTACTGGAGATCTACATAGATGATTCCCAAATACTAGAAAATAAATGAGTAAGTTTTTTCGGCTTGTAAAGAAGTAAGATAGACTTTATGCATAGTCACTACTTGCCTTTCATACATTACCTTTATTGGGCTCTTTTCATCAATCTTGTAGTATTCTTCAAGCTTTTTTTCAACGAGCTGTGAAAGCTTACTGGCATTATCCAGAGGTTTACTAAAAATGGTAAAAATGTTGAAACAATTATCTTTCCTTCTCTCAGGACACACTTTACAATATCATATAGTTCAATTCTAAAACTAAGCCATGTAATTTATTTGTAAAAATGTTTACAAAAATGAAAGATTTCACGAATGTAAATCTTATCATATGTGCTTCAGATTTTTTAATATAAAGGAAATAAGATATGACATGTAAAGCTGCAGTTCCCTTTATTCCTGCCCTATGCACCTACCCTCCAATCAATGGCAACCACAATCACGAATTTCATGTGTATTCTTCCAGTCATTTGTTACTTATGTGTGTGTGTGTGTGAGATCTCTCTACGTTGACATATAGATCAGATTTATTCATTTTATCTCCTGTATAGTATTCCATCACAGGGTTATACTGGATTCTATATTCATTCTCCTAAAGATGGACAGGTGAGTCATTTTCGATTTTATACTATTACAACATTGAAACAAATTTTTATATATACATGTCCATGTATATCTCCAGGTATATTATATGTAAAAGTATAATTGCTGGGTCATAGTGCATGTACAGTTTCAATTTTTCTAGAAATTATCAAATTGCTCTCTAATTTAATTGACCAGTTATCCTTCAACTAGCAG
>NW_012148496.1:972557-980979 GCF_000956105.1 Propithecus coquereli
CGACAACACAGAAGACTCTCAAAAAATAATGTTGAGCAACAAAGTAAAAAACAACAAAAAAGATCATACGATTGCATTTATACCAATTCAAAATCAGGAAAAACTAAACCATGTGTTAGAAGTCAAATGGTAGTCATCTCTGGGGAGGAATGGGGGGTACTGGGAGGAAGAACAAAGGAGGCTGCCTCTGATATGCTGTTAATGTTCTAATTTTTTTAACTTAGTGCGGTTGGATGGGTATGTTCATTTGGGAATGAATTATCAAGCCACATAGAGCAGGTCCTTGAATAATGTCATTTCGTTCAATGTTGTCTCATTATGACATTAAGGGGAAAAAAAAAATCGATTCCTGGTCAGGGCCACTGTCTATGTGGAGTTTGTATGTTCTCCCATGTCTGCAGGGGTTTTGTCCTGGTACTATGGTTTCCTCCCGCATTTCAAAGATGTGCACATTCAGTTAATTGGCGTGTCTAAACTGTCCCAGTCTGAGTAAGCATGGATATGTGTGTGAGTGTGCCCTGTGATGGAATGTCATCTTGTCCAGGGTAGGTTCCCACCTTGCATCCTGAGCTGCCAGCGTGGGCTCTGGCCACCAGCAACCCTGTACTGCAATAATTGGATAAATACTGATCTTGTTTTATTAATCTTTTATAAATGTATGTATAGCTCACATTTATTTCATGTTTAATACCAGAAGTATTTTGGATCTTTAATAGAAGTTAGGTGATATTTTGTGACTAAGGAAATTAACTCTTGTTTATATCAATTAGCCTATGGTAAAATTGGTTTCATTATATATCATTTCACTTAAACTCAGTTTCCAAGAACCTACTGACAACATTAAGTGAGGACTTTTACTGTACATATAATTTATGTACTTCATAGTAAACTTCATTTTTAAAAAGAAGCATATAAATCAAGGTAGGCATTACTAGAGTTAAACTTCACCTCTTTAAAAAAAAAAACCTAAAATTTATTTAGGATGGCCACTGGAATTAGATATTAATACTATACATACTCAGACACTATAACAGGTATCCAGAGAATTTGGCCATTTAAATTTGGTGGAAATTTAACGATAAAACATTAATTGTAAGACTGTATTTCACCATACATGACAACAAAGACATTTCTTCTAAGCATTCCTTAAACTGATAAAAAAATTAAGTCTACAAATTTTACCAAATTTAAGTTCTGAAATTTAGTAACAAAGGCTATTAGTTAATGTGAAAATTTAAGCCTTAAACTTTAAATCTCCTATATGTAGAGCATGGTTATTACACAAGGAAAGTAAATTTTGCAAACCAATACACAAAAGTACAGAGACATTACTTACCTCTATACTGGACAGCAAAAAGGAAGCATAATATGTACAGATGCTGAGTGTCTTACCTTTTGTATCTCACTCCAGGATTTTCATCCAAGGTAGCACAGACTGTAACTATCTGCTCAGCCATTGCTTCCATAATGGCATCTTTTCCATTTGCATTGCTAGGGTCTGGACTGTAACAGTAATAGAATGCATCTGGTACATCCAGAGTATACACCTAAGTTAGGCCAAAAAAAAGTCACACTGTCAATCTGGAGACTAGACTTAAAAAATAGATCAAGAAAAATACAGCTCTTATTTGGGACATTAAAAAAATATATTTGCACTAACCATGCTGTTTCCTGAAACAACTGTGTCTTTACCTTAATCAAATCTCATTTTCACTGTCATCTTGATTTCATCCTTTCTTTTCTCACTCTTTTCCTGTTTCGTCTACCTATCTCCTTCAATTCTTGTTTCATACACAGATTGCACTATTTGCTTTCCACTACCTGTGCAACAGATGAAGGAATCTGAAGTAGTCAAACTAAAATAAAAATCTCATACCTATGACAAATACAACAAAGCCAAAACTGGCCTATATATCAGACATAAATTAAAAATCTTAACCCATTAGCTATTAACCTAGAAATTTCCCACAGTTGATATGTATCTTCAATTCTTTAGCTCGTAGTTTTCATTTCCTTAAAATAGAGATATACTTCCCCAAAAGACATGGCATTGTGCCAGATGTAAGTCTTAACATATACACAACAAAACGTCACAGACACATCGTTCATTGAAAAAAAAGAATTTACTTATGTGCAAAGAAATGAATTACAGGCTTGTTGCATTAGCTGAAGGATACAAAAAAAAGCAGCTCTCAGCCGCGGCGGCTCACGCCTGTAATCCTAGCTTTCTGGGAAGCTGAAGCGGGAGGATAGTTGTAGCTCAGGGGTTTGATACCAGCCTGAGCACAGTGAGACCCCATCTCTATACCCTAGAAACAAGAAACAAAAAAAAGGCAAAACAAAAAACAAAACGAACAAAAAAAGCAGTTCTCTAACAGGTGCTGAGAGTTCCCAATTAAACTAAGTTTTGTTGTTACTGTTTGTAACAATGATAGTAATCCTTCTCAGCCTAGGATAGTGTATTGGGTGTAAAAGTAGGCAAGTAATAAACATTGTAGACTAAGTAATAAATTATGAATAAACTTCCTAGCATTTCCTTTCATATACAGTCATTCATTTCTCTGAACGTAACCCATCACCAAAAGCAGCAGCCTGAACATGGACTGAAATTTAGCTGTGGCTAATCCACTCACCTCTGCTACTCAAAGGCTAGGTTGCTGTATTAATTGTCAACAAGCACTGTACACTTGATGTGACTTTCTCATCCACTGCAGTAGATGATAATATTTGTTCAAAAACATTTAGTGCCCCTCTGCCACAACAAGGCTTCTTGCTATGGGAGTACACCCTCCCACCCACTAGTGTCAAGCCTGGCTATGGTCATTGGAATGTGTACAGATGTAAGTCTTAACATTTGTAAGACTAGAAGAGACACATACCACTTCCTAGTAGAAGCTAGGAATGGCTCCACCATTTTCTCTTCCTTCTGCTATGTCCCAGACGTCAGCCTTAGTCCCAAAATGTAGAAGATGTAGAACAAAGCCCCAGCCAAGCCACAATGGATAACATGAGTGAGAAATAAACCTTTGTTGTTGTAATGCACTGAGATTTGAGAGGTTCTTGCCACAACTTAATCTAAGCCATCTAATACTGCAATGTACCAAAAGAGCAACTGGGGGCTGGTTCTCATTCTCTCTCTTTTTTTTTGAGACAGAGTCTCACTCTGTTGCCCGGGCTAGAGTGAGTGCCGTGGCGTCAGCCTAGCTCACAGCAACCTCAGACTCCTGGGCTCAAGCGATCCTTCTGCCTCAGCCTCCCGAGTAGCTGGGACTATAGGTATGCGCCACCATGCCTGGCTAATTTTTTTCTATATATTTTTAGCTGTCCAATTAATTTCTTTCTATTTTTGGTAGAGATGGGGTCTCGCTCTTGCCCAGGCTGGTCTCGAACTCCTGAGCTCAAACAATCCGCCCGCCTCGGCCTCCCAGAGTGTTAGGATTACAGGCGTGAGCCACCGTGCCTGGCCTCCCTCACATTCTTGAATGCTTTCCATCTTCAGTTGAGCCTTGAACAACACAGTGAATGGCACAGGTCCACCTATATGTGCATTTCTTTCAATAAAAGTTACACCAAGGCCAGGTGCAGTGGCTCACGCCTGTAATTCTAGCACTCTGGGAAGACGAGGTGGGAGGATTGCTTGAGCTCAGGAGTTCAAGACCAGCCTGAGTAAGAGTGAGACCCTGTCTCTACAAAAAAATAGAAAAATTAGCTATGTGCTGTGGCCTGTGCCTGTAGGCCCAGCTACTTGGGAGGCTGAGGCATGAGGACTGCTTGAGCTCAGAAGTGTGAGGTTGCAGTGAGCTACGATGACACCACTGCACTCTATCTGGAGTGACAGAGTGAGACTCTGTCTCAGAAAAAAAAGTTACACCAAGTATGCCTGCCTTTCCTGCTTCCCCTTCCACCCCTGCCATCCCTGAGACAGCAAAACCAACCCCTCCTCTTCCTCCGCAGCCAGTACTCAATGTAAAGATTATGAGGATGAAGACCTTTACGATGATCCACTTCCACTTAATAAATGTATTTTCTCTTCCTTGTGATTTTCCAAATAACATTTTCTTTTCTCTAGCTTACTTTATCGTAAGAATATAGTATACAATACATATAACATACAAAACATTTGTTGGTCAACTGTTTTGGGGGAGTCAAAAGTTTTATGTGGCTTTCCAACTGTGCAGGGGGGTTGGTAGCCCTACCTCCCACATTGTTTAAGGGTCATTTGTACTTGTCTTAATGTATACATGACAGTATTACTTACCTTAAGCCCTCTGAAAGGGAAAGAAAGATCTTTCTTTAATCACTATGACTCATGGAATCACCATGACAAGTGAGTCAACCTTCTTCTTCAAGTCACCTCTAAATGTGTTGAACGTCCAACTTTATTTCTTTGAAGCCCCACCATATCTGACTTTGCTAATCTCTCTCCAGCAATCTCCTGACTTCTAGGAAATCTACTTTTCCTTAAAAACTTTAGGATCAGTCCCACTGTTTTCCACACCAGCTCATTTTCTGCCATTATTCTTGGTGGAATCTGGAACCTCCTACAAGGTAGTCTCAACCTACCTGTAGAGAGCCTTACCTTTCATATCTTCCTGCTGCTTCCCTGCACTTTTTTGTTTCTGTATCTTTACATTCAAATTATTCTCACCTCCTAGAATGTACTTTCCCTCTTCATTACTATTTATGAATGTATATCCATTCTTCAAATGTTTTTCCAATCTCCCAATAAGAATTAATCTCACCTAAATATACAAACTACCTTGATTGAATCATTATGTAACAGATATACATCAAATTATACCCCATAAATATTTACAATTACAGCATGTAAATTTAAAAATATTACATAAAAAACAAAAAAAAGAATCTCTTTCCTTTTGTGGCAGACTATGAGTTGTCTCCCCAACAACCTTACTTTTCAGTAACTGCACTCCAATTCTTTGTGAGGAACAGTCATATATGCCCAGCTAAAAGAAATTTCTCAGTTTCCCATGCAGTTACACATAGCCATGTGACTAAATTTTAGCTGAGAGGTAAACAAAAATCATTACTTTGTGCTTTCTTTCATCCTACTACCTCAAATGATGATGTAATAATTCTAGTCATCTTGGATCACGAGGGTCATGGCTAGAGTCTAGGCCCCTGACAATTTTGTGAACCAGCATACCAGCCTTAAGTGGCCTATTCCTGACTTCTTTTATATTAGCAAGAAATAAATTTCCATATTGTTTAAGCCACTGAAAGTTTAGATTTTTCTATTATATGTAGTTAAATCTAATCCTAATTGATTAAACCATAAATGATATGGTTTTGAAGACATACAGTATCTTTATATTGTATCTCCTTTACAGTATTCAAATGAGGGTAGGGGATATATCTTGCTCATCTTTTCACAGCAGACTGCTTTGCATTTAGCAGAAAATGTTCACTGAACATGATCTTGTAAAAGCTCATTAGGCCTTTGCTCATAGCTCAAAGCACTTAGTATTTCATTTATATCTTCACTTGCAAACAAACAAAAATCCAAAATATTTTCACTGCAATTTCTCTAAAACAGTTAAATTTATTAAGTAGACCCTCTTAAGATATTTATCAAGGAAGTAAATTAAAAGAAAAAACTTAGAAGAAAAACACAGACAGATAGGACCTCAAATAATCACAACATTTCAGGGCCAGGCTTGGTGGCTTACACCTGTAATCCTAGCACTTTGGGAGGCTGAGGCAGGAGGAATTGCTTGAGGTTAGGAGTTCAAGATTAGCCCGAGCTAGAGCAAAAGACACTGTCTCTACAAAAAAACAGAAAATTTAGCTGGGTGTGGTGGCATGTGCCTGTAGTACCAGCTACCCTGGAGGCTGAGGCAGGAGGATCACTCAAGCCCAGGAGTCTGAGGTTGCAGTGGGCTCTGATCACACCACCGCACTCTAACCCAGATAACAGAGTGAGACCCTGTCTCAAAACAAACAAACCCACAACATTTTGTAAAGATTGGTAAATAGAAACTTTTCAAGAGAGTTCTCTATACACATAAAGACAGGCTATTTCCATCAGCCAGCAAATTAGTCAGATATCTACACAATCTCCTCTTCAAACACAGCAGTTGTAGAAGTTTAGTGAATTCTGGGACTAAAACTGTATCTTCTGTGAAGCAAGATGTTCTGGTAGTGTTTATAGTATTTATCACACTACTACTTAAATGCCACATCAGTTTAGGAAGCTCATTTTTACCCCACACTAAACTTATATATCATATTAAAGAATTAAGTCTAAAGGTAACTTTTGGAAAACAGTTGAATGTTAAGCAGATATCTTAAAATTTTACAATCTGGATTATAATCTTTCTTTGTCAAAAACAGCAATATCTTACAAGAGAAATCCCTTATCTAGGACCTTTCTATCCCTTAAAACAGTGGTCCCCAACCTTTTTGACACCAGGGACTGGTTTTGTGGAAGACAGTTTTTCCACCAGGGGTGGCAGGGTGGCTGCCTTGGCTCCACCTCAGATCATCAGGCGTTGGATTGTCATGGGGAGCATGCAGTCGGGAGCCCTTGCGTGTGTGGTTTGCAGTGGCGTTCATGCTCCTGTTAGGGTCTGATGCCCCTGCTGATCTAACAGACGGTGGGGTTCAGGCAGTGATGCTAGTGATAGGGAGCTGCTGTGGGTGCAAGTGGGGCTTTGCTCGCTTGCAGGCCGCTTGCCTCCTGCTCTGCAGCCTCGTTCCTGGTGGGCTGCAGCCCAGCACCAGGCCCGTGGCCCGGGGTTGGAGACTGCAGCCTTCAAATATTGATCTCATAGTTCCAAACAATAGCAAACTATTTCAATTCTATAAAATGCTAGAATCCAGAGAATAAAGCACAACAAACCTGAACGATTCACTAGCTATGTGACTTGGGGCAAGTTACCTAACCTCTTTGATTTCCTGATCTTTAAAATGGAGATAGATGTACCATCTATTCAGAGGGCTATTGTGAGGATTAAATGAATAAATTCATGTAAAGCACTCAAAAGAGTATCTGATACAGAGTACTATGTGTTTGCTATGATCATCATTAGTTATTAACCGAAGGCTCATTAACTGTTCCAAAGGCAAAGCAAGCAAATCAACAAAACCCCTTCATTGCATAAATTAAAATAATAATTTACGTAAAATTATATGAAGTTTATTAACAAAACTGTATTTTAATATCACGAATGGTTACAGAAGCTAAATGAAATGTTTATTTTTTTGGAGTCATCTAACGAAGACTGTGCTTAAAAATCTCTTGATTTCATAATCTAGTGGTGCTGTAATTTGATAGCACTTGGTGGCAGATATGAAATTTCAGCACCACTTTTTATTATTAACATCGCATTCCAATTTATTGCTCATGTTGCTCCCTTCATCATAGGAAATGTTTATTTGTGGATTAGGTTCAAAATTCACCAAATACATACATAAAAATCTTTATTATGTACTTTATTAACAAATAAGCTCATAAAACCAAATCTAAAAATCCACCATGAATGAAAATTAAAAATAAAAATAGAAAGTACCTGAGATTCATGTGGGATGAAGGAAATATTTATTTCTTTACATCTTCTTATTGACTTGGAGCAAGAAGTCTTAATTTTGTTAAAGAGATTATCAGGGCAAACTGTGAAGGGGGGAAAAAATCAAAGCATATAACTCCATCTAAATCTTTATTCTTTTTGAATAAATCATTATAACATCCAAGAATTACTTATTTTTTACATATAATTACTAGTTTTCACAAAGTAATTTACTGTGAGGACAGAGATAATGTACAAGTATTATTCTCTGCTTTATAGAACAGCTATATTCTAGTCAAAAGGGCTATAATAGAAATTCCATCTTCCCCATTCACATACACTATAACCTCATATAATATTTCCACAGAGATCTGCTAACAGAGCAAACAAAAACTGCTAGGAAGGAAAATCATGTCCAAACTCATGAACTTTTACAAAGAGCAGCACTTTCAGAATGTTCTGGAAATTTACACTACTTTTCCAAATCTGCCACTGAGTGATCTACATTGCAATCATATCACACAAATTGTTAATTTTTCCTCAAATTACAGGCAGTTTTCTAATGTTAGGAAATTCTAAGTACTAAGTTCTAAAACACTAAGTTCTAGAACTCATAGCCCCTGTTTTTCCCTTTTCACTTAAGAGTTCACAGTTCCATTAAATCTAGGTTGGAATAACAACCATTGGCTGCTAGCGTCTTTTAACATGATGTTCTTTAGCCTTAAGATTTCTTAAGTTAGAAGGGACTTTGCATTCATTAAATTTTATCAATTTCATAAACAGAAATTCTGTATAACAAGGTTACTTAAATGACAAATACCTATGGTATGACATTTTAAAAAATATAAACTAGTACTAGGCATGAGATAAAAATTTATAAGAAAAACAAGATA
>NW_012148496.1:982984-985506 GCF_000956105.1 Propithecus coquereli
ATATAGAAAGAAATTAGCCAAACAACTAAAAATAGAAAAAATTAGCCGGGCATGGTGGCGCGTGCCTGTAGTCCCAGCTACCCGGGAGGCTGAGGGAGGAGGATCACTTGAGCCCAGGAGTTTGAGGTTGCTGTGAGCTAGGTTGACACCATGGCACTCTAGCCCAGGCAAGAGAGTGAGACTCTGTCTCAAAAAAAAAAAGTGACGATAAGCTAGAAGTTTAAATTGTCAAGTCATTAGAAAGACCCAGAGCCTGGTAGATGACTACAAGGATGAGAAGCAACAGGTAATACAGTCTGGTAGCATATGCCTCAATGCAGTCATTTTAGAAAGAAAGAAGGTAACAATTGTCTAGACACAAAAATCAAGAAGATAGAATTTAATTATTCTCTCCCATTTGATTCTTCTTCTCCTTCTGGAACTCGTAGAACTGTATTTCTGGTAGGTCTCATGGATCTATCCTATAAGTCTCTTATCTTTTTCCCCATGATTTCCATGACTTTTTTCTTTCCTTTGAGATATTCCATTTTGATCTTCTAGGCCACTAATTCAAATTTCAAAAGTAATTATCCTCTCCTTCAATTAACTGTTTAAGAAATCACACTTTTGAGGTTTGGAAGGTTTTTGAGCTATAGTAGACTCTCCTCATGGCACTATTTTCTGTTCAGGTTGTCATCCTTCAAGCAGCTCTATTTTTCTAGATGTGTTTTCTTCATTTTACTGAACTTTCTTTCTTTGGTAGCTGGATCCACTTAGCTGTGTGGTTGCTTTTCCTTGTCAACTCACTTGAGGCTTAGTTGTCAGAATAGGAGAAGCCAAAGAAGTTTCTCTTCCCAAGGGCAAAACCACCAAAGCAAAGCAGACAAACCACCAGGACCTTTCTAAGACATCCAACTGACCTTTCCCCAGGAGTTCACATATCTCTTACGGCAAACTCTTCCTGAAATCTGTCGCTTTATGATCCTTGCCTGGGAACTCTGATGCTGGGTTTCTAGGTGTTTGCCCAGCCCATGAGGAAGCAAGTCTCATATCAGGTTTCTTCGCCAGTGCTCCCACGGACCCCAAGGCCTCACTTGCACCCTGAGGCCTATAGGACCCAGCAAGCAATATATTCATGGCAGGAAAGAAACTGGAGTTGGTTGTGGTAGACAAGGGAGTCACTTTCAGGTGTCATCTTCTCTGAATCCTTTGCTTCTTTACTGAATATACAATTTTATACCCTGCTTTCTGTCACTTAACATTAAAAATGAATATTTACCCAGGTCATTAAAACTTCCTAGAAAACTTCCTTTTAATGGCCATATAGTCTTTCATACTATTATTTACTAACATTAAAAACTTAATTAGATTTATTGCTAGGAACTTAATTTGACCAATTATTTGATTATTTCCTTATGATAAACTCTAAAATACAGAACTTTTTTAAGGTTCTTGATAAAGAATGGCAAATTATTTTCTAAAAAGGCTGTATCAATCTACACTTCCCACTAGCAGTACATGGTAGTTTCTACAACATCATCCACTGATAGCTAGAACAGCTAAAATGTGAGATATATATATACACACACACACACATAAAATCCCTCCGCCAATTTGCTAGGTGAAAATGGTGCTGTTAACTTGTATCTTTCCAATCATGAATTTTCTTTTACGAAATTATATCACTGATAAGATATAAAATGTCACTAAAACCCACTCTTTGCACCAACAGCCAATATGTAGAAACTAAATAGAGAATATCTGGCGTTTTTTTCTATTGTCTGCTAGAGTTAGAAGTGAAATGAAACTGAGATTGCTGGATTAACAGTCTAGGTGGGAACAAGCAAGAAGAGGTATTTGAAAATGCATTTTCAGATATTGAACAGAAGGAATCTGATACTTTAATTGGCTCTAAAAATCTGGCTTAAAGTATGAGTTAAATCACAGTCAGATTATAAACTAAAGAAGTTTGACATAAAATATATACACACATATATACATACATGCATGACATAGGAAAGTCACTAAGATAAAGGAAGAATTAATCTAAGACAATTTCTTTTACCTATATTTCTACCCTCCCCAAAATTTACGGTTCAATAGGAACTGCATGAATAACAAATTATGCAAAGAAATGCTATCATTTCATACAGTTTAATTCTGCTTTCATATATGAGGAAAATGCATTCTCGTAGAGAAAAATGCAAATAAAACAATCTTCTAACAGAAAAAAACTTTCCTAAGCAAATTAGTTTATGGCAATATTTTTCCAATAAAGGGTATTTTATTTGAATTTTCAATTACCAAACCATAACAATGGTTGAAAATACTGATGAAAGTACTTTTTAAAGACTCAAAATGCTTACCTTTGAGGTTGGAGTGATAAAATAAAGAGCCTTCATTTGTCTGACAGGTTCACGATTCTTATAAATATTCTCTACAACTAACAAAAATAAAGGTCATTTTATATAATCAAATATGTATACACTTGAAATAACTTTTAAATAAACTTTATTGTACTTTCCACTTAAAATAACAAGGAA
>NW_012148496.1:989561-990197 GCF_000956105.1 Propithecus coquereli
ATAAGTCTTAATATCCATTTTAGAGTAATACACGAAAACCACAATCAAAACACTGAGGCAAATCTAGTGTATCAATATATAAACCTGTCATATATCTAAAAAATTCAAAAAACAACCTCAACAAGGCAATTGACTTAGTCTTGGTTGGGGGCGCTTATTTGTAAGTGTCAGCTGAAGAAAAAAAAGCCGACAGAGGTTATTCTGGAGATTCAGAAAAAAGAAGAATAGCAAATCTAATTGTTGTGGCTAAAGTCATAAAATAAAACACAAACTCCTCAGAAACACAATTACTAACTAAAATTTCTTAATACTTCAAGCCTCCCCAATCACAATAAAAAAGTTTTCATCACGAAAATTAGTAACACTTACCAGTTATACCTTCCTCTAGAAGATCTGTCATTTTGCAACAGGATGCCAAAAGCTTGGTGGTAAACTCATCTAAAAGCATTATCTTAAAACAAATACAAATTAAGAATAAGCATCTGATTACCAAGTATAAGCATCTGATTACCAAGAATTTACAAAAGGTAGAATTCTATCCATTAAACCCATTCAACCTTATAAACCTTTTATAACATAAAACATCAGGAGAGTAGGCAAAAATTTGCACAAATGACCTAAATGACTGTGAACTAA
>NW_012148496.1:990247-993001 GCF_000956105.1 Propithecus coquereli
ATGCCTGTAGTCCCAGCTACTCGGGAGGCTGAGGCAGGAGGATCGCTTGAGCCCAGGAGTTTGAGGTTGCTGTGAGCTAGGCTGACGCCACAGCACTCGCTCTAGCCCGGGCAACACAGTGAGACTCCGTCTCAAACAAACAAACAAAAAAAAAACTAACTTAAAGTATCCTTCTACAAATCCAGAGAACTGCCTTTCAAAATTCATGTTGACAAAGAGCCTAGAAAGAATTAAATTAATGTGACACGCAAGGGAGGCTATCATTGGATTTCTCTTTTAAATATGGTGATTTCAGTGAGAAATGGCCTTTATCAAAAAATCCCAACACGATTAATGCTGGCATGAATGCGGAGAGATAGGAACACTCCTACACTGCTGGTAGGACTGCAAACTAGTACAACCTCTGTGGAAAGTAATACGGAGATACCTCAAAGAGTTACAAGTAGAACTACCATGTGATCCAGCAATCCCATTACTGGGCATCTACCCAAAAGAACAAAAGACACTCTATAAAAAAGACTCCTGCATTAGAATGTCTTTAGCAGCACAATTCACAATTGCAAAGATGTGGAAACAACTCAAGTGCCCATCAACACATGAGTGGATTAATAAAATGTGGTATATGTATGCCATGGAGTTCTACTCAGCCACAGAAAACAATGGTGATGTAACGCCTCTTGTATTCTCCTGGATAGAGCTGGAACCCATTCTTTCTACTAAGTGAAGTATTACAAGAATGGAAAAATAAGCACCACGTGTATTCACCATCAAATGGTTTTAACTTAAGTACACATATAGTAATAACATTCATCAGGTGTTAGGCAGATGGGAGGGGGGAGGAGATGGGTATATTCACACCTAATGGGTGCCGTGCGCACCATCTGGGGGATGGACACACTTAGAGTTCTGACTCGGGTGGAGCAAAGGCAATATACGTAACCTAAACATTTGTACCCCCATAATATGCTGAAATTAAATAAATAGATAGATAGATAGATATGGTGATTTCCTCATTCCTAAATTTATATTAGTAGTGTGTAGGTTTATCATAGCTACTACTAGATACCGAATAAAATTTCCAAGAAAAAATTTAATTTTTTATCTCCCTTCCCAACAATTACAATTTTACAAGACTAAGGTTCAATCAGTGTTAATTTACATTGTTTAATACTCAAAATGAAGTGTCTTACAGCCATCTTATGCTATATACACTATTATGTTTGGTGAATAATGTACATGTTAAGACGGTGAAAATACTGTGATATGATTTAGAACACAGGCTTTGAAAAATTCTGAAATCTGTTTAACAATAGCAGACAGTGTCATTTCTCCAATTCACTGGAAGTACATACCTATCAGATGATGGAAAAAAAGAAAAAGAAAGGCCTATTAATAGTGACAAAGGAATAATCTAATTCTCAGTCTAATTTTTTAAAAGGCTTTCACACTTGACTTTATTCTCCACTGAAGTAGCAATTACTTTTTAAAATTTCAAGTCACTACTGAATATTTGCACAAATGACCTAAATGACTGTGAACTAAAATAAAATCTTAAGGCTTCCGCCCACACCAGCTGACTAAATGGACCCCCTCTTGGCCAAAGGGATATCCTAAACTAAATTGCCTGCTACAAGGAGGGAGGTCAGACATGCCTCATTCATGCCCCCTTCCCCTCTTGGAGTTACTCCACTGTAACCCATTAACAGGCCTAAGGACATGCAAGACAAACCAGGTCCTCAATTTATACAACAAATATATGTCTAGTAGCTTATCTCTGATTAACAGACCTCTTTATCTTAAAACATTTCAAGCCTTTAGACAAAGCTTCAGGTCTTTAACCAATTACGAGTCAAAGAATCTTTAAACCCACCTATAATCTGTAAGTACACCACCCTACTTCGAGATGGCCCACCTTTTCGGGCCAAACCAATGTATGCCTTCCACGTATTGATTTATGACTTTACCTGTAACCCCTGTCTCCCTCAAATGTATAAAAGCAAACTGTAACCCAGCCACACCGAGTCCACTTGCTCAAGGTTTCTTGGGTCATGGTCCTCAAATTTGACTCAGAATAAATCTCTTCACAATTATTTTACAGACTTAGGCTTCTTTTCTGTTGACATGACAACAGAAAGTTTGACCACTGAACCTGCTAACGCCAAGTCTCACAGAGGTATTCTCAGGAGAGGTAATGTGAAACTCGGAACAACTCTGATCAATTCAAGTTAGTAGATAATTAAACCAGAACAAACCTAGGTTACTCTGGAGGATATCGAGAATATTCACGGCAGTGAGCTCTATGGTATATAGTCCTATGAAATGCTTCTCAAAAATAGCTTTCTATGGTCAAGGAAGTTTAGAAAACTGAATACTATGCTTTCATCCAGGGGATCCACACACACCTTGGTGTGTAAGAGTCTCTGAAAAGTCCTGAAAAACATGTTTAGCTGTATTTAATATTGTTTCCCAAACTTGCTGGCCATGGGATCCTTTACTTCAAGAATATTTATCAACACCGAACACACAGTAAGAGACAATAGTCTACAAAATCAATAAAACCTCCCTACAGTGTATAATATAGCTCTGTAGTTTCATAGTACTTTCACACACACTATCAAATGGTTCTCAACCTAGTTTTACATCAGAATGACCTTTGGGAAGTTGAAAAACTTAAATGGCTTAATCGACATTTCACTTATCCAGAAGCAGAAAAATTAAGACTTTAATCTCCTAATTTCTAGTTTAATGCTTTTT
>NW_012148496.1:994411-995441 GCF_000956105.1 Propithecus coquereli
TTCTAAAAATTATAAATTGCCACTTATAGAATAATAATTGTTCCAAGCACTGTTCTAAGCAACTGACATGGTTTAATTCACTTGATACTTACATACCATATGACGTATTACCATCTCCATTTTATAAACAAGGAAATAGAGGCAGAGAAAGGCCAAGTAACTTACCTAGGAGCCACAGCTCTTAAGTGGAAAAGTTAGGATTTGAAAACAAGCAGTGTGCATCTACACTCTATACAGTTGTCCCTCAGTTTCAGGAATCCCCCCAGACACCAAAATCCACAGACGCTCAAGTCCCTTATGTAAAAATGACATAGTATTTGCAAATAAGTGTGAATTAAAATAAAATCCTTAGCCCCTCACTGACTGAATAGACCCCTTCTTGGCTAAGGGGACCCCAGAGAACCTTAAACCTGAGTTCCTAGCCATGATGGGATGGGAAGAATGGGAGGTCAGATATACTTCATTATACCCCCTCCCTTGCTACAGCCATCAGGCTTTTCTCCCAAGGGCTAACAGAAACCAACTGTGCGATCCAGACCAGCATTCTTTCCTGACAAGAGACCACCAACTAATGAAGTAGTTTTAACCAGTTCACGGAGCATGCACAGAGAAGGTTTTTGTGTCCTTGCTGTACCTTCTGACATAGGGCTGCTATTTTCTAAGCATGGACCCCATAAAGGAACATAAAGCTCAGCTGCACATGTGCATGGTTCTTCTTTCATAAACATTCATGACTCCTCCCATAGCTTGTTAAATATGTATATTTGGCCACCCCACTCAATATAAATACCTGTCCCATGTTCCTGGCTTCTGCCCACACCTCTACTTTCCAGGCTGTGGGAATGGCTATCCACAGGCTGCAACCCTTTATGAGATAACATAGCTCTCCTTTCCAAATTTATGAACCTCATCATTTTCTTCAGTTAACATAATCTACGCAATCCTCCGATATACTTAGAATAATCTCTAGATTTTTTATACTAGAATACCCAATACAATGAAAATGCCTATAAATAGTTTTTATAGTGTA
>NW_012148496.1:995491-996039 GCF_000956105.1 Propithecus coquereli
ATAAAGCAATGAATTCATAGGTAGGTCTACCAGCATAAACAATGTGCCATGAAGAAACCAAGAAGATGCATTAAAAATTAAATGTATATTTTTTTAAAATACGCTACTATATTATTAATAATAGCAAATATGACATCAGATACCAGACTAAGCACATTACACAAATTATGTATTCAATTTCGTAAGAACCCTATAAGTATCTTACAAATGAGGAAACTGAGGCTGAAAGGAGTTAATAACTTATCCAACCACATACTTAGGAAGTAGAACTGGCAGGCTTCCAACTTCGATTTGATTCCAGAGTCCAATCTACTACAATATTCTTTAAATAACTTGCCAATTAATTCCTATTCTTTTAAAACCACACATTTTTATAAAGCATTTCTTCAACAATAAAGTATCATTAGAATTTAGTCAGTTATACTTTTATTATTGAAATTAAGAAGTTTATAAATTTACCTAAGACAAAGCGAATATAAAACTAATAAACTCTAATTGTCAAATTAACCATTTAAAGCTATGTACATATTTCTTAAAAACTAACTTAA
>NW_012148496.1:1007689-1012579 GCF_000956105.1 Propithecus coquereli
TTTGTGAGCTAGGCTGACGCCACGGCACTCTAGCCCGGGCAGCAGAGTGAGGCTGTCTCAAAAAAAAAAAAAAAGCCTAAGTAAATAAAAGAGCAAGACATCATGATAAGAAAGCAGATGTCAGAACAAAAAGCCTTGAGACAGAAATAATTTGTAAAATGTCATTAAGCAATGAAAACCTAATATTAAATATTTATGTCTCAAATAAAACAAAAGAAAACTATGACACAAAAGAAAACTAACAGGAATGCAAGCAGAAGTAAAGAAAATACAACAAAGTGAAGATCTAATAAATGGAATCATGGAGAATTCAGGCTGAAAAAAAACCTTAAAGAAAATGTAGTCCAAATCCCTCATTGTTTAAGTTAGGAAACTGAAATATAACCTGGACTGGAAACCAAGTCTTCCAATAATTAGTGCAATGTGGAGAAATATCAGATTTTTAAAAATAGTGCATAATGAAAATGTTTTTAAAATCAAATAGCCAAAAGTAAAAAAAAAAATCAGACTTGTAGCTCATATAGGAATTTACATTCTTGGAAAACTAAAACATGTTATTAAATTCCTAATTATGATTCCAACAGATTGTGCCTACCTCTGACCCAGGCTATTCAGTGAACCGGTA
The DNA here is from genome assembly GCF_000956105.1 of Propithecus coquereli. Taxonomy (NCBI): domain Eukaryota; kingdom Metazoa; phylum Chordata; class Mammalia; order Primates; family Indriidae; genus Propithecus; species Propithecus coquereli. The sequence goes on from NW_012148496.1 coordinate 1,008,315, forward strand.
AGAAAGAATTTTTATAAAGGCAAACCCAGGGGCCTAGGGCAGGAAGCAAAAGCAATAATCATCATGAGTCACTGGAATAAAAACAAAATGAACTGTGTATGGACAGGACCACTCAGGGCTTTCAAGATCTAATGTTTAAAAATTATATCAAAGTAGAACATATGAAAACTGAGGACTATGAAATATACAAAGGCAAATATTAAAATAATTATTTCCAGGTAGAAATGTGGTAAATTCAGTATTTACTCTTAACGAAAACACTTTATTTAATAAAGGGTCTGGAGGATTTCTCTTAAACACAGGGTATAAAGGTAAAAAGTCACCATTAAAAAATTATTTGAGGCCGGGCGTCGTGGCTCACACCCGTAATCCTAGCACTCTGGGAGGCCGAGGCAGGTGGATCATTTGAGCTCAGGAGTTCGAGACCAGCTTGAGCAAGAGCGAGACCCCATCTCCACTAAAAATAGAAAGAAATTAGCTGGACAACTAAAAATATATAGAAAAAATTAGCCGGGCATGGTGGCACACACCTGTAGTCCCAGCTACTCGGGAGGCTGAGGTAGAAGGATCGCTTGAGCCCAGGAGTTTGAGGTTGCTGTGAGCTAGGCTGATGCCACAATACTCTAGCCTGGGCAACAAAAAAGAGTGAGATTCTGTCTCAAAAAAAAAAAAAAATTATTTGGTGGTGACATAAGCCAGAATAGTAGTTACTCTGGGGGAAAGGGTGCAGTCTAGACTGGGAAAGGTCATGGGGTACTTGTAAACCTTCTATATCTTGATCTGGATGGTAGTTACATGGGCAAAAATTCATCCAGCTGTATACTTAGCATTAGTACACTTTACACTACCATTACACTTAATTAAATCCTAGAGTCATTTCCTTTCAAAATAGGAAGAAGAAAATAGCTTCCTTTAGGCATTAATAGAATACGAAAAATGCTGGTGACTGCTATTTAGGAAGGAGGGGGAAAAATCATCTTTCATGGTTCCCACTGCCCCTAGACAATGTCTAAACTATTTAACATAGCATTCAGGACCCTTTATAATCTGGCTCCAACCTACCTTTTGGTCTACATCCCCCTAACCCTTGCAATAAATACCCTGAACTGAAGCGAAAGGAACTGTTCCCTCTTCCATAAACAATCAAATACTTTGTCACCTTCAGGGCTTGGCTCAGTTTTCCCTCTGCCTGGCAAAATCCTACTACCTTTCAAGAAACATCTTAAATATCACCTCTTCTTTGGAGTCTTCCCTGATCCACTGCCAGAGGAAGAGAGGAAATAATTCCCCTTTCCTCTCTTCTCCCATAATATTTTTTCATGTTGCTAATATAGCACTTAGTATTTATGCATCTGTCCTCTCCCATTCAACTGTGAATTCTAGGTCAAAGAACGGAGTAGATACTCAATAAAACACTGATTTAAATGAATAAATGACTGTGTAAATATCGCAAAATTAAAAAAAAAATTTGCTCAACGAAATAAAAGAGGAAGTAACCAGAGTAAGACATAAAACAAAAATAATTGATTAAAACAATAACAAAAATTTATGCTTCTATGCATGCTTGAATTTGCACAGATAACTTGTACAAGGATTTATAAGAAACCTAAGAGTGGTTGTCTCTGGACAGAGAGGCTTGGGGTCTGGGGTTGGGAGGAAGATTTATTTTGTTTTATATTCTTTTCTAGTATCAACATTTTTTGCCACCTCAAGGTATTTAAGAATTAATTTAAAGTGATAATTACAAAGATTTTGAAGGAGCATGGAAAATGTTGAGTCAATATTAGTTGTTTAAAAAAAAGGAAGTCACAGAATGACAAATGAAAAATAAGTCTTGATCTACAAGGACCAGAAGGAAAATGTGAAAAAGGGAAAAAGCTTATCAATCATATATAAAGAATGGGCTCAAATAAATACATTCTGATTACTTTTATTGAAAATAATTTGTAATCTACCCATGTTAATTTTCTCTAAAATTTACTCTAAACGAATATTTAATAGACATAATCACATTAGACTACTGCTTATAGACAAGAGAGAAAATAGACTGTACTGAATAACGTCATAAATAAGGAAAAGAAATGCCAACAGTGAACTTGCTTTGCAGTTGAATTAGTTGTTTTGCCTTGTGTTCATTTTTTAAATAAACATCAAATTTTTATTTAAAACCTTTTGTCAAGTGATATTTTTGCTACCACTTCCCTGTAGCAAAAAGTGGCAAATGAGCAATAGAAACTTTCACAGATTTTAAACACGGGAATTAGTTAGGTAAATAAATGTAGCCTTTCACACTCAAAATATGAAAATTTGGGGGGTTTTTTAGACGAGGTTTTAAGGTAGTCCCTAAAGGCTGATTCCTTCTCATGTTTTAGGTCTCAGCTCAAATATCGCCTTCTCAGAGAAACCTTCCCCATCCACCTATCTACAGTAGCCTCTCTCCATGATACACACTGAAATAATCATCTTTATTCTTTGTTTACTTGTTTATTTCCTAGTTCTCCCCACTTGAAAGCAAGCTTGAAGAGGCCTAGAAATTTGTCTGCTTTCTACTGCTGTACTTCTATAGGAATTCAATAATACTTCCCAAATAAATGGGGGACTTTAGGTGGCAAGAAATAGAGAAAAGTAACAGAGTCTTTCATTTATTTTAAACAAGCGTTGTTATCCATCACATTCTGCTAGGCCCTTACAAATTTAAAGCTCTATAGGACAACAGTGAAACTATCTTCAAGAAGCTTATCAAGGCCTGGCGCGGTGGCTCACGCCTGTAATCCTAGCACTCTGGGAGGCCGAGGCGGGAGGATTGTTTGAGCTCAGGAGTTCGAGACCAGCCTGAGCAAGAGCGAGACCCCGTCTCCACTAAAAATAGAAAGAAATTAGCTGGACAACTAAAAATATATAGAAAAAATTAGCCGGGCATGGTGGTGCATGCCTGTAGTCCCAGCTACTCGGGAGGCTGAGGCAGAAGGATTGCTTGAGCCCAGGAGTTTGAGGTTGCTGTGAGCTAGGCTAACACCACAGCACTCACTCTAGCCCGGGCAACAAAGCGAGACTCTGTCTCAAAAAAAAAAAGAAGCTTGTCAAGAGAATCACATAAGGCAGTACTGAGAAGTGCCACTCAAGAAGGGTAAACGAAATGCTACAGAAACATAAGAGGCTGGGTTAAAATAAGAAGCTACTATGAAGGCAGTAGCCCTATTTGAGCTGAGACTTGAAGGCTGGCTAAAATGTGGATAGATGAACTAAAATAAGGGAAAGGGAAGCATTCTAAACAGAGGAATCAGCATCAAGTAAGATATAGAGGTAAAAGATTTCAAAAAGAGTAAATCGCATAGACTACATGGACCGTCAAGATTATACGAGTCAAAGTATTTAAGAATAACAAGGTAGCTTGGGGCCAGGTTATAAGTTTTCAAAAGTAAGCTAAATGGTTGGAATGATTTTTAGGCAACTGATGGTCTCTGCCAGTCTTCAAGCAAGAGATGAGCATGATCATAGCACAATACCATGACAGGAAAAGTATTCTGGCAGCTATTTTCTAGATGGACCGGAGTGAGAAAGAACAAGAGCTTGGAGGCTCAGTTAGGAGGCTACTGCAATAGACTGGGCATAAGGTCCTGAATTAAGGTTTAAACATTAGGGAATGCCACAGACAGGTCACGCATTAACTCTACAGTCAAAAAGATTTGGCTGTGAATCCTACGTCTATATTAAATAGCTCTATCAGATTTTTAAAAACAGCTTTATCAGGATATAATTTGCATACCATACAATTCGCCCACTTAAAGTGTACTATTCGATGGTTTGCAGTACACAGTATTCAGAGTTATGCATCCATCACAGCATCACAATCAATGTTAGAACATTTTCATTACTCCAAAAAGGAAGCCTGTTCCCTTAACCATCATCCCCCCACTTGCCTCATCTCCCCAGATGTAGGCAACCACTAATCTACTTTGTCTCTACAGATTTGCCTATCCTAGACACTCCATATAAATGGAATCATACAATATGTGTGGTCCTTTGTGACTGGCTTCTTTCATTTGGTATAATGTTTTCAAGATTCATCGATGTTATAGAATATATCAGTACTTCATTTCTTTTTATTGTCTTTATCCGTTCATTAGCCCATGGACATTTGAGTTATTTCCAATTTTTGGCTATTATGAATAATGCTGCTACGCTTTTATAGCTGTATCAATTTTATCATCTATGAAATAGAGATAATTAATTCTCGTGATGTTTAATACATGTAAAGAATTGTG
>NW_012148496.1:1013289-1045541 GCF_000956105.1 Propithecus coquereli
AGATGGAAATTTTCTCTCTACAGCCTCCCTCTTGCCTAGTTTCCATGCTCTCAAGACTGGCATTACTACCATTATCTTTTTTTCTGATAAATGCTGATGTTAAGCACCTCTATATCTTGGAAATAACTTATACAACACAATTCATTATCTATTTTCACATAAATGTATTTAAATGCCATTGTGATTTTAAAGCATGGCCAAATCTTAAAAGCCAACCATGTAAATCTTGAAAACCAAAATGCCAACCTTAAAATTAACCAATTTTTATCTTTTATTTTTTAAAAAATTCTTACTCCCGTGTTATTCGAGGATAACCAATTTTTAAAAAGATAATTTTTTTCCATCTATTTATACACTTTAGTGCCTCTTGTATGTTAAGCACTATCCCAGTTACTGAACTTTGTAACTCTCTGAATTCTGTTGACTAAATCACTTCTGTTTTTTGCTCAACAGGTTAGAGTAAGAAATACTAATTAGATGTTACTCCTTTCCCACTACTAGACCGTAATTACTTTGAACCCAGCAATGCAAAACAATGGTGGTTCTCACTGTTCGGTGGTTTTCTTCCTTTTTTAACTTGCCAGACCTAAGTCTGGGTGATTTTTATGAAAGTCGTAGATGACACAGCAGAACATCAGTAACCAATAAGTACTTTGGTCCTAACAGCAGGGAGTGGCCCAGAGACAGTAAAGGAAAAGGTGAAGGTGCAGCTTTGCCCCGGCTATGCAGGGAGCTGTCACGGCTAAAGATCTCATCATTCCAACAGTCCGTTCTCAACAACTTTTTAGAAAGCAGCCTCCTCTAGGAATAGTGGAAGAAGGGTCTGTTTAACAGTGAGGTTTTTTGAAAAGTACGGTTGTAAAACCTCCGTGATACTGACACGAATAAGCAGTCCTTTAGAAACTACAGCGTGGAGAGGAGATGGGGGCGGGGGAGGCGGGACAGATAAACAGCGGCCGGATTGTGTCGGATGGAGAGACATCCCCGACCGGTGGGGCCCGGGTGCGAGCCGAGAGCGGGCAGCGGGGCCGAGGATGCGCAGACGGGCCGTGGAAGGGACAGCCCGGCCCAGGGCGCTCACCTCGGGCGAAGCTTCGCGGCCAGAGCCCGGCCGAGGCGAGGGGGTGCCCCACGCCTGCGAGAAGGCCGCGTCCTGTCGCACCCCGCCCATCCCCGGTGCTGGCAAGAAACAGGGCAGGGAAGGAAAGCAGGAAGAAGTCCTAACAGAGACGCGAGTCCCAAAGCAACAAGTGTCCGCGGCGGCTCCCAAAGACACTGCGGGGCTGGAGCAGGAAAACAAGGCCCGGCGCGGCGGCCTCCTGGCCTTCGCTCTCTCAGCCCCTACCCCAGCGCACTCACTCTGCCACACGACGCTCTTCAGCCCCCTCTCGGTCACCGGCGGCGCCATCTTCCCAACACTGCGGAAGAGCAGCCGCCGCCTCCCACGCCCAGCCTCCCTCGGCCGTGCCGGCGGCGCTCGGGGTGGCCCCGCCCCCTCCCACGGGCCTCGCCCTCTGGAGGCGTCGGGCGCGTCAGCAGGGGGATTTCCGCCCAGCCCTGGGCGGAGGCTGCGCAGTGCGGGCGGAATGACCGTGGGCAGTCGGGCGCCCCCTCGCGGGCGGCTGCTGTTGCCCGAGGTTCGTCGTCCTGCGGTGTAGGAAAGCAAAGATGTGCCAACGGATTGCGAGCAAACACGGTGTCTGAAAATCCGAATTCACGCATACATACGCGAAGAAGGGGAAATCCTTCGCTTTACAGAAGAATTACTCACTTTGCGAAAGGTTCGTGATAGACTTCACTCAGTAGCCAGCTCAACTACCGAATGAAAAATTTACTTCCCCCGAAAAAAGTTTATTTTATTCGTTTTTAAAGGACGAAAATATTAATAATTGTGTAGAACTATGAAGTACCCTCCACTGTGCCCAGAACTGTGCTGGACTTTCAGGAAACTCAAAGAAAGGAGAGACCTAGTACTTACCCTGAAGAATTATAATCGATTTAGGACCACAATTCCTGGCATGCTGTACGTAGGCAATTAAAAGTTGGTTGAAAAACTGAATACCTTAATGATACAATATACATAAATGAACCAATAAAACAATAATCATTTATTCAACAAATCTCTGCAACAAGTGTAGGGAGCGGCTGTCAATGCGTTAGAATCCAAAATTATTGTTGAAAGCTGATCACAGAGGAGGATATCTGAACTTAGAAAGTTTAGGCAGAAATCTGTTTACTGAGATGGGCCTTTGGGACTTGAAATCAACCTAAAGAATCATGAATTAGTTGAGTTCAATTGTTGAGAGCCCTGACTGACATAACCATCATGACACTGGCAGAAAGTAGGCTTTCCCAGCGGGACTTGCAAGGAATCGGTGGCTGGTTATAAAGATTCATGTTGGGTCGGGTGCGGTGGCTCACGCCTGTAATCCTAGCACTCTGGGAGGCCGAGGCGGGCGGATTGTTTGAGCTCAGGAGTTCGAAACCAGCCTGAGCAAGAGCAAGACCCTGTCTCTACCAAAAATAGAAAGAAATTAATTGGACAGCTAAAAATACATAGAAAAAAAAATTAGCCGGGCATGGTGGCGCATGCCTGTAGTCCCAGCTACTCGGGAGGCTGAGGCAGGAGGATCGCTTGAGCCCAGGAGTTTGAGGTTGCTGTGAGCTGGGCTGATGCCACGGCACTCTAGCCCAGGCAACACAGCGAGACTCTGTCTCAAAAAAAAAAAAAAAAAGATTCATGTTGGTCATACAGGGAGTGGAAATGGTTAGTTACTACTACTACTAATGTCTAATAATTACCGAGTGCTTGCTATATGCCAGACACTCTACTAAGTAGATTACCTCATTGATCCTCAAAGCGACACTTACAGACAAGAAAACTGAGGCTTGGTGAAGTTAGGCAACTTGCCAAGGATACACAGCTAGTGGTGGAGTGGGAACAAGGATCCAGCTTGGGCTACACAGAAAGCAATAGAGCAGTCTGAGGGATAACCTGCAATTTCTAGGAGAGAAAAGGAGAATGAAGAATGAAACAGTCATAAAATGGGTTCAGGCACAGCCTATGGCATGAATGGTTTTTCTGTTCAAGGCTTATATAGGAATGGAAGCTGGAGCCCTGGCCTCCTTTAAACCTACTCTAAATGGATTCAGTTGCTCAAAATTTTAAACAAATGTGCACATTATTTCCCTCTCCCTTCTCAGTTTTAAATCAGATTCTGCTTAGGATAGTAGGATGGAGCCCCAATCCATAAGAAAAACATATGAAGTGTAGACTCACCCTTCTAAAGTGAGCCCCTCGCCCTGGAGGGTCAAACCAAGAGAGAAGAGTGAGGTGGGTGAGGTGTCTCCATCTCTTACCCTTGAGGGGAATGACCAAGCGCCACAGAATGACCCAAAAAGGGCCTTCTGGGTTGGGAGTTTGACTTTGGTCATATAGAGTGAAGCTGTGGCTGGTGCTCCTCAAGGCCAGATTCCAGGGTGGCCCTGTGGAATAGTGGAGCAAGTATTGGCTTTTGCTGCACACAGGTCCACCTCCTGCACATCCTGGCTCTCCCTCTTACTCGCAATGTGACGCTAAACACCTCAGTTTCATTGTACTTGTGTGCTGAATATGAGTATATTATCTCAAATCTCACAACAACCCAGCAAGACGTCTGTTGCCATTTTACAGATGAGAAAACTGAGGCTAGAGAGGTTAAATAAATCATGTAAAATCTCATTATGAGCTAGGATCTGAACCCATCTGGCTCCAAGACCACTGCCCTCTCCATTGTATCATATTACCTCTCCTCCCGTGCCCCCTTAGTTTTGCATAACCTTCCTGAGCTGTTTCTCTAAGTCTCCTTTAGTTTGCTTTTTAACAAATTGAAAAATGAATTTGGATTCCCTAAACATGACGCAGCAGAATGGAAGGTAAAATCTAGCAACACTGGCCAGAGATGAAAAGCTGCTTTGTATAGTTCACAGAGCAGATAGCCAAAACAGCCGAGGGCTGAATGTGCAAGCACCTGAGTTAGGGCAGATCACTCACCCACAAAACCCTTCCCACGTCCTCTTCACTAATAATTGCTGACTTAGTGATAATCTAGGGAAATAATCTCCATAAAGCTATCACAGATTAGCAGGTCTAATCAATGCTACTTGCTTGACTCCCTGAAAATTTGTGTTTGAACTGGTTAGCTGTGTGAACGTGGTGGAGCTACATGACCTTTCTGAGTCTCTTTGTCCCTCATCTGTATAAAGGGGATAACGTTATTACCTAGCTTATAGGGTTGTTATGAGAGTACAATGAATATTTGGGAAGCACTTAGAGGCACGTAGTGTGTACTGTATATGTGTTAAATAAACTGGTTTTATCTTCACCCAGTGTGGCTCGCATTGTCTTCTATGGAATTCTGACCAAAGAGCTCAGCCTTAGATCCCTAGCTAAGCAGATGTCCATTTCATTTCTGCCCTGGTATTTGTAGGGTATGAGTATACTGGTCCCAGCCCCCTGGTTCCCTAGGGCCAGTGATCCTGGCCCTCCATCTGGCCTTCACCCTGGGCTCTTTGCCTATTCCAGTCAGCCCTGAACACAACTCTACTCAGCAGGCACCCTGACAGCAACTGGGCTCGGTACACAGTCTCACATAGGCTCTGGACCACAGCCCAGAACGCAGCCCCAGCCCCAGGTATATACCATGGTTGCCCTCACAGGCATGGACCTGCTCTGCACCCTCCAGATTTCACCAGTATTTCCTCTCAGGCCACAAGCCTCCATCTTCTCAGCTTCCCACCACCGAAATCTGGCTTCAAGGAAGAGCTCACCAAGGCAAGCCTTTAAAGTTTCCAAACCTGGCCCCATGTCAGAATCACCTGGTGAGCTTGTTAAAAATACAGCTTCCCAGGCCAGTACCAGACCTACTGAATTCGAATCTCCAGCAGTGATACCTGGGAATCTTTATAAGTAATGAGTTCCCCAAGTGATGCTGATGCACCTAGCTTAACTCCTGTTCACTCACTGGTGTGTAGGAACAGAAGTGAACTAAACTCAACCTTCCTCCATGTGTGTTCTCTGATGCTTCGAACTCCATTTTTAGAGATCTATGCCTTTGGCTCGTTTCCTTTTTGAGTGCAGATGCTCTGGGGAGGATCTCTGATCAGTCTTACAGAGAAAACGTACCACCTCTCTTGGAGCACACCTTATGGGAGGTTGAGGAGACATAGAAAGGGAAGTCTGCCCTCCCTTCCGTGCTGAGCTCAAGCCTAACTCCATGCTCCAATTCCCTGTGGGCAGTTCCCAACTACAGACATTCTTGGCCCCATAGCCATGCATTTGGGGAGTGAGCAATGCAGCTGTGTGCGTGTGTGTTACATGAGTCCTACTTGCACTATTTTTAAAAATTAGATTACTGGCATTAGAAGGACAGACATTTTTCTAGATACAACAGATTTATGTTATATATTATTGCCTTTCTTCTCCAAAGATCAAAAAAGCAGTTCAGTGGGATGGGAGACACAGCCAATAAGATGGATGGTCCTCCCCCAAAAAGATGCGCATATGTCAGTCTGCCACAGTTCGAGGCTCTGCCAGTGGCTGCCCTCCATCCGGCGCCTTTGCTCATTCAGAAGCGCAGCTGCAATCCTTCTAGCAACAGGCCAGCCGCTCTGCTTTTCCGGATGCTCTCTCAAGAATGTCACATCACTTGATGCTTTGGCTCAGCAAACCAGCAAGTAGCTCAGCTTCCCTTCTAACTGCAATGGGGGCGTTTGTTACCATGGGTTGCCCTGGAAGCTGCTGCTATCCAACCTGTGCTGAAGTCCTGGTGGCGGCGTGTCCTGGGGTGAGCCTTGTCTCTGTGTAGGCGGCTTGCCTTCTCTGGGTGCGAACATCTCCAGCCCCTGAATGGCTAGGGGGCTGCATGGCAAGTGCTGGTGTTGATGAAACACTCACAAAGTGTGTGATGTGTCTGGATGTGAAATCTCAGAAGAATTTCTGCTAAGTAAACCTTTCATGTTTTTAGGGTTCTCGCAGTGTGCTGGCTCACTCTGGTAGCCTTCCAGAGAACTTTCTGGATCCATGACCCTAGAGTCCTCACCACAGAAGATCTTGAACTCCTGTGTGGCTAAGGACACACCTGACCTTGCCCTCAGGAAGCAGAGTCAGAGTTGTTCTTCTAAAGGTAAAAGGAGCTTTTCCTATCCTAGAAAAATTCTGTATTCTAATAGATCTTTCCCAATTCTAATCACTAACAGTTGAGACCACTCTGCAAAAGAAATGGAAAGAATTTTTAAAACAAAGACAAAAAACTCTGCCGTAGAATCACACAAAATCAATTTACACTACTCACTTGGTCAGGTGTCTGTTTTTATCCAGGGCTCCCTGGGTCATTCTGGATTTCTCTTCCCTCTGTAAATCACTGAAAAGGATGAGGAACGGAAGAGGCAGAAAGATGCATTAAATATGCAGACATCTTCTTAAATGAAAAAGTACAAATGCCTCAGATTTCATTAGTATTTTGTTTTGAAATGCTATTTTGCAGCATTTCACGATAAGTAAGCAGGATACTAAGACAATCTAAACTGTTTAAGGGGCAGACTGTTTAAACTGACCAGCAGTTTCTAACTGAACAGGGTGATCTCTCTCCTGCTTCATGAAGTGAATCCTCTTTAAGCTCAGACTAGTGACTCAGAACAAGGAATTTTTCTTTCTACCCCCAGGCCAACTTGCTGTGTTCCTCAGGGAACTCCAAAATTTTATTGATTCAGGGAGTTGTATAGGGAGAACATAAACCTGTTCAACTGCTAAGTATGTTGAGGAGAGGAAACTTCCTCGAAGTTCCCCAGGATGTGCAAGTGACAGGGAAACATGCTGGATCCTGAAGATGGAGGACCCGCCATGGAGTGATGTCAAGCATAAACCCCTCCTGTCTACCTCTCGTTAGAGCCCTGTCACTTCCAAGAGATTGTTTTCCTCTCCCTCCCAGCCTACATGAGTTTTCCGGCATCAAAGTAGCTTTCTTGAATTAAAGATGTGGTTTTCAAACCTTAGCATGCATCAGACTTGCTTGTAGGGGCTTGTTAAAACAAAGATGGCTGGGCCCTAGCCTCAGAATTTCTGATTCAGTAGGTCTGGGTAGAACCCCAGAAACTGCATTTCTAAGAGGTTCCCAAAAGAAGCTGATGCTGTTAGCCTCAGGACCACACTTTGAAAACCCATGAATTAGGGTATTATGAGGACTAGGGTTAAAATGTCTTAGTTAGAAGTAGCACATTAAAATGTTAATAACTGGTACATAATAGAATATGATATGAGCTTAAACTTATCCTGAATAATAGCTACCATTTATTAAGTACTATGGACCTATCATTTTGTCCAATAATTTATATCTCATTTAATCCTAATTATCTTTTATGCAGTGATTATTATTTATTCCAATTTTCAGATGAGGAAATCTAGGCTTAGAAAGAATTGATGCAACCTAAGGACAAGTAATAATGGCAGGATTTGAATCCTGATCTGACTCTTAAAAAGTCCATTCACACTGGTGAAAAGCTTTAGGATAATCCAAGAGTCAAAGAAGACCCAAAGTTTTAGACCAACGAGATTCCCAAAGCTCTCCTTGGCATGTTCAAAGCCTCCATGTTAGCCAAGGACCTGATTGACTTGCCCTGTGTACAGGGAGGAGAAATGCTGAAATTGAAAACAGCAATTTAGAATTTCCCCCTAGATATAATGATTTCCAGATGACTGCAGAGACCCTCAAATAACCGGGCTTACTCTTGTGTCTTGAGGGTCTTGCAGGATTTCTATAAGGATCTATGGATCTGTAATACTTTAAGAGAGTGGCAGACGTCAGGCTGAAGACTGAGCCTTGCTAAGGAGGAGAAGAGCCAGGATAAGCTGCAGCCCAAAGGGACAGAAAAGAGGAGACCATTCACCTAGAGCAGTGCTCCTCAAATTCCACGTGTATCAGAATCACCTGGGAACCTGATGAACACACAGAGGCACTTCTCTGGGATAGGGCCTGGGCCTCCGCATTCATTATTAGCTGTCCAGGAGATTCCGATACATGGCAAAGTTAGAGAACAGTACCCAGGCAGTGCTTCTCAGGCTTGGATACACTTACGAATCAGCTGGGGATTTAGTAGGTCAGGGTGGGGCCTGAGATTATACATTTCTAACACGCTCTCTGGGGACGCTGATAAGTGAAAGTAGCAAGGTCTAAGAGTAACAGTTTTTAAGTTTTTTTTTCTTAAAGCATTGCAACTCTCTTTCTTTTTTTTTTTTCTGTTCTTAACGCCCCTCCCCTGCAACTCTTTCTTTAACAAAATCTTAGGGAAGGCCAATATATAACACACCACTCCTCTCCTCCTCTCCCCTCCATGACTCAGGGGAATACTGATTAAAAACCACCACAATACTAGAAATAGGTTCTAAGAATACAGACCTAGGCCCATGTACCTTTCACTGAAGACCAAGGCTTATGGTTACTAGTACTTTGGGAGATTTTTTAAAGCAATTTTTTATGATTAGAAGTTTGCTCCCAGTTTGTTTTCAATAAGCCAGATCTGTTTACCTATAGTCATGAGAAACCAAAACTCTTGAAAAATTAATAGGGATTGTGCTTATTTCAGACGCACAGGTGGGGCAGGAATTGGAAAGCATGTGTCCTGCTGTGCTCAGAGAAGCAACGGACAGGGAGAGGAAAGGAGCCCAGGCAGAGCACAGGCAGTGGAGAGAGACTCCAGACCTAGTCGATCCCTACCAGGGGAAGGAGGTGGTACATGGGGAGCTGGCCCCACCTGGGAGGCTGTCTGGTGGGGTTTACTGGCAGGAAGCCTTCATTCCCACTCACACCCTCTGAAGTCAGCCATGTCTGACTGTGGCGGGAGGGAGAGTTCTGTAGTTTGGGATATCAAACTACAAACTTGGGAAATATGCCGGGGCTCTTCCTAGGGCCCCAAAGCAAGCTGTCTCCTAGAAGACTGTGGCAAGGATCCCTCTTGAAGCAGCGTGTGCTACTTACTGGATCAGCACTCATGGCTCTGTGTGTTCATCCCCACTGCCCTGCCCAAGAAGTAATCTCCTTGGGGGCAACCAAAATAGCCTAGACAAGATCAGCCCAGAGCAAAACCGAGGAGTCAGTAAAGGTTATCTTCACTCCAACTCCCCTTTTTCAGAACCCCTTTTTCCCCCAGGGCAAACCCATCCAGGCAAACCAGAAGCAAACATCCTAGCCGGCTATTCACAGATTCCCTCCCAGCCTGGCTACTGCGGGTGTGGTCAGACCAGCAGCAGCAGCACCACTGGTATCACCTGGACCTTGTTGGAAACACAGAGTCTCAGACCGGACCTAACAAATCAGAATCTGGCTTTAACAAGGCCCCAGGTGATCTACATGCATAGTGAAGTTTAAGAAGCCCTGCTCTAAAGGAGCAGTTCTTAGCCTTGGCTATACTTTAGAATCATCTGAGGAACTTTCAAAAATCTTGATGCCCAGCCTTCACTCCAGACCAATTAAATCAGACTTTCTGGGGACAGAGCCAAGTCATCAGTTAATTTTAAGTTCTCCAGGTGATTCCAATGTGTAGCCAGGCTGGGAACCACAGTATGAGGGATTAAGCACCACGCCTTTGAGAAATATTTACATTTTCCTGTGGGACCCTAGAAGACTGCAAAGGCTTCAGAATCCAAAGAAATTCATCGCGACTGCTGTAATCTGAGAGGAGGCACTATATTTGGGGAGAAAAAGTTATGGGATGGGAGAGCAGGAACCCCTTTCATCAAAGAAAGAAAGAAAGCGTTTGCCTTTCTAACTGAAGAGTCAGCTTTGATCCTGACTTCATTAAGTAACCCCATGATGCAGCCACAAAAATTCCTTTCCATTTTATCCATGAGAAAAATGACTTACCCATTCCAAGTGTACTTCCAGAGCAAGTTACTGCAATGAAAATACAAGCACTTAAAATATATTTATTGATATATTTAAGATGGTGAAGACATAACTTAAGAAAGAATAATAGTGAAGTAAACCAAAGAATTAATAAGAACAAACGGGTGAGAAGGGGAGATACTTCCTAGCAGTATGACCTTGGGCAATCACTTCACTATGCCTCAGTTTATCTGTAAAGTGGTAAAAATAAGAATGCCAACCTCAGTGGTTTGTTATAAGGATTAATTGGAGTTAATACATGTAAAGCCCTTAGGATAGTGCGTGGCACATAGAATTCAATATCAGCCATTATTATCATTTATAATATTGTCCTGATTATCAGAGTAAGTCACCACTTATATGTCAGAAAACAAACAAACAAAAACAAAAGACTTCTCCCAAATGCATGGTTTTACCAGGGAGACTGAAGCAAAGGAGGATTTCCTAACTCGAGTCTGGACACCTAGTCCTCACCAAGCTGAAAGGCTGCAGGCTTGAGATGACACCCCACCTAAGGGTATCAGAGTTCTAACGATGGCTAGGCATTGTGGCTCACGCCTGTAATCCTAGCACTCTGGGAGGCCGAGATGGGAGGATCACTTGAGGTCAGGAGTTCAAGACCAGCCTCAGCAAAAGCAAGACCCCGTCTCTACTAAGAATAGAAAGAAATTAGCCAGACAACTAAAAATAGAAAAAATTAGCTGGGCATGGTAGCACATACCTGTAGTCCCAGCTACTTGGGAGGCTGAGGCAGGAGGATCACTTGAGCCCAGGAGTTTGAGGTTGGCTGAGAGCTAGGCTGACTCCACAGCACTCTAGCCCAGGCACAGAGTGAGACTATGTTTCAAAAAAAAAAAAAGAGTTCTAACTCACAAGGACTTCTGGTGGCTAACAAGCCATCAGAGGAATAACTCTCTAAGTGTTGAATTGTGGGCAAGGAGCAGGAGAAAGAACAGAAGACTTCCATCACTCAGCTGTATGATCATAGGCACATAAACAAAACATACTGGGCAACAGTTATGTGCTAAGTACTGAGAGTCAGAGAGACCATCACTTATTAGGAGAAAGAACACACATTCGATTCATAGTAATATGTTCAGTAAAGACAAGGGTGCTGTAGGTTCATAAAGGAGGGAGGGAAAGGGCTAACTCAGCTCATGAGAATTGGAGAGGGCTTCACAGACGAGGAAAAATTGGGCTGGCAACTTCTCTTGGTGAAGTGGGTTGGAATTCCAGGCGAAGAGAAGAGCACTGCAGTGGCTTGGGAACATGATGGGAAGTGTGTGTGGCTGGGACAGGCGTGTATGATTCCACGAGACTAGACTACAGAATCGAGTCCTCTGAGGAAGGGTGCTGTGGAATGCACCTAGAATTTCTCTGCCCAATACAGTAGCCACTCAAGTAGCTACTGGGCACTCAAAATGTGGCTAGTCTGAACTAAGATGTGGTATAAGTACAAAATGCAGAGTGGATTTCGAAGACTTAGTATGAAAAAAGCAAAATATCTTATTATTAGTAATAACTTCCATATTGATTAGATGTTGACATGATAACATTTTGGATATGTTGGGATAACTAAAATCTATTATTAAATCAATTTTTTTCTTGTTTCTTTTTAAATGTGGCTATTAGAAAATTAAATTTTTCATCCATGGCTCACAGTAAATTTCTGTTGGACAGCGCAAGCCCAGATAGACAGGGGACAGATTGTGAGGGACCTTAAATGCCATGCTGAGAGGATTGAATTTTATCCTATGGACCAGTGGAAGACTTTTGAAGATATGGAAGCATAAAAGTAACACAACTGCATCAGTGTTCTAGAATGACAATGTTGTTAATAGTATGGAGGCCAGAGGGAGGGCAGGAATATAGGACGGTGCAGTAGTCTGGGGGAGAGGTGCGAGGGCCTGAAGCAAGGCAGTAACTGTGGGAATGAGGAGAAGCAGCTGGATTTAGGAACCACAGTGAAGGTGAACAGGTCAGGACTTGGAGATTACTTAGATATAGAGGGTGAGAGAGAGGAAAGCGAACTCCAGAGTTTTCATCCTGAAACAAGGATGATGGGAGGAAGATCAGAAATAGCAGAGGATCAGGAGTTCCTTTTGGCCCAGAGGAGTTTGAATACGGCTTAGAAGAGGTTAAGAGAAGGGTTGTAGATAGAGATTTGGGCCTCAGTTTTCTCATTTGTAGAAATAATAAAATCCGTTGAGCATACATCATACGGTTATGTTGAGCATTCAATAAGATATTGAATGTGAAGATATTGAATGTGAAAACACTTGATGAATTATAAAATGTTATGTAGGTGCGATGAAATATTGTTATTGAGCTGTAGATGCTTCTTCCTAAGAGCTCATCCTCACCCCAAGAACCCATTCCTGTCCCTTCCCACAGGGCTATGCTTAGGCCAGCTTGCCCTGTGGACAAGATAATGAAAAAACAAGGAATCAGAGCGTGACAGCCAAGGACAATGAAAATGCTCCCGCAGGAGGAACTGGCCTCGTTCTATCACTAAGAGCCATCCTGAACCTCTTGTCACCTAGATATAATTAGAAATTTTAGATTCTGGTTATCAGTAAAAGTTTGTGAGCCAATACTTATTCCTCTTTCTGTGTTCATCTGCAAAGTTCTAGGGCTTAATCATCTCTTTTCTTTTAGAAATGTACAAAAAATGTAGGACTATGCTCTGGGCAAAGTAGCAGAAGGTGCTGGAATACAGAGCAGGAGAATTGCTAATGTTTTCTGCCCGCTCTGGTGAGATGGCAGTTGCTGACAGCCGTGTTTTGTGATCACACACTGTCTGCCCACTCACAACTCCAAACCTAGCTTATGATTTATAAATTCATTTTTTCAGATCCTCCAACTTTTCCTCAGTCATAATTCTTAATATGAGCAAATAAAAGTTCAAGTCTCTTAATTTCCAGCATCCCAAGATGTCTATCATTATCTCTAAGACTATGTTAAAAATCTGTCCCCAAATCTCTGAGCAGAAAATCACTTTAAATTATGCTTTACTATTTTAAACAACAAGCATCTAGTCCTTTTTAGGAAGGAGAAGAGAGAGGGAAGAGAAGAGCATCTCCAAATTAAATAATAATAAAGCATCACAATTCCAAAGAAACTTTCGGTTTCCCACAGCCAGAGTATGTCTGCGGCATGTAGAAATTTCACACTCTCTTTGCCCTTCCTACATAGCGAATAAGTGAGATTGTTCTGAGTCTTAATTCACAGGTCTGAGTTGAGGGTTAGTTTTAGATAAACTGTCATAACTTGTTTTACCTGAATATATTTTTTTTGGACAGAAAGTAAGCTTCAGTCCTGTTTCAGCAACTGGTGAGACCATCACAGTGTATACATCCCCACAGGGGATCTCGGTGATATCACAGAAACTGAGGCCAGCACTTGGGGCACACGTGAAAATGCCTTTGGAGCCATAGAGGTCGGTGCTGTAATTGGCAGAGCCCCTGGAGGCTTGCCAGTAGATCCGGATGCCATTAGGGCCCAGCCTGTATAACTTCACCCCCAAAGGGCAGCAGGCACCTGTAGGATAAAACACAAAAAACGCAAAATCACTTCTTCCACCTTCACACAAACATGGCCTTGATTACTGCAGGGAAAAATAATGTAAGTAAACTATTCCAAACAACATGATTAATTACTGGTTAGAGCAAGATTCGAAGGGGTACTCAAGCTCTTTCCATGGTGGGCTGCATGATCAGAGATCCATGTGTGGAGGTGGTGTGGGTATGCATTTTTAGTATAAAACAATGGTGAGTCTAAAAGGTCCACATTTGGCAGATACATACTGTACATGACTCAAACTATGAGTCAAAGGCACAGAACACTTGTCAAGATCCCTCATCATGCCCTAGTTTCATTTTATTTTGGTGGGATTAAGTTTAAATATTATATAATTAATTGCATTCAGCTTTAATTGAAAAAACTATTTTTACTGAGCTGAGTAGCATGATGCCTTGGAAACAACCCCTCACTCAACAGTCTGGTGACCACGTTTGCTGGTCCACACTTCATCCATGCTAGCTGATTAGGTATTTTTTTTTCCCTTTCCTAAACACCTTGAGCAGGTCACACATTAGGTGTCAAGCTGGGCACCAAATGGTAGATTCCTCAGTAACTAAAATGATACTGTATAATTAGAATAAGCAATGGGACATATTCCCAGCAGAACTGGGTATCGAGGAGAGAACTTAGGCAGCAAATCTAATGAAAAATAATAGGCCAAAAGAAAGTATAAAGCAGCTGACATATGTGCAGCACTTTATGAATGCTTTCACATTATAATTTATTATGATTCTCAAAACAACTTTGAAGGATAAGCTGGGAAGATATTATCCCTATTTTTTCTTACCAATGAGGAGACAAAATTAGGGAAGATAAGGCAACACAGCTTATAAGAAGCCATGTCTAATTTAGACTCCCAGGTAAGACTCTGCTACCTCTGGGATGCCAAAATTATATTTTCAACTCTCCCATGACTAACTAATCATGCCTCAGGCAGACATAACTAACTGATCATTATGCTCCTTCCACTTAATCCTGGGAGGCATCCTCAGGAGGTTTTTTGAAAACAGTGCTCTAAGCAGCCACTTCAGTGGATTAGAATCATGCAAGAGGAATCTTATTTGCTAGCCCGACATTGCTTTCCCTTCCCCTGCTATTCCCTAATGGTTTATTCTTTGTGAAGAACGAGGTACAATATATCAGTAGACAGATGCCTTTGCTCTTTTAGTCTGTTGAAGTAAGAAACCATTGAAGGGGACTGGAGAGGCTTAGACAGAAAGGTAGTAGCTTAATAATAATGGGAAGGAAAGAATCCAAACCAAATAGAATGTGTGATCTAATGCTTTCTGAAAACTCTGCCAGGTTGAATTACTTTGTGTTGCAGGTAGCCATGTCATATAAAGATACATCATCACTTCAGAAAAAGTATTAATATACCTGAATATTGTTACAGAGGGAGTTAATTCACCAACTACCAACAGAAGCCTCTGAAGCTTTGAGGTTCTAAGTCAAGAGGAAAATTATAAACATTTTAGAAAGTAGTCTGAATTTATAATGCAAGCTAGGTGGAGATGCAGCATCTTTTTAAATGAGAAGGAAGGGCTTATGCCTGGATTTATAATAAAGTCCCTACCAATACTCTTGAGCTAGAGTTTAGAGTTCACTTACTAGGAGAATAACTTTGGTGGGCGCAGTCCGCAGTCAACCCAGTGGCACTAATTGCTTTTAATGTCACTGTGTAGTTGACGCCACATGTGATGCATCCCAGGAGGCAGTGGTTTTGATGAGTGTGACACTTAGACTGTCCAGTGTGTGACTCCAAAACTGTCACATAGGTTTGGGCCACCGTCCCAATAGTCCAGCTCATGTTGATTACTGACTGGGTGATTTGAGTTACTGTCAGACCAGCTGGACAGCATGGCACTTAAATGGGATAAAAGAAAGAGAATTAGGGATTTATTTCCACTCAATATTATTTGCGAAAAAAATGCCTGCATTTTGCTCAATGTCCTACATTTCTCAAACTTTCAGTTGTTAATCAAAAATGTTTTCCTGTTCACACCCTCTGACACATCACGTAACATCAACTATGTATAGTGGGTGCTTTCCCTAAGAATGCACTGCACTAACTGGCTATTGGTAATTGGTATTGAAGTTTCCCCCATTTTTTTCAGATAAGAAATAAATCCTGGCCGGCGCGGTGGCTCACGCCTGTAATCCTAGCACTCTGGGAGGCCGAGGCGGGTGGATTGTTTGAGCTCAGGAGTTCGAAACCAGCCTGAGCAAGAGTGAGACCCTGTCTCTACTAAAAATACAAAGAAATTAATCGGACAACTAAAAATATATAGAAAACATTAGCCGGGCATGGTGGCGCATGCCTGTAGTCCCAGCTACTCGGGAGGCTGAGGCAGGAGGATGCTTGAGCCCAGGAGTTGGAGGTTGCTGTGAGCTAGGCTGACGCCACGGCACTCTGGCCCAGGCAAGAGAGTGAGACTCTGTCTCAAAAAAAAGAAATAAATAAAAGCTTGATCTCTTAGCCACCTAAGATACCATTAGCTGACTCAATTTTTTAGGGACCCACTATATAGGATACAGGATGCCTAGAATCTTTGTGTGTACAGTATTTGGTGTTGTCTCTATTCTGCTGCCTTTTTATAGGTGTTTGAACCGCTGAATTTTTTTTTTTTTTGGAGACTGGATCTCACTCTGTCACCCAGGCTGGAGTACAGTGGCATTACCACAGCTCACTGCAGCCTCAAACTCCTTGCCTCAAGTGACCCTCCCTCCTCAACCTTCGAAGTAGCTGGGATTATAGGCACAAGCCACTGTGCCCGGCTAGGTATTTCAACTTTTATAGTCTGAAGTGCCATCTATCATTGTATATAAGAGAAAATAATTTCCAAAGGCTTTAAGTAATTTGCTAAACTTCGTTCACACACAGTGCTGTGAAGAAAATAATGGTTTTCTTTTCTGGGGCTCTTACTATGCGTTAGGCACTACTGCTAAATGCTTGGCAGTATTAACTTAATCCTCATAACCACCCTATGAGGCCATTACCCCCTTTTACCGATTAGGAAACTGAAACTCAGCATTTTTTACAGAAAGATTCGAAAGGGCTGAGCCAAGTACTAAATAATAAACCAACTCATTTAGTTACTTGTTTGTTAGCTGTTTTGATAGATTGTATCATGGGGGAATATAAATTCAAATAACTGTTTTGCAGAGTTAATACATTCCTCCTCTGATGCTAATGTATGGATATACTAGAGCTTTTTGATGACATTTTTACAGAACCTGTAAAATGTTGAAAGTTTTATTTTCAACTCCAGGGCTCTTTGAAAAGTCTCTGAGTTTAATGTATTTCTATCACACTGAGGGAAGATTAAATTTAAAAGTTCACATCTTAAAACAATTCCTAAGGACCCTGCTGAAGTCAACATTCAGGCTGGTGGCTGCTACATACCAGTTTCCAGGGGCACACTGTAGCTGGGCAGGCTCCGTCCTGCCTGCGTCTCAGCCACAGCGGTGACAGAGAACAGCGAGCCGCAGGGCAGGGCGCCCATGGTACAGGACTCGCCTGTGCTGCTGCACTGGTACAGCCCTGTCTCCCCCTGGGCAGTGACTGTGTAAGTAGCGCCATCGTTAGTGGATCTCCAGTGCACCTGAATCATGGAGGATGCATCTTTCGAAACATTTATTTCAGGACTGCAGGGAGCTAAGAGATTTTAATTGAAATAGCATGAGTCAAAAACATCACACGTGTCATTTGGTCTAAAACTGATTTTTTCCCCCAATGAGATCATCAGAATTTCAACCATACCATGCATGTAGGCTAAATTCATAGTGCCTATGTGTGGAAAACTGTTGACGTTGACATAGGGCATTGGGTTCCTATAGTATGGGACTAACTGGGAACTGTTAGTCCCAAAAGTACATAAGACATACATTTGCAAATGGTGTAAATACGAGCAGGCCCCTCGAAGGAAGGAGGAACCAAACAGCTAAGACCATCGCTAGCAAAATCTCCCATTGTCCCCATGGTCTCCTTTTGTTTTCATTTTTCCCACTTTCCTCTTCCACCTTCTTCTCCACCTCTCCTTAGTACAACAGGGGCTCTATTGGTCCCCGCAAAGAGTGGTTAATGGGATTTCACCTTTTTATAGGTCTTGCTGAATGCCCATCCCGAGGTGCATAGCTGGGTGAGTCATTCAGACGTCAGCGAATGAAATCACAGCAGTACTGTACCTGTGGTTATAAACTGGGAAGTACATGACATGTTGCTGCCCCTGACTTCGCTGAAAGAATACACCGTGATGTTGTACTTGGTGTCACACTCCAGAGCCGAAAGGGTGCAAGCAGGAGCGGTGTCGTTGCACTCGACCACGTTGTACCCATCTACGGCCTTGGTTTCATAGAGTTCGGCACCACGGACAGGAGACCAGACAATCTCTACTCTGTCACTGGACACCAACACGGGGCTAATGTCACTAGGACAGCAGGGAGCTGAAAGCAGGAGCAGAGAGAGAATGGAGGTCTGTAGGGGAACAATTCGGGGAGTGATGGCGGGGACCGAGTCTTGACCTCCCCATGCCCAGAGTCTCTGCCACTGCCCTCCTAAACTAGTGTAGTAACCTCCAACAGGTCTGCCCAGGTCCAGTCCCTGCATAGAGGATAAATCCTCAGCAGGACATTCGAGGCTGTTACAAGCTGCACCTCCCCCCACCCCCTGCCACACCAGACTCCTCAATTCCCCGCCCCACCCGTGCTCTCATTTCTCTGTGCCTTGAAGACTGCTGACCCCACTACTGGAAAAGCTTTTCCCTCTTCCGGCTGACAAAAGCATATGTAGTCTGACCTCTCAGATCCTGTCAGTCTTTCCAGGCACTAAACCAAGATGAAGCTGGGGGCAGGGGGAAGCATAATTGTATGAGTAGATCTTAGAAGACACCCTAAAGAACCCCATGGACAAACGTCTAACTCAGCTTGGAGTTTCCCTGGGACGCTCTTGTCCCACCCACCTTCCATCCATCCTGGAGGACCCAGTTCAAGGCCACTCCCTCTGCAAGGCCCTCCTGCGTTCTTGAGACGCCCTACTCCAAATTCCAAAGTCACCAACTATTTAGATCCCTCATCCTAGTAAAATTTATTGTAATCCAGCTAGTACTTTTATATAACTGTATTAGAATATTCTTGTTTGTAAATGTGGTTAATTAATTTCAAACCACTGTCTCCATTCATTCTTTAAAAATCAAGCATCTCCCATATGCTGATCACATTGTGACAAACACTGAAGATGAAGAGATAAATAAAACATAATCCCTGCCCTGCACAAAATCCAAGACTAGTGGAGGAAAATAATAGTAACAGTAATAATGATGCTAATAAAAATATTTGCATCATGCCTTATCACATACAAAGGCCTTTCACATTCATGGTCTCATTATTATTTGTCCCATTTTGCAGTAGAACATATGAGGAACCAGTGAGGTGGACATCATTATCCCCACTGTGGAAATGAGTTAGTGGTCAAGTTAGGACTTAAACCCAGGTATTCTACTCCAGAGCCCTCCTCACCACGTAGCATTTTGGCCATTGCATCTCTGTTTCTGGGTCTCAGGGAGAGTGAACTGCTGAAATGCAAGAACTACATCCCCTCAGCATGCAGCACAGGCTAGAACACTGAGTGCATCTTTGTGCAGAGCCCAATTTTTCAGAGCAGGGTTGAACAACTACATTCTTTCCCCTTTTTTCACTCCTAAACTTTGCATGCCTGTTAAGCTTGGGTCCAGGATACCAAAATTTCCTAGCCTGGAAAAAAATGTGAGATAAGAGATTCATTTTCTGTTCTTGGCCCTAGAATGATTCCCAGGTGGTAAGTCAACAAGTGCAATAGGTGATCCATTCTGCTGCTGAGTTTAGTGAGCTCAGAACTCCCTTCACAAGCATCACATGTGACTTACCCGTGGTATAATTGAATATGTCACCCAAAGGACTCTGTCCTGCCTTGTTATAGGCAAAAACACTAATAAAGTAAGTGAAGCCACACTCAGATAGGAAATTGCACTGGGTAAGGGATGTGTTGCAATGTGCTTCCAAGCCATCATCACTCTTCACGAAGGCCACATAGTAATCACCCAGATCTACATGGGACCAAGCCACAGACAGGTGACCAGGGGGATCTTCTTGGATTATCACTCTTCCAGGTGCACAAGCAACTAGGAGATATCAATAATAAGCAGTTGTGAGACTACTGCACGAGATTTTCTTTGCATTTTTGCAATTATCCAAGATTTTAAGACAACCCAAATCATCAACTTTGAGCTTTGTAACAGATTGAATTTGATACGTGATATGCAAAACTATAAACCAGAAGCATTAGAAGATTTTCTTTATGGAACCAAGGGCTATGCTATAGGCCCCAAAACACTACAACAAATTCCAATGACTTCTCCGCACTCTCTTGTTATTTGAAATATTGTTTGAAATAATGAGCACCATCAGGGTTTGATAGTCATTTTAAGATGTGGGGATTTTCATTGTTAGAGTATTTGTTGAAAGATTTGGCTTTATCCAGAGATGAAACCAGTCTGGCCTGAAGGGAATAATGGATATCTCCGAAGTTATGTTTTAGAGACAAAAATATAGCCATCATTCATCGTATTTTCTATTGACACTTTCTCTAATTCTTCAAGCAAACCAAGGAGACATTCTCAGATGTCTTAAAATTTATCTCCTACAATACATGCACTAGACCATGTCAGAAATAGGCACGGATCACCTTGGTTAATCTGCCTGTTTTTCTGTTAAGCCAGTGCCTCATTTACCCAGGATCAGCGTGAAGTGAAGTCTTCTGAAAGAATGAATTCAAATAAAGTTTATTCATTCAAGCCCCAAGCTTTTAAAATTTTAGTCATCTCTAATGGAAGTCTTCCTAAAATACATTTCTGGGCCCCAGGAAATACACGTACTTTCTAAACATAGTTCTTTTACTGATAAGTCAAGGTCATTCCCGTGGTCTTGACTGTGTTATACACAAACTACATTAGTACCTCCTGGACCCCTAAGTGTGCAGGACTGTTTCAGTGGCACTTAACCCGGACTGCACATTAGATCAACTGGGGAGCTTTTATAAACTGTTCACGTCCAGACTCTCTTCCCAGCAATTCCAATTTAATTGGTCTTGGGTACCAATTAGGTCCTTGGGTATCAGCAGGTTATAAAAGCTCCTGAGGTGCTCTTAATGTGCACCCAAGATGGAAAAACACTGCGTGGTTCTCTCCTACATTAAATGACTAACTTGGAACTGCTGTGCTTTTGAACGTATTTCTTATCTATGTTCCCTCACTCTCAGCTACCCTGCCCTCATAACCACTCCTAAAGTCCCATCCACATTAAATTGCAGTTGTCAAAAGAGAAGCCAAATCACCAAGTTTGTTATCAGTGACCTTAATTTAGCATACCCCTAAGAAACTGTGGGTCTGAAGGATTAGGCTGTATTTTTCCCCCCATGGAATAGAGTGTATCAGCTTGGTGACAGCTTCTTTTCTCTCTGCTCAGAAGCCTCTTAAACTTAGAATGACATAATTTCTGACTATCGGATAAAGTGGATGTTATTGGCCGGTGCAGTGGCTCACGCCTGTAATCCTAGCACTCTGGGAGGCCGAGGCGGGCGGATGGTTTGAGCTCAGGAGTTCGAGACCAGCCTGAGCAAGAGCAAGACCCCCGTCTCTACTAAAAATAGAGAGAAATTATCTGGACAACTAAAAATATATAGAAAAAAATTAGCCGGGCATGGTGGCGCATGCCTGTAGTCCCAGCTACTCGGGAGGCTGAGGCAGAAGGATTGCTTGAGCCCAGGAGGTTTGTTTTTTTTTTTTTTGAGACAGAGTCTCACTCTGTTGCCCTGGCTAGAGTGAGTGCCGTGGCGTCAGCCTAGCTCACAGCAACCTCAGACACCTGGGCTCAAGCAATGCTCCTGCCTCAGCCTCCCGAGTAGCTGGGACTACAGGCATGCGCCACCATGCTCGGCTAATTTTTTCTATATATTTTTAGTTGTCCAGATAATTTCTTTCTATTTTTTTTTTTTAGTAGAGACGGAGGGGGGTGGGTCTCGCTCTTGCTCAGGCTGGTCTCGAACTCCTGAGCTCAAACCATCTGCCCGCCTCGGCCTCCCAGAGTGCTAGGATTACAGGCGTGAGCCACCGCGCCTGGCCCCGAGCCCAGGGGTCTGAGGTTGCTGTGAGCTAGGTTGACGCCACGGCACTCTAGTCCAGAGCAACAGAGCAAGACTCTGTCTCAAAAAAAATAAAAAATAAAGTGGATTTTACCCAGATTTTCTTTGGCTTAGAGGATTGAAATCAGGCAAACTTGAGCTTGAATCCCAGCTCTACCACTTATTGTCAGCGTGTCCTTGGGAAAATTATTTAACCTGAGCTTTAATTTCCTTATCTGAGAAAAGAGATAATAGACCCTACCTCACTGAGTTGTAATGAGAATTAAATAAGATAACGTGTTTGTAGTACCTGAGACAGGGTAGATCTCCACCAAATGTTAGTTTCCATCCCCAAAACATATAGATATTTCTAGTATAACATTTTTTTAATTTACAAAATTTTATTGCCCTTCTTCTGCTTCAGGATTTTTTTTTCTTTTTATTAAATAGATATTTCTAAATAGAGGAATAAACCTCCACATATATATGCATTTATCTCTCTGATAAGAATGAAAAGGGGAAAAATCTAAACACATATTCGGAACTAGAAATATCCTATCTTTATTTTAAAAATTAGCTCCCTCCAGGCCTAGATCATGAAGCACGATGTAAAGAAGAGGCAGTTAGCAATACTGCTCAGTTAGAGCTGTTTATAACTCAAACTGGATCTTAAAATTTTTACAACTTCACAAATGTTAATTAATGAAAATCTGGGATAGGAGCCAGGCCTCCTAATTTTCAAAGAAATGCTTTTTTGCAATGCACAATATCTGGTTTCACTGTCAACATTATTCAAACTCATCAGAATGTCCAACTCAAAGCTTTCATTTAGACCAGGCTTTCGTTTTCACTCATTCCAGAGTGTTCTGGAACACTCTCAGGGATTGTCTGTTTCCCTTATGGCAGTCACTTTGACTTGCCAGCCCCACAGCCATCTCACTCTTGTTTACATACCGGTTTTCAGGGTCACGGCTGAAGATGATTTGCTAGATCCAGCATCATTACTTGCTAAAACTGAAATCAGGTACTCAGTTCCACACTGGAGGGAGGAGATGGTGCAGGAACTGAAAGCTGTACTACAGCTCAGTTCTGAAGAGTCACTCAAAGCCATCACGGTATAGTTGAAAGCTCCTTCTGTTGGTACCCATGAGAAAGACGCCTTCAGAGCCCCACTATCAAAAGAGACTTGAATGTTGGCAGGGGCACGAGGACCTACATTTTTGAGAAACAGTTAAGACTTTTGTTATAACCTCAAGAACCCAAGTAAGTATTGGCCTAACAATATTGCAGAGCACAGAGGATAGGGTATCCCAATAGTTGGATAATTACAAATGTTCAAAGCATAAAACTTGGACACAACCAGTTCTTTGAATGTAGGAATTGTGCTTTATTTGATTTTTGTATTCCCATCAGCTAACCTATGCCCAAGCATATAGTGGGCCCTGAGTGAATGTTTGGGCAGAGAGAGAAAGAGAGAGAGAGAAGGAAAAAGAAAAGAAAGAGAAGTATTATAAAAGGCAAGCCCTTCTCTTCTCCCTATATATCTGCCTTGTCCTATTGACAATGGGGCTTCCATTCCCTTCCAAACTTAGGAGAAGTTGGAGAGAACATTTCTGGTTTCTTTCCACCCTTTCCTTGGTCTTCCCCAAGGGATGAAACAGCTAATCTGGTTGGTGAGAGTCTGGTATCTATTTAGGTTACATTACCAGTGGATGGTTTACTCTGTCTCAAGAGAATTAAAAACAAGAATTAAAAACAGATCTTTCTGCTCAAACATAAGCTACTGTACAAAAGAAAAAAAACAAAAAACAAAAAACATCACTCTCTCTCTTCCCCCGCCCCTTGTCTCTCTCTCTCCCCCTCACTCCAGCAGCTCAGTCTGGACTTACAGCTACTCCGCTGCAGGATGCCTGGGGCAGGTTGTCCCTGGGTGTGGGTGGAGAGAGAATACACATCATGCTCCAGCTTCTCCCCGACTGCAGGAGAGGTGGTGGGAAGCCCCACGTCAGCCTCAGGCCTCAGTTGAGGACTTGGGAAATAGATCTGAAACACTGATTCCTACCAAGCATAAAGCACCATGACTGCTGGAACCTTACTTTGTTTGCTGCTGTATCTCTAGAACAAAGCCAGCTCAAAGTTGGCACATACTCACTCAATGTCCACCGAATAAGTGAATTCCTGTTTGGCCCAATTCTCTATGTTTATACTATTGGCCTGAACTCAGGAAGGGACAAGGGGTGATTGGTAAACCTAACAAGAATCATCTCCTCACCCCGGCAGAGTGGCTCACGCCTGTAATCTCGGCACTTTGAGAGGCCAAGGCAGGAGGATGGCTTGAGACCAGGAGTTCGAGACCAGCCTGAGCAAGAGCAAGACACTTTCTCTACAAAAAATTAGCCAGGCATGGTGGTGAGCACCTGTAGTTCCAGCTACTCGGGAGGCTGAGGCAGGAGGATCACGTGAGCTGAGGAGTTGGAGGTTACAGTGAGCTATGATGACATTACTGCCCTCTAGCCTGGGCACCAGAGTGAGACACTGTCTCAAAAAAAAAAAAAAAAAAGAATCATCTCCTTCTGTGTAATATTGAATGTGTAAGCTGAAATTGAGGTGGATGTCAGAGGGGGAGGTGCCATGCTCTATGTATTCTGAGCAACATTTATTTATGCAGAAAGCATTTAAACTACCAAGGAAGAATAGTCAAGGCACTATAAATAACTTCATAATAAATTTAAATAGCTGCTGCCAGCTGCTCTGTACTTATCATTTAACACTACTCTTGATGGCTGCAATGCACAGCCCTGCTCATTAATCAAAAATAAGATTGAGGTTGAGCTGAGAAGTTCTTACTTGTTCTCTGATTGCAGGTGGAGTCATCCCCAGGGATTCCGTTGGCATTCCACGCATAGGCCTTTATGGTGTAGAGTGTCCCGGCTTCTAAACTGTTGAATGTCAAGGAGGTGTTTGTAGTATTCTCTTTCCATATTCTACCCAAGCCATTGGCTCGCATAATGGACACGGAGAATCCAATTGCCATATACACAGCTTCCCACTGTACAAGAATAGAGTCTGAACTTGGAGAGCTGACTTCTAGAATTGGTGCAGCCAACACTAAACAGACAAAAACATGTGCATTCGTAAAAGTCCAATAGAGGATAATTCAAATTCAGGAATAAGTAAATTGAGGTTGATTACACATATCGTAAAATAATTATTTGCTTTATGAAAGAATTCACAACAGAGTTCCATTAAATAATTGCTATTTAAGAGTGTATTAATCATAAATGACTTGGCAGAGGAATGGGAAACAGAGAAAGTCTAAATATTAGGCACTACTTTCAAGTGGAATTTGGTCAGAAATTAGATAAAACATCCCTGTAATCATAATATAAACCAATGGGGGAAATGATGGATTATACTCTTTTAATGTATAACTAGCTTTTCAGAATATGCCTCGGTACAACTTTATCAAATCAATTCAGATAATGGTGCTGACAAACTCCACATGTTTTAATTCATTAACATATATGCCATGCGGTCAAGGTGCAGCAAAATGCCTTCTGTGTCCATCTGGCATGGTTAAAAACAGAAATCCCTGTTTCGGAGATTTAAAAGAAGGGGTGATTTTAAAGACGCCCAGAAATGGTCTTTTTCCAAAGCAAAGTATCTGGCATTTAAATGCCACCTCTTCCACAGATATCTGAGTTCCCAAAAAGCATCATTTGGTGGCTTTCAGTTCTGGGCCCTGAATGGCAGGCACTCACGTGACACCAAATGACGTTACGCAGTATAACTGATCCAGGTCACAAGCAAACACTCAACAGAGGATGAGCACCGAGCTACCTGTCTTTGCCTGTGTTGGAGGTGATGCCTGGCTTCTCCCAGCAGCACCGATGGATCTGACGGTGATTTGGTACAAGGTCGCAGCCTTCAGGCCCGTCACAGTTCCTGGAGAACTGGCCACCACGGTTTCAATGACCGTGTCCCCGTCTTCAGCTCTGAGGAGGTAACTGGTGGCACCTGGCACTGTAGCCCATTCTACAGTGATGCTGTTACTGATTTTTGAATATGCCTGATCAATAGTGGGTATTTCAGGAGCTGAAAGAGATTTTGAAGTTGTCCATTAGCCAGGATACCTACGAGGATTACTTCTTTCGACATCTTCTTCAAACTGAATCATTCTCGTGCCATCCTTCAGACGTAAGCTTTGCCCTTATTTTCCAGATCAAGGAAAAACAGAAAAGGAAAGGCAAAGCTACTCTCCAGAAGATATCTGGAAAGCTCAAACCTCTCATTCAGAAATGGGATTTCAAAGAGGTTTTTCCCAGTTGCCTATGAGATAATTTGCACTTTTTGTACAAACAAGAGCTAGCTAAGAATGGGAAGTGATTGTGGGAAAGAACTCTTAGAGGAGAGAGAGAATAATTGAAGGGCTTTATTCCAGAAGCTTCCACTCTAGTTTGGCATTCTGTGAATTTCCCAGGCTGCTTTGACATTGTCCCACAAATGTGCTGCACGGGCTTCCAGCTGGCGCCACCTCCACTCCCCGACCCCGGCCCAGAGGCTGCGGTCACTCTCTCAGGCACTTTGCACATTTCCCAAACAGCATTTAATCTAATGGAGGAAGGGGGGAGAATTGAGTTCTTTTTTTATAATTACTCCATGGCACTTTTTTTCATATTATGAGAGTGGAACAATTTTCAGATTCTTATATATGAAATAAAAATAAACTTTATTTTCTCTTCCTATATCAAAACGTCTGCCTCAGCATAAGAATGAGATGCTGTGGACTCCCTCACTCCGGCGTAGCCGTGGTTTACCAGGGGGATGTGAATGCTTATGCCATGAGCTTGCACAAGGCGTCCCTACACTTGGGGTATGGCGTAGGAGATTCTGCATGGGAATGAAATTTAGTGCTTTACAAAACTCCACAGACACAAAAATGTCCTGGATGTAGGAGATCCAAGTGAAAGAAAAGGTCAAATGAAAATAGCTGGGTTTTAAGTTTGAAGCTGGCACTTAGCCTTTTACATTTAATGTACTCCATTTGCTGAGTTAAATCACTAAATGCCAAATTCAAAGCTAAAGGGCAAAACAAACAAAGCTACAGGGCAAAGAGGGAGAAAGAGTAAACACAGACGTGTGATTTGCCAGCATCAACTCCCCTCCCCCACAGCCAAATCCCTGTGCGCAGATACGGACAACCTTCTCTTTCTCTACCAACAGCCCAGAGAGTTGGCTTTGGCAGCATCTCAGAAATAACCATGCTGCAAAAATGAACAAAGTCTCCACTGTGCACTGGCCAGACATTCCTTGAACATCACCCAGGAATGTCTCTTTTGCCATTAAAAGAAAATTATGACAGTTATATTTGCTGGGGGAGAGTTGCAGGCCTGCTCATCTTAGCCGTTTGCCCCAGTTACTTGTTCTATGCTATATGCCTTCTTCCCTCTGATTATCTAGTGTCTCTCAACTCCTTCTGTTTCTTCTGTCCCCACAGTAAATCTTCTCTCTTATGTTGGCCGGTCCTGCTTATTGTAACGGACCAACTTCCTGGGAAAATGACAACCAAACCAACCATAAATACAGAAGGCCTGATAGTGCATTCATGGAGCGGTCTGAAAGTCATATAAAACGCTAGCATGACACAACTATCTCCCCACAGGCCTGTCACGGGGCCTGAGGGCTCCACAAAACTTGCCTCAATGAATTGAGTGAGGAGAGGCACATTTGCCAGGAAGGAGTATGCAGGAAGCCAGTATTAGCAGAAGGAAACTCAGGGTTGTGTGGTAGCAAAAGAGCAAAGGATTTGGGTTCAGGAACTCTGGGTGTGAGCCCTGCTCTGCCATTTACTTTTTTTTTTTCCAAATTATTATGGGAACACAATAGTTGTATATATTTATAGGGCATGTGTGAGGTCTTGATACAGGCATACAATGTATAATAATCAAATCAGGGTATTTGGGGTATCCATCACCTCAAGCATTTATCATTTCTTTGTGTTGGGAACATTCCAATTCTACTCTTTTAGTTATTTTAAAGTATTATCATAACTTATTGTTGACTGTAGCCACTTTGTTGTGCTACCAAATATTGTTCATTCTGTCTGTCTAATTATACTTTTGCACCCATTAACCATCCTCACTTTATCCTCCCTCCTGCTACCCTTCCCAGCCTCTGATAACCATCATTCTACTCCCTGTCTCCAATGAGATCAAATTTTTTAATATTTAGCTCCCACATATGAGCAAGAACAATCTGCCTTTTACCTTTGTGTGTGAGCACGTGCAAGTCATGTAATCTCTTCTAGTCTCAGTTTTTTCCCTTGAGAAACGTGGAATAGTAATAATACCTACATAATAGGATTTACATTAAAATGTAAAATATCTGCATTTTAGGATTGTTGTAAAGATTAAGTGAAATAGAGTATGTAAGTGCATTTTGAAAGTGTGCACACGTGTGTTGTGTGTGTGTGTGTGTGTGTGTGTGTGAGACAAGTAAGTTTTGATGGGTTTGGGAAAGCCAAGCCGTATGGCTCTGCCGTGGAGGGCGCCAGTGACAGTGAGATTCTGGGGAGCGTGGGACAAGCAGGGGCTGGAGAGACAGATCCCCTGTTCTACACTCGGTCCCAGGACAGGCTCTGACCAGCACCAGCGATGAACACCTTTGTGCTATGTTCCCCTTTAAGAGATGAAAAGCGTGCATGTAAGGCTGCATGAAGTAGCAGCAGTTCCTTACTCTTCCTTACTTCGATGTTTAGCCCGCTTACTGGATTGATGAAAGAGAAACGATTATTCCCTAGTTGTGCAGCTAACCACTCTGATCAGTCAAAATGAAACCCTTCAATTCCCAGCACCTGTGCATTCTACCAACTGAGAGAGATCTAAATTAGCCCATGAGACCACCGTGGCCAACACAGATAAATAGCGATGCCAGAGCCCAAAGAAAATCAAAATACACACACCCCAAATAAAACTTCCTCTGCAGGCCGGGCACGGTGGCTCATGCCTGTAATCCTAGCTCTCTGGGAGGCCAAGGCGGGCGGATTGTTTGAGCTCAGGAGTTCGAAACCAGCCTGAGCAAGAGCGAGACCCCCGTCTCTACTAAAATTAGAAAGAAATTAATTGGACAACTAAAAATACATAGAAAAAATTAGCCGGGCATGGTGGCGCATGCCTGTAGTCCCAGCTACTCGGGAGGCTGAGGCAGGAGGATCGCTTGAGCCCAGGAGTTTGAGGTTGCTGTGAGCTAGGACGCCACGGCACTCTAGCCAGGGCAAAAGAGTGAGACTCTGTTTCAGAGAAAAAAAAAAACTTCCTATGCAGCATAAATGAAATACGTCCCGTCTATTGAAAAGCCAGGACAACTCAATGAACAGCATCTCAGCCTGACCCACCCTTTCTCTTGAAGAGTGTCAGTGCTCTGGGGACTAAAATGGGGCCTGTTCTGAGAACTTAGTGTTCCCTGGTGAGCTGGGACCTTGTAGGAGACAATAGGGCTAGATTTTTGTCCACCCAAAGGCCATTTATTAAAAAAGTCACTTCGTATATGGCCAAGCAGTCCTTCCCATAGCTTCCTGACCAATCCTGAAGGTCTCTCGAGAATAAGATAAGTGAATAAAACAGGAAATAATAATTTTTAAAAACCTATATATGCACGGATTTTATGAAATTTTATGGCTTTGCCATGTCTATATATCAAATTCTAAAATTGTCTTAATACTACTTCCTTTTCTTTGGTGCAGATGAAATAATAAATTAAAAATATTCTAATTTATGTTGAATCACTATGAGAGTTTATTGGTGATATAGTTGACATTATATGATTCCCATAGATAATCTAAATCCTATTAAATATAAATTTCTATCCAGGGACTTAGATTTCTATAATAGAATGAATGAACCATGAAAGGGCTCTAAAGAAATTATTTTTGCCTTCAGTCATTTATTAAAGAAAAATGGTGATCAAATCTTTTTTTAAAAAAAAACCCCTTTTCAGCTATGAGTAACCATCATCTGTATTTTAAATAAGCAATATAGAAGTGTAAAGTCCTTTTTTGATCAATGTACGGAATCTTCACAATTCAATCAAATACAACATTTCTAGTTTTCTCGTCTAATTCCCCAGACATCTAAGAAAAGTTATATAAATTAGTCTCCTCACTAAGATTTTATTTCTTTGGCTAGAAAGATGATCATTGTAATATTTTACTCATGGCTAACTGTGTATGAGAAAATGCATGGCTACATGACTCTATATGTTACAGTACTCAATAAGAATACTTTACAAGGACTTGTCTTTTAAGTTTGATGTATTGACTTGTCTTACCAGTTATCATCTATCTCCCCTGCACCAGATATATGGCTATCACCCAGTGTGAGTGCTTAGAAAATGTTGAATTTTTTTCCTGGTATAGCCTTTATATTTCAGGGCAGCCCATGAATTAAAAATGGAAATTAAAATCAAATATGGGGAGAAAAAACTTGCATGTTAGAAAAGTTTACCTGTTTTTGCTGAAGCAACCTGAAAAGAAAAGTTTAGAAAATTAGAACCATGAAGAAAAACACACTTTGGGAAAGGTAAAATATAAATCAGAGCAGTAGCAAATTAATCGCAACATTTTTATACCTAAAGTGAGTACTCTTTCAATCCATGCAAGTATTTATCTGTACAAATAATTTCCCAACACTCAAATCTACCACAAAGAACCCTAAAATAGAATTTAGAGGCTGGAGACAGATCACATTACTATTTCATTTTTCCCCTTGAATCTGCCCATTGAACTAAGTCAGTAGCTGCTGACAGACTTCAGAAATCTTTGTTCCTAAAATATAATGATAATCTTGTTTTCTTTCTTTAGTATATCATTTTAAATCTCAAACATGCAAACTCATACAATCTTGGTGCAATCCAAAAGTATTTTGACTTTTATCGCCCCACTCCCCAGCCCATCAAAAAAAAGAGAAAGACAATGAATGTGTCTTTTTTCCCCTAAATAGTTTCAGGTAGTTGGAAAGGTGAACTCACCATTTCAAGACAGATAAGACTGAATCCTATCAAAGTCAAACATTTCTCCAATCCACCAGCCATCCTGTTGGACACAGCACTCACTCACATGGCACAGAACAAAGTGATCAGGGTCCTCTTTGCTCCCCAGGAGGGCAGCGCTGTCCGCAGCTGGGATGTGAAGCTGTGACACCGGGAAGAGACCCTAGGAGCTAGCTCCTCCCCTTCAGTGTGGAGCTGACCTGTAACCAGGGGCACCTGGAGACCGGCAGGGGCAGGTACCGCAAAGACTGAAAAAAAGAAGAGAGAGAAAGCCACGCCACGCGGGCCAAAAAGCTACTGTAACCTTGGTTTCAAAGTAGTATGTAGAATGCTTTCCTTTTCTTTTAGAAATTTTTTTTTCTAAATAAAAATTTTACGAAGCTGTATAGAAAAGTGTTGATATGGTGGAATGATCATTTTAAACTTGGGGATACTGACCAGTTTTATTTTTTGTTTTTCAGCTTTATTTGTTGTTGTTCTGATTATTGTTGTTTCAATTCAAAGCGATCAGTCCTGCTATCAAGAGCAATTTGCCATAAAGCTTCTATGTGTAGGATGAAAGGGCAAGAGCCTGTCCCTGCGCTGAGAAAGATAGTGAGAGGTCCCTGGTAAGCACATTAAGTTAATCCGTCCTCAGTACCACCCTAGAGATCCAACACCTTTTATTTCCAGAGGTATTGTCCAAGTCAGGCTTTTAATAATAATTAGTGTTTAGCCCAGTTACTTGGGAGACTGAGGCAGGAGGATCACTTGAGACCAGGAGTTTGAGGCTGCAGTGTGCAATGACAGTGCTTGAGACTAGCCACTGCCCTCTAGCCTGGACAACATAACCAGATCCCATCTCTAAAAAAATAAAAATAGAAATAAATAATTAGCATTTAATCTAAGCACTATAATATATAATTCTAACAATAAACAAGTACATAAACAAGTAATAAACATACTTAACTGACTTGTCTAAAATCACACAAGTATTAAATGGTTGAGCTGGGGTTAAAATTTATCAGCCTGACCTCTGCTTCCAACCAAGAGAGAGTAAAAGAGACTGCATTTACTATACCTGACTTCAAGATTTATCATAAAGCTGCAGTAATTAAGACAGGGTAGTATTGGCATCAAGACAGACAAATGGATCAATGGAACAGAGAGTCCAAAAATAGACCCACACATATATAGACAATTGACTTTCAACACAGGTGCAAAGGCAATCCAAAGGTGAAAGGATAGACGTTTTCAATAGGTGGTGCTGGAACAATTGGATAACTATACGCAAAACCATAAACTTTGATCCATACCTCATACCATACCATGTCTGCCTGTCAGTATACATATGTTATGAATATATGCACGTGTTTTTAGATCTTGTGACCCTACAGTGAACCTGGACAGGGATTAGGAAATAATAATATATGTTCTCCTAAGTGTCAAAAAAAAAAAAGAAAGAAAAAGAAGTAAAAGATTGAGTGCTTGCTTCAGCTGCACATATACTAAAATTGAAACAATATAAGGCCGGGCGCGGTGGCTCACGCCTGTAATCCTAGCACTCTGGGAGGCCG
>NW_012148496.1:1046041-1050107 GCF_000956105.1 Propithecus coquereli
TCAGCCTCCCTAGTAGCTGGGACTATAGGCATGCACCACCATGCCCAGCTAATTTTTTTTTTTTATATATACTTTTAGTTGGCCAATTAATTTCTTTCCAATTTTAGTAGAGACGGGGTCTCGCTCTTGCTCAGGCTGGTCTCAAACTCCTGAGCTCAAACAATCCGCCTGCCTTGGCCGCCCAGAGAGCTAGGATTACAGGCATGAGCCACTGCGCCCGGCCTAACCTAAACATTTGTACCCCCTTAATATGCAGAAATAAAAAATAAAAGAAAAAAAGAGAAAAAAAGAACTTCTCTATTACCCAGAGAATAAAAAGACAAGCCATAGACTGGGGGAAAATAATTGCAAATCATATATCTTGTAAAAGACTTATATCCAGAGAGAGAGTGTGTATGTTTTCTAAAAACCCAATAATAAGAAAACAACTCAATAAAAAAATGAGCAAAAGGTATGAATAAACACTTTACAAAAGAAGACATACACATGGAAAATAAGCACATGGAAGACATCTTCAACATCAATAATCATTAGGAGAATGCAAATTAAAACCACAATAAGATACCATTGGCCGGGCGTGGTAGTTCATGCCTATAATCCTAGCACTCTGGGAGGCCTAGGCGGGCAGATCGTTTGAGCTCAGGAGATAGAGACCAGCATGAGCAAGAGCGAGACCCCGTCTCTACTAAAAAAATAGAAAGAAATTAGCTGGACATCTAAAAAAATATATATATATATGTAAAATTAGTCGGGCATGGTGGCGCATGCCTGTAGTCCCAGCTACTCGGGAGGCTGAGGCAGGAGGATCACTTGAGCCCAGGAGTTGGAGGTTGCTGTGAGCTAGGCTGACACCATGGCACTCTAGCCCAGGCAACAGAGTGAGATTCTGTCTCAAAAAAAAAGATACCACTATACACTTATTAGATGTCTAAAATTAGAAAGACTGACTATACCAAGTATTGACAAGGATGTAGAGCAACCAGAAATCTCATACCTGATAGGAATGTAAACTGGTACAACCACTTTTGAAAATAATTTGGCTGTTTCTTAAAAAGTTAAACACATGTCTATTGTATGACCTAATCACTTCACTCCTGGGTATTTACCCAACAGAAATGAAAGCCTATGTCCATACAAATACTCACCATACCATTATTTTTAATAATCACACCAAATGTCCATCACCCGAGGTAAGCGATAAAGAAATGAAATAGTTCCCCCCCCAAAAAAAGAATAAACTAGTATACACATAACAACATGGATGAATCTCCAAAAAGTCAGACCAAAGAAACAGAATACAGTTGGTTTGGTCCAATTATATAAATTTCTAGAAAATGCAAACTACTCTAAAAATAGAAAGCAGATTAGTGCTTGCTTGGGGATGGGGAAGGGTGAGAAGGAGGGATTACAAAAGTGCAAGAGGAAACTCTTGGGAATGAAGGATATGTTCATTACCTGAATTGTGGTGATGGTTTCATGAGTGTATATATATATGTCAAAATGTATTGAGTTTATGCCTTAAATATGTGCCATTTATTATATGTCAGTTATGCTTAAAGCTGTTAAAAAAAATCAGTCTAACTCCAAAACCCTAAGCTCCTTCCACAAAGCCACTCTGCCTTCTGTGAGCTGACTACTAAGAATTCAAGGGATTTTAGTTTGTGCGTTCAACAAATATATATTGAGTACCTACTGCATACTAGTAACTATTCTGGGCACTGGGGATACAAACAAAAACAAACCAGAGCCCTGCACTCATGGAGCATAAACTCTGGCAGAGGAAGGCCAAAATACACAGCTAAGATAGTAAAATACAATATATAAGGTGTTGCTAAACGTTATGAAGAAAAATACAGCAGTGTAACAGGAGAGAATATTGAAAGATAGAGTTCTAGTTTATATATAGCAGTCAAGGGAGACTTCTCCAGCAACCAGGTACTTGAGCATAGGCCTAAGCCTTAGTGCAGCCTTTTGACTGAATGCAAATTTTACAGAACAAATCCTTCTAATAAAGGGATTTGCATTAGGTCAACGGGCTGCACTTGGGGATCTAGAGGCAGCAGGTTCCCCACCCCTGGCTAAGGAAAGTGAGGGAGTGAGTCTTTTGGAATTCTAGGAAAAGAGCATCCAGGTGGAAGGAAGAGGAAGTACAAAGGCCCCGTGGAGGGGAAGGCTTGATTAGAGCAGCAGGGTGGGCACTCATCTCCCTACGTGCAGGGAGCGGTAGTGGCTGAGGGCTCTGCGTCTCTCTGACTCGTCCTTGGGTGACAAGAGCTGCCTTGCTCACAGTCACACCCCCTCCCTGGGGCACCCAACCACTGGTGCACAAAGGAATGTCAGTGCTTCTTGCCTGAATTCAGGACGACACTGGAGGGGAGATCCGGGTGGTGCACCTCCGCACCCATCAGCGCTGGGGACAGGCAAGAGAGGCTACTAGGGAGCAAAAATTAAGGAAGCACTCACTCTCTGGTTCGCAGGAGCCCAGAGTTCCACAGGGGGAAGCACCGACCCCTCGAGTGGGTCGTTGGGCGTGACAGTAGACAGGACCCCTCCTGCATCCACCCAGTATTTTACCTGTTTGGGATACAGCACAGTGTTCATTGATTAAAGGTATACACTGTGCACTGAAGGATGGAACCCCGTACTCACATTGTATTCTCTCCAATGGTACCTTTGCTGAACCTTCAACAGATCACTATTGAGGTTTACGATCATGAACTTAAAGAGAAGCCAGTCACATGATTATGTATTTTCTCCAGTCACATTCAGTCACTTGTGCACAGGCACAGAGCAGGCTGAGAGTTGTATTTATCTTGGATTAGGGCCTTACTAGACAAGTGTGATAGAGACTACAGCAAGGAAGCTGAGGGCGTTTACAAGGAAGTGATTTATAATATTGGACAGTGGAAACTCAGCTGGGTAAGCCAGGAAGTGAGGCTTGTAACGTCTCATTGCAGTGGAGACTGAGGGGGCTGCAAAGGAGAGTGAAAAGTCAGCAGGGGAAATAGATTGGAGGAGCCAGGGAGCTAAAGAATTGTTGGAAAGGATATTAGAGGAAGTGAGCAGGATATATAGGAGTTGGCCATTAGAGAATGGGATGTTTAAAATGGAAACTGTGGGTAAGTTTTAGTTATTGATAATGGCCAGTTCCGTGATGTAACCATGGGAATTGGCAGCTGAGGTCAGGTGGAAGGAAAAAAATCACTGGAGGTCAGGAGGTCAAGAAATTAAGAGGCCTGAGTATAGGAAAGATTGTCCAATGGATACTGGAATCATTAAGGATTTGGGCAGGACCAGAGGGGAAAGGGCTATGGAGCCATCTGTTAAACTCTGTGAGTATTAAAACACCAAGGGAGTATCTTTTGAGGTCTGTGGATGATATGAACACCTGAGGGATAGTAGATAGTGTAATCTGATGACATGAGCTTTACAGGAGCTAGGGAGGTTCAGGGAAGGGAGAGAAACAATGGTCTGGAAGTACAATTTTAAAGTAATAAGTTAGGAAAGATAATTATTCTATTAGCAGCTATTTCTAGCTAATGTCAACTTCTTGTTTGTTGTCAAAATAGGTAACGAGTGTAATTGCTGAACAGTTTCATTGGGAAACAATGCAAATAAAGCAGTTGCTTTTGTAATATGAATTTACTTTAAAGCTCTGAATTACTAAATTTACCAACTGTCTGAAATCCTCCTTTTAGGAATGGGATTCTGCAAAGCAGTAAAGACATGAATTTAGGTACTGAAGGGAATACAGCTGACATTCAGGAGGGAAACAGCTACAAGAGTGAGTCTGTTTAAACACTATTAGTGTACTAATAGGATAATATTAGGAAAATTAAGATTAGTAAATAATATAAAGGCCAGAAGAGGGACTGAAAATAAAAGATAAGAGTCTGGAATAAAAAAGAGATAAAATATGAATGGGAACAGAAGAGATCAAAGTCTCACTATTTGCTGATGACATGATATTATATCTAGAAAACCCCACAGATTCAACAAAGAGGCTCCTGGAATTGATAAATGAATTCAGTAAAGTCTCAGGATATAAAATCAATACACACAAATC
>NW_012148496.1:1052286-1077362 GCF_000956105.1 Propithecus coquereli
TTCACTAAGTTAATGCTAAATATTTTAGGTTTTGTTCCTTGGTGTACAAATCCAGCTAGCAAATCTGTAATTAGCTAGGATTAGGTTTTTCTGAGAGTGCCAGAAAACCTATAACAACAGTGGCTTAAAGAGAAGTTTCTTTCCGATTTAAAATAGTGGAAGCAGAGCATCTAGGAGTGGCATAGCAATTCCGTTCCATGAAGTCCTCAGAGACTCAGGCCGTCCTTTCAACTTTTTAGTTTGCCTTCCCTGGAGACGAGGCCCTCCTTCTCCTTGGTCCAAGATATAATTCCAGCTATCACATCAAAGTTCTAAGCAGAATTCAGTAAAGGGAGAGGGAAAAGAAGAGATGAACGATATGCCAGCAATCTCTTAAGAAAGGTTCCTGCTGCCACTTACATCCCATTGTCCAGAATTTAGTCTCATAGTTATGTCTAGTTAAAAAAAAAAAAAAAAGGCACGTCTGGTGAAAAAATTCTATTGCTATGAAAAAAGGGAAAAATGGGGATAGTAGATAGTGTAATCTGATGACATGAGCTTTATAGGAGCTAGGGAGGTTCAGGGAAGGGAGAGAAACAATGGTCTGGAAGTACAATTTTACCCCTCCCACATGGCCAGGGACGGCCAGCCCCGGCGCAAGTCCCTGTCCGGGGCCCTGGCTCGGCCCCCAGGTTGGAGGAGCCCAGAGTCCGCCCTCTGAGCCGCAGTCCGGCAGCGGCGGCAGCAGCTGCAGTCTGGAGGGTCCATGCTTGTGATTCTCAGTGGAGAGTGAAAACAGATTCATAAAGAAAACCAGCCCCCGTCGGCCACTGATTCTCAAAAGATGGAGGCTGCCCCTTCCTGTTCAAAATGCCTCAGGCGAAACATCAGAGGAGGAACCTAAGAAAGTCCCTGCCCCACAGGAGCCTAGTCAAGCACAGGCCTCCAAGGAGGTGGCGGAGTCGAACTCCTGCAAGTTTCCAGCTGGGATCAAGATTATTAACCATCCCACCATGCCCAATACCCAAGTGGTGGCCATCCCCAACAACGCCAATATCCAGAGCATCATCACAGCCTTGACTGCCAAAGGCAAAGGGACTGGCAGCAGTGGGCCCAACAGACTCATCCTCATCAGCTGTGGGGGAGCCCCGACTCACCCTCCAGGACTCCAGCCTCAAGCCCAAACCAGCAATGAAGCTGCGAAGACAGACGTGATCACTGAGATGCCGGGACCAAAGCCTGCAGCTGGGGATGTGAATGTCCCTAAAGCACCCGGAACCCTTGTGGGGCAGAGGCGGGAGAGCTGCGCCGGCGGCGAGGCAGCAGGCCGCACTCTTGACAGCAGCTGCACCAACATCCAGGGGCTTGGAAAGATGAGTTCCGATGGACTGGGATCCTGCGGCATCAAGCGAGAGATGGAGGCAAAGGAGAATTGTCACCTGGAGCAGAGACCGGTTAAGGCTGAGGAGGCCTCAGGGGCGTCGACGCCCTGGCAGGACTCTGTGTCTGAGCGGCCGCCCTGTTCCCACGCGGCCATGACACAATTCGCCATCCACAGCACTGAGAGGAGGCGCGTGGCCCTGAAAGACATCCGTACTCGGATTGAGGACCACCTGCCCTATCTTAAGCACATTGCCAAGCCAGGCTGGAAGAACTCCATTCGCCACAACCTTTCTCTCCGTGACATGTTTGTTCGGGAGACGCCTGCCCATGGCGAGGTTTCCTTCTGGACCGTTCACCCCAGGGCCGATCGCTGCTTAGCGTCGGGCCAGGTGTTCAAGCAGCAGAAACGACCCGGTCCCGAGCTCCGCCAGACATGACCATCAAAACGGAACTCGCGCTGCGCGCACAGGCGGAGGATGAAGCCACTGCTACCTCGGGTCAGCTCGCAGCTGGTGCCCGTCCAGCTCCCGCGAATCCGTCCCTGGCGTTGCAGCCCTCGGGGACGGTGCCGTCGCCCCTGGCGGCTTCCTCGTGAGCTCGCAGCAAGCGCGGCCGCGTCGCCCCCCAGGGGGCGCTCGCTGATGAGGGGGCAGCCGTCTCCCCTCTGCAGCACCCGCGAGAGGACGAGCTCCTGCGTGGAGAAGGGCCGTCTCCTTCGCTTCCAGTCCAGTCCATCAAGGAGGAAGAAGCCCAGCGCGCGGAGGAAACACTGCACTTAGGCCCATCAAAGCGGAGGGCCCTCGCTTGGAAGAGGGGCCCTCCCTGTCCCCGTCTTTCGAAGAGGAACCATCACACTCCTGGGAGGATTCGTCCCACTCTCCCACCCCAAGTCCAAGAAGTCCTACAGCGGAATCAAGTCCCCAGCCCAGTGCGTCTCGGAAATGCTCGTGATCAAGCGCAGGGCGAGGAGGGAGAGGAGCCGGTCTCGAGGAAACAGCAGCTGCTGCCTCCCTGCCTCGACGAGCCCGAGCCGCCCTTCCCAGAGGGCCCCACACTTCCCAGCCTGCCACGGAGCTTCCTTTCCTGGCAGACTCCTCTGAGCCCGCCGCCCCGCTCGGCTACTCCCGGGAGGAGGAAGGGCCTGTTAAGACTCCCATTAAGGAGACGCTGCCCATCTCCTCCACCCCGAGCAAGTCTGTCCTCCCCAGAACCCTGAGTCCTGGAAGCTCACACCCCAGCCAAAGTGGGAGGGCTGGATTTCAGCCCAGTACGAACCCCCCACGGTGCCTTTGGCCCCCTGCCTGACTCTCTGGGGCTGACGGATCTCAGCACCCCCCCGCTGAAAAGCGTTCCCCTCTTTGACTCACCCCGAGAGCTCCTCAATTCAGAACCCTTTGACCTCCCCTCTGACCCCTTTGGCAGCTCTTGCCCCACAGATATCGAGGTCCCCAAGCCAGGCCCCCCGGAGCCACAGGCTCCCAGCCTTTCAGCCAACTGTTCTCTGACGGAAGCCCTGGTTCTGGACACAATGAATGACAGCCTCAGCAAGATCCTGCTGGACATCAGCTTCCCCGGCCTGGAGGAGGACCCACTGGGCCCTGACGGCATCAGCTGGTCCCAGTTCATTCCTGAGCTACGGTAGAGACCTGGCCTTGCCCTTGTGCTCGAGCTGTCCGCCATCCCTGGAGCTCACGTGGCTTGGCAGTCCAAGGCTCCGTGCACCCCAAGCCTCCGAGTGGGGACAGCAGGCGGGGGCCACCCCCTCCTCCTCGCTCTACCCTGCCTGATTATGCC
This sequence comes from Propithecus coquereli, assembly GCF_000956105.1. Classification (NCBI taxonomy): domain Eukaryota; kingdom Metazoa; phylum Chordata; class Mammalia; order Primates; family Indriidae; genus Propithecus; species Propithecus coquereli. The sequence goes on from NW_012148496.1 coordinate 1,055,443, forward strand.
AAGGCAGCGGTCATGCCCTGGCTGCTGCTGGGACCTTATTATGCTCCCAAGAGAATCTGATTCCTCTACTCTCCCTGCCAGGAGCTAAAGGGTAGGAATGGCAATGGCAACGACGACAAGAGACTAGGAACTCCCCAAACTGTTTCCGTTCTGTGCCCAGCAGTCTCTCACCTTCCCTGATCCTTGCAGCGTGGCTCTTGTAAATAGTGTAAATTCTCCAAATTCTCCTCTAATTATAAATGTAAGCTTATTTCCTTAGAGCATTATCTAGAGACTGCCAGAAAGTGGGTAGGATGACCAGGGGTTTCCGTTTGCTTTTGTTCCTTGCTTTTAGTTCTAGAGAAGGGAGAACCTGCAGTGCACAGTTTCTTCCAGGCCAAGGTACCTGGACCGAGGTGTCTTTATGGTAGGCACTCAGACAAGCAGATCTGCTTGCCAGGGTCCTTTTTATTGCTCCTCCCTGCCGCTCCCCATGTTTCCAAGCCAGCTTTCCTGCACGAAGAAATCCTGGTTGAAAAGGTCTTTTGTACTGGGTCGAGAGTTGAATATAGGGTGGGGAGATGGATGCATCCGAAGCAAAGAGTGCGGGTACCCAGATGTGCCCCCATTAGATATTTCTCTGATAATGTCCCTAATCATGCCAGGGAGACTAGCATTGATGAGAACTCAGGCAGAGGCTTGAGAAGGCTGGAAGGGCCCCTGACCTGCCTAGCTTCTTAGCTTGCACCCCAGCTTTGCCAAGAGCCACCGTATGCCCAGCTGACCGTGTGAACGTGAGCCAGCCCAAGAACACTACCGCAACTACCTGCTCAATAAAATCCAGGGTGGAAAAAAAAGGGGGGAAAAATGGATATTGGGGAACAGTTGGCAGCCTCTGACACATGAATGAATGAATGAATGAATGTGATTCAACACACAGGAAGATTAGCCTAGGGCAGATTTAAAACATTTAACAGAAAGATAAAAAGAGAGAGAAGGAGGAAAACAGGATAGATGTGACCGCAACTAATCTTGTAGTTTGGGAGAAAGAAGGCAGCAAGTTGAAGGACTTTTTACATGATAGTCTCTGTATGGAGGTGGAGTAGGGACTTAAGAAACTGAAGATTCGAAAGAGCCGTTGTGGGGGATATAAAAAAAAGAGTTCTTTTTTGGGATATAGAAGGAATATGGAGTAGGGTTGATTGTCCAGGGAAAAAAGGAAACTACAAGATTTTTAGTGGCCCTAATTCATAGTCTAGTCCTCGTCACACCCTTCCATCGCCCTTCTGCCTGCGGGCAGATCATTTGTACTAAGGAAAAAGAATCATATAAAACATTTTTTGACTTCTTTGCTAAGTCAAATCAAGTAGATAACACTTTTTTACTGGTGCTGAGGATAGACAGACAAATACAACGTCAGGGAAATGTCAGGAAGACCCTCACGGACCATGGGTTTCTTACGATTGCAATAAAAGAAACCAGACTTAGGCTCCTGGGTTCCACAGAAGAGAAACTCAGGACATCTTAAGGAAAACAGAGAAATTGCAAGGATATCCACTGACCAGACTGGGAAAAAACTAGAAAGCCAGCAGGAGACAAGGCAGCTTCAGGGGACAGTGGCTTATTTATCATGGTATCTCTTTCATGTGGCCACCCTATCCAAGTCTTATATATTCTTCTCAGGACTGGACTTACTTAGTTCTCAGTCGAAATTCCGGAAGGAGCCAATCTGATTCACTTATGTAACTCTCAACAAACTTATTGGGCTGAGCCCTCTTCACACTAGGCTACTTTAGGGGTCATCAGCCAGCCTACCACAGTAGCACCAATATAATTGGTATCTTCTTAGTACCCTGTATCACCCAGCGTCCAGTTAATTTCAACAGGGAAAGTTTGATATAAAGAATTATTAGACCAGGCGTGGTGGCTCACGCCTATAATTTTGGTGCTTTGGGGGACCAAGGCAGGAGAATTGCTTGGGCCTAGGAGTTTGAGACCAGCTTGGGTAACATAACAAGACCCGCATCTCCACAAAAAAACAACAACAACAAAAATAACTGAGTGTGGTGATGTGCACCTGTAGTCCCAACTAACTACCCCAGAGGCAGAGGCGAGAGGATCACTTAAGCCCAGGAGTTTGAGGCTGCAGTGAGCTATGATGGGGCCACTGCACTCCAGCCTGGGTGTCAGTGAGTCCCCGTCTATTAAAAAAAAAAAAAAAGAATTATTAACCAGTAACAAGGGATTAATTATCAAGGGTAAAGAGGACTCTAAAATCATAGAAATAGTGGATACAGGGAACAGCCACTACTTCTAGGGCTGAGGCAGAGGACCCAAGGAAAGAACAAATTTGTTGGAGAGGACGCAGCTGTGACCCTCTGGTTGCTGAGATGCTGAAGGCTGGCGAGCAGGTGTCAGCAAGACCGACCAGAACACCTTCCACCGGGATGCTACTGAGGCTTCCTGGGAAATCCGCGGGGTGTTGCTGAAAGTGGCTAGCGAGACTTGCTGGGAAGCTGGCAGGAGACCAGTGGACTTGCTGGGAGTTCCCTCCGCCTCCCTCAATGCGATGCCACTGAAATCTGCTGGGGGATGAATGCGACTGGGTGTCTCCACGCCACTGGCCCCTACACAATGCAGAAGCAAGAAGAAAAAAGAACACGACAGAACGAAGCAGAGAAACTCCTTTCTCCTGCAGCTCCCTCCCTCATCCTGACAAGCTGAGCAGCGTGCCCACTGGCAAAGGAGAAATGTTTAAAAGGTTCAGCTCCACAGTCACGAAGCAGGGCAATAGAGAGAGGATTTGGAGCTAAGAAATGAATTGGTAACTGGCGTATCCACAAATCAGTGGCTGTCCCTGCACAAGGCTCAGCATAACTCATTTCCCAGAGCAGGGGTCAGACATGGAACATTCCATTCAGAAAGAAATGTTCCCTGAACCAGTACCTGGACTGGCTGGATGAGAGCCTGGGACTTAAAAAGAATCCAGAACACTGTTGACTTCAAAATTTCTAAATAAAAGGGAAGGAGAGGACAAGAGGATTTCTCTTCCATTCGCTCAGCACAGTTTTTTGTTTCACTTGGATTGTATGTTTATTTGGGATGTTGGGGGTCGGTGCTGATGGAATTTGCCAGGGGTGTGTGTGTGTGTGACTGATTCCACTGACCCAAGAAATAGAGAAATAATTCGGCTTCAGAATGGCCTGAACAAGAGCTGAGCAAAGAAAATCAACTGAACATCGGTGGACTTCAGGTACTTGCAGATCAGGCAAATTTATGCTTTCAATAAATCATTTTCTTTTTCCAGTCCTTGTGACAAAACCTCATAGTTTGTATGCTATAGGAAATGCTTTCAGGTCAGCCGTTTAGCAAGTGTAACTTTTTGCAATGGACTGAAAAGCACCCCCCCACACGCACCCAAATACATACCTGTGCAATACATTATGAATCATGATTACATAATAGTAGAAATTCTTTGACTATCAATGCTCTGAGAAATGGAATATGGATTTTAAGTCAGCTGTGATGCTCACATTGTTCAGTTGATTGTACTCACACTGTCATATTTCCTACAATAAACGTTGGCAAACAATAATCCTAAAACTAAAAATGTCATTTTAGAGGTATTTGCAAAGCACTATAGACTTTTATAGGATGACACGATAGAGGAATTTAGGAAACAGATTGATACTATCAGGAAGAAGAGTTACTTTCCCCATAAAATTAGCTCCACTTAAGAGGTCTGTCCTGTAATTGAGTTAGTCATTCATAGCTGAATTCTGCATTTGCAAGATGCTAGAATCAAATTAGGACCAGAATCCACTTGACGCCCATCGGTTGGTCCATATCACCAGTGAGAAATTGTCAAGTAGTCAGTGTTTCGAGGTTGCACACTGCTATCAGTTGAAAATTTATAAGCTGCCAGTGTTGGGCCTCAACTCTACAAACCAAAAACTACTTATATTATTCATAAAGGACTACTCTTAGGGAAGAGAATTATGTATCATTAACATTTTTTGTCCCATTTCATCTTTTAAGTTAAAAACAAAAACAATTGCTGCCTTTGGGACATTCCCAGGAATTTAATTTCTGGTTTACTGTGTTACTCATCCTCAAAAACTGTACACCTAATCATAGCTTTGAAAAATCAGTAAGCATGGGGCGGGGCAGTAAAACCGCAACTAAAGGACACGGGGAGCATTGTAGTGGGGAAGGGCATGCCTTTAACCCTCGCTTGTGTAAGGCAAAGATATAAAATGTAACCATAATGTTTGTATCCTCATAATACCCTGAAATAAAAAAACAAACAAACAAACAAAAAAAACACTGGTTGGATGGTAGAAAGAAGAAGGAAAAATTTAAAAGCCCTAACATTCTTTGAAGTTTTTATGCTAGAATTTGCTATTAACTTTGCAATATATAATCAAACAAAATAAAAAAAAACTAGTAAGCAAACAGAAGTTCTAGAGCAGTTTAGGAGTGCCTTTGAAATTGCACACAAATTTCAGGATACCTTTTATTTTTCTAGACAGGATCGAGCTTTCATCAGATTCCTAAAAGGGGGCTCAGAACTCAAAGGTTAAGAAAGGTGGGGGCGGGGGAGGTGAGCAGAGGTCTGCAGCCCTGTCCCTAACACACCAAGGACTGGGGTGAGGGTAGGGAACCACAACCTTGGAGAAACTGAGGAACGAAGCCACAGAGTAAAAGACTGTAAGTTGAATAGCATTAAAACGGACATTTTGTGTTAAAATTTCAAGGTTAATAATATATACTGTCCCCTGTATAGCATTTGTTTGCAAGGAGATAAGTCCCTTGGGGATTAAAGAGCTTTCTTATCTTCTGGCATTTTTGTCTCACTTGCACTCATCACTATCTAATATACCTTTTCTTATTTTTGAGACATAGTCTCACTCTGTTGCCCGGGCTAGAGTGCTGTGGCTTCAGCCTAGCTCACAGCAACCTCAAACTCCGGGGCTCAAGAGATCCTCCTGCCTCAGCCTCCCGAGTTGTTGGGACTACAGGGACGTGCCACCATGCCTGGCTAATTTTTTATATATATATTTTTAGTTGTCCAGACAATTTCTTTCTATTTTTAGTAGAGACGGGGGTCTCCTCTTGCTCAGGCTGGTCTCGAACTCCTGACCTTGAGCGATCCACCCGCCTCGGCCTCCCAGAGTGCTAGGATTACAGGCATGAGCCACGGTGCCCGGCCAACTTACCTATTGTTATTTATATTGTTTATTTCCTGATTCCTTCCATTGCAATGTAAGCTCCTAGGAGCAGGGATTTTGTCTGTTTTGTTCACCTCTGTATCCTCAGTGTTTGCCCTTGACACATACTGGCTTAACATTTGTAGAATTAAAAAAAAAAGAATTACAAATTGAACACTAAAAAAGAGGCAAAGAGCCGGGCGCGGTGGCTCACGCCTGTAATCCTAGCTCTCTGGGAAGCCGAGGCGGGCGGATTGTTTGAGCTCAGGAGTTCGAGACCAGCCTGAGCAAGAGCGAGACCCTGTCTCTACCAAAAATAGAAAGAAATTAATTGGACAGCTAAAAATATATAGAAAAAAAAAAATTAGCCAGGCATGGTGGCGCATGCCTGTAGTCCCAGCTACTCGGGAGGCTGAGGCAGGAGGCTCGCTTGAGCCCAGGAGTTTGAGGTTGCTGTGAGCTAGGCTAATGCCACGGCACTCTAGCCTGGGCAAAAAAAAAAAAAAAAAAAAGATGCTAACATATGGTCCAAGTGAAAAGTACCTAAATAAGCACTTTTGATGTGAAACAATCACCCAATCAAAAGAGCACTCTAGTGACATGTCACTGACAAGATTCTTTAATATTCATTTGTCATCTGGGTGCTAAGATATCCCTCTATGGAAAATGACTCTATTGACATTTTATCAATTTCCACAATAAAAGTACTTTTAAAAAATGTTAACAAATGGGGAGAAAGCCAACACCCAGGATAAAGGATTTAATCCAATATTTATTCCACACTCATGGTTCTCTGTAATCAGAATACAAGTCATAAGAACAATCTATCAAATCATTTGCTGATAGTCTTAAATAATGCAGCATAGCATTACTTTAATACTTCTCTGTTCTAGATTAAGTTTAAAAACTCAAACAGTGATCGTCGTTATCAATAAAAAAAGTTTTGGAGTTTAAAAAAAGGACACTATATCAAGCTGTTTCATAATTTAAGTATTTTCCGTTTATAAAAATGCTTTGGAAGCTTGAGGCTTGAATCTGTTTTCCTACTCATCTGCCCCACCCTCTCCCAATTACATGTTAGTATAGATTTCTGCAAGAATGCTAGACTTTAGACATTATTTTTTTCTTTAATATAGTACTTTAAAATCTGAGAAAGAATTCAAGGAAAAAAGATTACATGTCATGTATTTTTTCAAATAAAAAAGGAAAACTAAGCGAATAAATTTTAGGCATACTAACAGTGTCCCTTTGAGGTAGAATGCTAAAAGGACTTTTGATCAAATCACAGCCTAATTTAAACTTCTGCATCAGAAACTAACTTCTCATAAATTCTCTCTAACGGTTAACTGTGGAGAATATTAAGTATAACATACTAACAAGAGCCTTCCAAGATAATAAACAGTGGACAAGAATGTTAATCCTACAACTGCTGCCTTCATGTACATTGACAGCACATAATTCTCCTAAAGTAGACATTCAAGATCCATTCTCAAAGTCTTTAGCATTCTATTATGAAAAGCACAGTCATGCTAACTTCAGTACACAAACCATAATCCCACACCTACAAAACAAAAATAGAATTAGTGGCAGTTTATTGCCTCATACAAATTCAACCAACATGGCAATCATGCCAAAGGAATTAAAACATTTTCAGGACATATGTACAGACTGTACATTTCAAAAACAATTAAACAATAAAAATGCAAGAACAATCTGTGCATCATGTATCAAACTCAACAACTGGGTGAAAACATCAATGCAATAAATGGGATTACAAAGGCACTTCCCTACACAAAAGAGGAAATGAAAATTCGGCCTACAGGGAGCTTGAAGAGTGCATAACTACTGCACAATCAACTGGGGGGGAAGCAGATTAAATCAAACATTTATAGGATTCAATGTGATCCACTTTTACAAAAAATTTTCACACAGTCTCATCTTTGTTTTTATGTTGTTTTTCTTGGCTCTCTCGTTCTATACTTTGGCTCCTTCGATGTCTGTCTGACTGGTCCTTGCTATCACCATGATCTCGTTTATGGGAACGTTCTTTGCTTCCACTACGCTTCCTAGATTTTTCTTTGCTGGGGCTATGTTCCCGTTTTTTGGATTTTTCAACACTGTCAGTTCTTCCTTGACTGCCACTTCTACTTCGTTTATTTGATTTTTCTTTACTTTCATTTCTATGTTTACTTGACTTCTCTTTACTCCTGCTTCTACTTCGTTTCCCTGCATTTCTACTTCTACTCCTACTTCTGTGTTTCCTTTCTCTGCTTCTACTTCTACTGTGTTTTTTCTCTTTTTTGGAATCTTTTTTGTCATCTCTATGCCGTCTATCATCTTTGTCTTCTTTATGTTTCTTCTCTTCTACCTCTCCCCTATTTCTCTGTTCCTTGGATCTTTCTCTTGACCGTTCCCTCTCCTTTTCTCTGTCATTACCTCTTTCCTTATCATAGTCACGATCTCTTCTTCTACCTCTCTCATTTTCCTTTTCTCTTTCCCGATCCCTGTCTCTTCTATCCCCTTTCCTATCACGACTTCGACTGCGACTCCTATGCCTTTCCCTACTTCTGCTACGCCTGCGTTCTAACCCTCGATCAATACTCCGGGATCTTCGTCTTTCTTTCTCCCTTTCTTTGGCTTCACGCTCTAGTCGTTGGCGTTCTTTCTCTCTTTCTAATTCTCTGTCAAAGCTAGAAGACCCATGGCCCTCCCGATGATGACTTCTACTTCTTGATCTTCTTGGCGACCTCCGTGGACTCAGTGATCTCCTTGGAGACCTAAGAAAGAGGAGAGAAGAAGAAAATGTCAACGAATAAAACACTTCATAAAAAATTTTACCTTTTTTCACAGTAAACCTTTTAAAATTTGTCTTATATTTAAAAAAAATTTTTTTTAATTGTTTGAGACCAAGTCTCGTTTTGTTGCCTGGGCTAGAGTGCAGTGGTGTCATCATAGCTCATTGCTACCTCAACTCCTGGACTCAAGCGATCCTCCTGCCTTGGTCTCCCAAAGAGTTAGGATTATAGGAGCGAGCCACTGTGCACAGCCCATAGTAAAACTTTATCATTATTATTATTTAGGTCTCCAGCTGACATAAACATCAAGAATAACCAAAGCAAAAAGTTTGGTTGTTCTCATTTCCAGATGCAAATTTTGTTGAAAATGTTCTGAAAGAAAACCACCTTTTGAGGGGTAGAAGTGACAAACTAATAAAATGAACAGTATACACAGAATTTCCTAAGAATTTGCCACTGATTTCTGGGAACCATTAAGTTTGTATAAAGCATATTTTAAAAATAACCATAATTCAAGAGTCACACTACCTTGAACGTCTGCGTTCTACATGTCTGTCTATTTCCTCAGCACCTTCTTTCCCGTCTTTCTTGATTTTCCTAGGTCGGGTTTTAATCTGTTGATCGATATTTTTCTGAACTGGAACTGGAATTCTTGGAAACAAGGTAGAAAACCACTCCAGTTTTGTGAGAAAAGACCGTAGCATTTCTCCAATGGTCATTACACAGCCTCCACCAGCCTTCACATCTAGGTCCTACAGAAACACAAAAGATGCCCTAGCCGTCAAAAAATGTATTTCAATATATCTATGAATACTATAAAATATTACCATCTTTGGAATCTCAAGTACAAAAAAAATGCTAACAAAATTTTTAATTTTTGTATCCTAATCTGGTAATGAATGATACAGAGAAACATTTGGGCTTAGCGTGTGCATGCAGGTGAGAACAAACCCTGCAGCCTCATGGGCATAAAGGGAACTGATCTCACTCAGTTAACAATATGAAAAAGCCCCTTACAATTCTAAACTAAGTGGAACAACTGATTTAAATTTACATTCCACATACCTACTAAGTATGTATTTATTTCTGTGGACATATTTGCACACATCATACCTAGCAACATAACCTAGCTACATATGAACTACTTTAGACAATTCCTGTCTAAAGGTTATCTTTTAACAGCTCTAATAAAATGAAGCCCTAATAAAACTGGAAGCAATAGCAAACCAACTGCCATGAAGCAGTGAGGTTTTCTAATTTAGAGTTATGTAGAAAATAAATAAATGAACAAATAATTGGAAACGCATAATCCATGATGACCATTGTCTCTGAAAAGGGTCATTACCGCATGAAGGCCTTCTTGCTATGCCCTCTCACAGCTCAGGACATGTTAGTCAGCTATTGTCAGTCCCAAACCTATAGTGCAAGCACACAAGGAAAGTGAGATTTGTTATCTAAACAGGAAAACAAGAGCTAAAGGTAAAACTGCTTGCACTCACACACATTTAAGTGTTCAGATATACAGTATTTCCAAATATAATCGCTGCAGATATCTAAGGAAGAAAACAATAAGTTAGCTTAAATAGAGGACCTCAGGTTTGTAAACATAATAAAAAACAGATTAAACAGAGGCATTCAGAAACAAACCTAATACACAACACCAATTATGAAGAGGGACATGCTTTTTTAAAGACAGGTGATTCAGTCTGAAAAACTTTCATCTAAAGAGAAAAAAATCTTTAAAGATTGTGATTTAAAACACTTTTTGCTTTTTCTGGGTTGTTAAATAGCTCAGTTAACAGGCAAAAAAAAAGAAAAAAGAAAAAAAAGAAAAGAAAAAAGAAAAAAAAGAAGAAAAAAGAAAAAGAGTTGAGAAAAATTAAAATTCTCCATGTCTAAATGTGTGAGATTTTTTTTAGGTGTGCACATAAATAACAAAAACACAATAGATTTCCATTAGAACCATCCTTTAATTCAACAAATTCTTTGGGTGAACTTTTAAAACAGACTACTGAAACACAGCACTCATTGATTGCTTTATGTACCTTAAAATACACAGCAGTGGTGGGGATAGATATACAAACAACATAGCTCACTGATGAGTACATTCTGAGATCATGGACTTCTCTATGTAAGCAAATTAATACATACGTGATTTAAATCTGACTCAGTAAATTTCCCAAAGTAACTCAAGTTTTAGATTTTGGAGCATTTTGGGTTTTGGATTTTGGAGCATTTCAAATTTTCAGATTAGAAATATGTAATCTGTAATTTAAGAAAAAGATTTTAAAAATATATATATAGTGGACTAAGAGTCAGAAAATTAGAATTAAAATGTATTTCTTTTGTCACCTTGAACAAGTCATCCAAACTCTCAGCCTATTTAAGTCACACCCAGCTCTTCAATTCTGCATTCTATGCAAGTGGGAATATTGATATTTGGAAGAAGTTAAAGGGTGAAGAACTGAAATGTTCCAGAAGGAAAAAAAAAAGCTACAATTAGTATTCTATGTGCATGTCTTTCATCATTAATCCTGAGCATGGCCCATCTTAAAAAATAACTACCAATTGTACAATTCAGGATGAATACAATACACACAATTAGGAAGAGAAAATTTTAATAGTTACCAAAGCACATTTAAAACAATATAAAAGTAAGAAAATAAAACTCAGAAATTTAACCTAAGATATATAAAAGGTACCAAGTCTTAATAAAAGGATATTAATTCTAAAAGTATTTGACTAAAATAAATTTAACTACAGAAAACTGTGGAAGACATTGCACCTCCAGTAAACAAAAGATATTTTAAAAAACGAGAGTAATCAGAAAGAAACTAATTATTACCCTTGTTGACATACCTCTTCATCATCAAGGAAGGATTCAAACCAGTCCCATAGATCTGTAGGGGGCTGTGTATATCTAGAATTACAAAAGACTTATTAAACTCATGTGAGTTAAAAATGAGATATTTACTGGAAACGTAGATAAACGCATGCTCACCTTATATACATAAATCCAAGTGCTCGAATATATGGAGAGTCCGTGTGTGTTATAAGACCCATCACTTGCTTTCGAGTTAACTTCAGAGTAAATAACTTGTATAACAGGCAAAAAGCAGTAGAAACAATTCCTCCTGTTCCAACACCTCGAACCTTTAGGGCAAAGGACAGTTATGAAAAAGTAGTAAAATAGGTAACAGATACTTAACACCAATTGATTAATCCTATTAGGTATTAATAACAAGCCATAATCCAGACCTAAAAATAGAGTATCAAAAAACCACGTTTTGTAACTCTATTCACTGGATATTTGAATTTAGATTAAAAATAAATTCTTAAGAGCTGCCTACAAATTGTCATTTAAGTGTGTAGCTGACAGGCAGAGCTTTAGTTTTCTAAATATAAACTTAGTTATCAGACACAGAAAAACCAAAAAATGCACGTACTTCTACTTACCCCTCCGCACATCCCTGTCTGGCCCGCTGTTTTCCTGCTTCCTTTCTCCCATGGTTCAACATGTGTGACCTGAAAATAGAAAAGAGGAACACAACAAACATTCATACTTTGAATTTGTTTAAAAGTCTGATTAAAGCCCAAGTCCATAATACAGTAGCTCTTCCAAAATTATTTTGGCATTAAGTATATATTATGTTTACTGACATTAAGTATGTAAATCATGTTGGGAAAAACTGCCCAGACATTTAAAGAACACCAATAAAGCTACTAGGGTTTAACAAAACTGTAACAGCTTTATAGAGATGAAATCCCATTTAACTAGCTGTATAGAGAGCTGATATCTATGTGTGGGAAATATTTCAACTTTGTATCTTATTATGAGTTGCTTGAAAAATAAAAATTTTCATTTAAAAAAGGATTTAAGTCTCTGAAGTAAAAAATATTAATGAAATGAAGTTCAAGTTTTTGAAAAAATCTTTAAAATACCTTCAATAGTCCAATTTAATGATAATTTTTAAATCTACATTATAAAATAAAATAACTTGAAGAAAATCTGCTAAAACAGTAACAAGTTACTTCTGGTGCAAAATGCCAGAATTTATTTGTATATCTTTTCACCAAGATCAGGTTCATTCTTGATTAAAGATAAATTACAAAAGCCACACTTACACAGAGATCATTCTTGTAATTTATCTTATGCCTAATTATGCGAACCTGTTTTTTCCCAGACTATAAACTATGTCAAAAACAGAGTGTGAATAGTCATTAGTATATACTAAGTATAATCAAAGATGAGGCCGGGCGCGGTGGCTCACGCCTGTAATCCTAGCTCTCTGGGAGGCCGAGGCGGGCAGATTGTTTGAGCTCAGGAGTTCGAAACCAGCCTGAGCAAAAGCGAGACCCCGTCTCTACTAAAATTAGAAAGAAATTAATTGGACAATTAAAAATATATAGAAAAAATTAGCCGGGCATGGTGGCGCATGTCTGTAGTCCCAGCTACTCAGGAGGCTGAGGCAGGAGGATCGCTTGAGCCCAGGAGTTTGAGGTTGCTGTGAACTAGGCTGACACCACAGCACTCTAGCCCAGGAGACACAGTGAGACCCTGTCTCAAAAAAAAAAAAAAAAAAAAAAAACAAAGATGATAGAGTATCATCTTTGTTAAGGGGAGTATCCCGCAAAAACCATTCTTTGCCCAAAAATAGCCAAAAAATAAGAAGAATATCTGCTCTAAAATAGATAGAACCCAAAAGGTCTTTTGGAAAGATCAGACCCATCTTTGTTAAAGACAAAAAAATCCTGTTCTTTCATTCTATGTATTTCTAAAACTATTTCCACCCACACATGGTAACGTTGTATATTCTTGAAAAATGGCTTCAGACAGAAAAGCATGCATTTAAATTTAAGCACTATACTATTTTGCTCATCAACTCCTGCAGTGCTTTACTGTTTCCTTTCTTCCCCACCCCCCAGCTTGCTGTGTAAATGAGTTTCAATTCCTTAAAGGCTAGCCAAAGTAAGGGGTGGATGCAATACAAAATCAAATTACAAAGTTGGAAGCCTACATATTGATCCAAACATCTTAATAATAATACTTGAGTCTTTAGTTTTGTAATTGAATTTAAAAATAATTCCTGGTAGAGTCTTAAGTTGTCTCAAAACACAACATCTGAAATTTGAAAACGAGTTTTTCTTCCAATAAAATTTTGCCTATGTTATAAAGCAGAACCTGCCACAAAAAGAGCAGGCACCCAACTTTCAACTGTTTAAAGTTTACTGCATAAATAAAGCTAATGGTTAACTATTCGCCATACTGTATCCATGCTGAAAAGGTCTTACCTTTTAAAAGCTAAAAAAATCTAGTTCAAAGAATTATACTTAGACCTACTATAGACTCTTTGAAGGGGATAGCAAACTTATCTGTGTACTTTACATACCCAAAGTTAAACTGTATTACTCAAGATCTATTTTCTATAAAAAGCAACTAGCATCCTAAAAAAATATATATTAAAAAAAATAATCCTTCAATAATCTAATCACTTAACTTGGGGAAAAGGTGGACAAAAGAGAAATGTCCTTTTGGTAACATCTCTCTACACATATGTTCAGATGACAGAAAATACTTTATGTGGTCTGTCAAGTTTCTAAGAATCAATACAGACAAAACAGATTGCATATTAGATGCTCTAGCAAAAATATTTAAAGACCACTAACGATATTATTAACATTCTTTAACATATAAAGTAACCTTCGGAGGCCTGGAAGATATTTTTAAAACTACATAATTTGCAGAGAAGTGGAAAAAGCCTATCTATTTGGTGAAGAAAAGACCAAAACCATTGGCCAAAAAAAAAAAAAATCTAACTAGCCGTTCACTTAACCAGGGAAATGCATTTACGGCGATTGAGCATGATTAATAGTGCATACCTCTACCTGCGACCCTGGGCTGCTCCGAGCCTCGCTGCAAGACTGAGTCAATCCTGCTAACGAAACAAGAACTGAGACAAGAGTGCAGTGAGGAGGCGCCAGGTGAGCTCCCCAGCACAGCCAAGCCAGCACCGACCCTGCCGCAGAAGCCCAGGGCCCAGATAATTCTAAATAAGCCCAATGCACAGGTGGCTGAGACCTTTCATTCCTGACTTCCTTCTGGGAAAATTTCCAGGCCTTCTGTACACCTCTTGAACTGGCACCTCTCCACCCTCAACCCTCCCACCCCACCCGACACACGCTCACGGACCATTTCCCCTGTCTGGATCGGATAGTACCAACAACACGAGGCCAACACTGAAGTCATTACACGCCCTGGCCCGGGGTGGGCGGAAGAAGCACCAACAAGTTGGCGCTGAGTAGATCCACGTCAAAAGGAATAATTTCAAAACTGTGAACTGGAGAGGCTTCTAATTACTCTTTTCTCCTCTCCCCAAACCCTCTTGCCCAACTTCTCCCAGGGGTGGGCAGGAGGTTGAGGGAGGAGAGAGATCAACAGTGGCGGGCTCTCTAGGCCCTAAAAATCTGAAAAGGAAACGAGAGGGCGGCCCCAGTCCGACCCCTCCCGGACACACTATAGGCCGCAGCTCCCCATCTGTCCCACCTTCCCCCACCCACAAATCCTCAGATCTCGGGGGCCGCCTCCGCCCGTTTCCTCCATACCCTGTCTTCCGAACTTACCCACAAGCCCAAGGCCTAGGTGCTTCGTACCTTAAAGTATATCTCGTCCACTACCTCGTGGTAGGTCTTGAGCTCGTAGAGCTGCACTTTGAAGTAAGGCGACGACAGGATGTTGGTCAGGATCATGGGGTTGAGGTTCATGGTCTTCTCGTTGCCCCACAGCGGCAGGACATTGCCCTGCTTGCCCGAGACCGCCGGCTTGGTGGCGCCGCCGCCGCCGCACTGCTGTTGCTGCTGAGCTGCGGCAGCGGCTGCCTGGTGTTGCGGCTGCGAGTTGCCTGTCAGCGCGGGGCTGTTGTTAGCCATGTTGCGGCGGAAGGAAGGAGGGAGGGAGAAGGGAGGAGGGAGGGGGCCCAGCTCGATCTCGCTCTTCGGGACAACGGTCCGGGACCCTACTCCATGGAACGCCGTTGGGAGAGGGGGCCGCCTCGCTGTGCCCCAGCCAGCTGAGGGAGAGCAACGGGGATGCCGACAAATGAACCCCGGGTCGAAAGCAGACGGCGAGAAGCGAGCCGCGAGAACTCCAGGCAGAAGGCGAGCCGGCGGCCAGGGAGCGCGATCTCTTCCGCCAACTGCCCCTGGGAACAAGATGGCTGGCCGGCGGATGTGACGCCACACGCCCCAGCGTTCCACGCTCAGCCGGCGGCCAATCAGAGACGCCCAGGTGGGCAGGAGATTCCTCTTCCTGGTTCCGTGCGTTCTCTGCAAGCTGAAGTCTCCGCGGTGGCCTACTGTGACTGTCTCACAGGGGAGTTCCCCTGAGAATTGGGGATCGAGGGAGGGAGTTGGAAGCCCAAGCTGTATGTTTTAGTATTTCGACTGGGGGCCTGCCTGATTTCTCTTCTCGAGATCCGGCAGAAAAGGGTTCGCATGGCTGCGATGTGCTTTCTAACTGGTGACTGACTTCTGCGGAGTATGCGAGAGGATTTCCTGGGTTCTTTAAGATTCCCTGGAAGGGACAGTGGTCAGGGACCCCACTCCTCCATGTGGTTCAGATAAAAGAGCTTTCTGTTTTTCTCTGTCCTCTAGTGTTCAACTGGAGGTCTAAATGTTTGAGCCTAAATTTATTTCAACTGTAAGATTGGAATAACATCTGGCTGAGTTGTTGTGAGCATTAAAAGAGCTCCTGTACCTGTAGCGCCTAGCAGAATCTTCCAGGCATCTGGTAGGTGCCTTGAGGCCTTTCAATTCTACGGATGCATTCTGGGTGGTAAACATTGGGCGAGGCACTGATTGGGGGTGAGGGGTCGGGAGGAAGTTTGGAAAAGGTGTAGAAATGAGTCAGAATCGG
Organism: Propithecus coquereli; assembly: GCF_000956105.1. NCBI lineage: Eukaryota > Metazoa > Chordata > Mammalia > Primates > Indriidae > Propithecus > Propithecus coquereli. Next base: position 1,071,339 of record NW_012148496.1, read on the forward strand.
TCTGCCTTCTCGAAAGTTATTGATAACTTAGGCAAGTTTCTTTGTGTTTGGGAGTTAAGAGAAGACAACAGAGGGCACTAAAGTTTCTACAGGTGTAACCGGTATGGGCAGTTTTATTGTCCAACGGCCTGAGCATATATAGAAGCAGGGAAGCTCAGGCTCACTGGAGAGTAAATAGTCCAGTTTACAGGGGTGAGGAGATACACTATGGGGGAGTAATGGCTGTGAAGTGCCTGGAATGCCAAGATGAAACATTGGAAATTTAATGACATTTAAATCCAAGTGTTACATAATTAAATCCATGACCCCAAAGTCTACTTTAAGATGTTAATGTTGCTAATATTTTCTGGCTTCGATCCATTCTTTACAGAGATTGCTGGAGTCATTCCAAAAGGGCATCACTACCCTACCCAAAAACCTTGGATGGTTCATTTAGTGACATACTAATTGCCAAAATCTAATGACCATTTTGATTCTTCATCCTATTTGATTTCTCTTTGTGGCACTTTTTATCATTAACTCTTTCCTAGAAACTTTTGGGTTAGGAAGTTTGAAAGTGGCGATCTTAATTTCAGCGGCACATACTCAGAGGAGGGGAAGTATAAGACAGAAACCTTGGGGAATATCCACCCTTAGATGAAGATGAACCAGGAGACAGTGGTATGACAATGCAAGGAAAGATAAAAGATAAATGAAGAAATTGATTGATACTTTTTTTTTTTTTTTTTGAGACAGAGTCTCACTTTGTTGCCCCAGCTAGAGTGAGTGCCGTGGCGTCAGCCTAGCTCACAGCAACCTCAAACTCCTGGCTCAAGCGATCCTTCTGCCTCAGCCTCCCGAGTAGCTGGGACTACAGGCATGCGCCACCATGCCCGGCTAATTTTTTCTATATATTTTTAGTTGTCCGATTAATTTCTTTCTATTTTTAGTAGAGACGGGGTCTCGCTCTTGCTCAGTCTGGTTTTGAACTCCTGAGCTTAAACAATCCGCCCACCTCAGCCTCCCAGATTGCTAGGATTACAGACGTGAGCCACCGCGCCCGGCCTGATTGATAAATCTTTAGAGCTGTACAGTACATGAGTGATCATCCTGTCTAGTTCCTTTATTTTACATTGGAGGAGAACTGAAACTCTGAGAGAATTAGTTTTTACTTCCTAGTAGATTTTGTTTTCCTATATAGTAGTTTATACTAACTTAATTCCAAAGAAAAACTGATGATCCTAACCTTTCTCAAATGAATTATCCATTGAAAACAATTTTGTGGGGGGGATACAATTTTTTGAACCCAGTCCTTACTTTCCGTGTGTATACTTTTTGCCTTGATAATAATGGTTTGTTAACTTTACACAGTGACACTCTAATTGTCAAATATTAAGAACTTTTTAAAATTCCCCAGATACATTTCTGTGAAGTCTTAGACTATCTTTACTTCTAGATTCTGGATGAGGAGCTCAGTAGAGAGGTTGCAGTTTGATATCTCAGTCTCAGTGGGATCAAACTCAGGGATCTAGGTATTACAATAAAGTCCTTTACATATTCCCTACAATAGCCTGAAATTATTATTATACTGTTACCCCCATTAAAAACCAAAAAAACTATTCAGGTGTAACTGAGGAACACTACACACTGCACATAGGTAAAGCTGTCAAGTTTGGTTTGATTAGTTTTGACATATATGTACACTATTAAACCATCACCACAATTAAAATAACAGTCATCCGTCATCCTCCAGTTTTCTTTGTGCCCTTTTGTAATCCATCTCTCCTTCTGACTTCATCCCCAGGCGATGACTTTCTGTCAATATAGGTTAGTTTGCATTTTCTTGAATTTATATAAATGCTCACGCCTGTAATCCTAGCACTCTGGGAGGCTGAGGCAGGAGGATTGCTTGAGGTCAGGAATTGGAGACCAGCCTGAGCAAGAGCGAGACCCTGTTTCTACTAAAACTAGAAAAAATTAGCCTGTCAACTAAAAATAGAAACAAAAAATTAGCCGGGCGTGGTGACTCATGCCTGTAGTCCTAGGTACTCGGGAGGCTGAGGCAGGAAGATCGCTTGAGCCCAGGAGTTTGAGGTTGCTTTAAGCTAGGCTGACACCACAGCACTCACTCTAGCCTGGGCAACAAAGCGAGACTCTGTCGCAAAAAAAAAATAAATAAATAAAAATGAAAAAAGAATTTAAATAAATGGAATCATATGTTGTTCTCTCTTTTTAAAATTTGTTAATTGTGTATTTACCAAGAGAAACTATTCCTTAGCCCACATATTCATAGCTCAGGAACACAGGTCATTTACAAACTTCTATGTAATTCAACCCAAAGAAATTATAATATATTCCAAAATTACTTTGCATTCTGCAAGATATCAGCCTTCCTCGTCTTAAAATCTTTCATGAAATCATAATTTCTGTAGAAATATGTGTATGCCTTCTTTCTTGGTTCAGCCACAGGAAACTTAGAGCTGCAACCCCGAAGAATACAAGGAATGTTCCAACGATATGAAATCATAGATGCCTGGCCAGAAGGCCACTCATCTGGGGTTTCATCAAAGCACTCAAGCCGTGGTAGTTACTGTCCTTGATAGGTATGTCAACCTCAACAGGTCCTTCCTAGCTGATGGAGAAATGAACTGCCTTTGTTCTCTTTTTTGCCTGCCTTTGACTCACCATAGTGAGATTCCTCCTTCTTGCATGTATCAACAGGTTGTGCTTTGTTTTTCTTTTTAATTACTGAGTAGTATTCTGTTGTGTGGGTCCCAATCATTGAAGGGTATTTGGGATTGTTTCTAATTTGGGGCTATTACAAATAGGTAAACATTAGTGTACTAGGTTTTGTGTGGCATTTTGTTGTTTTGGCTAAATATCTAGAAGTGGAGTGGCTGGGTCATATGGTAGCTGTATGTTTAACTTTTTACGTGATAGCCAAACTGTTTCCTACTAACAGTATGTGACAATTCCAATTGCTCTATATCCTCACTAATACTTCATATAATAATTTTTTTTTAATTTTAGCTATTCTACTGGATGTGTGAGGTGTTATCTCAATGTTTTAATTTACATTTCCCTTACCACTAATGATGTTGAACATCTTTTCAGGTGCTTATTCACATTCATATATCTTCTATTGTGAAGTAATTTCAAATCTTTTGCCCATTTTATTACTTTGTCATATAACTGAGTTGGAAGAGCTCCTTACATGATCTGTATATAAATTTTTTGTCTGCTATATATTGCAAGTGTTCTTACATAGTCTGTGGTTTGCCTTTTAATTTTCTTTTTTCTTTTTTTTGAGACAGAGTCTTGCTCTGTTGCCTGGGCTAGAGTGCTGTGACGTCAGCCTAGCTCACAGCAACCTCAAACTCCTGGGCTCAAGCAATCCTTCTGCCTCAGCCTCCCCAGTAGCTGGGACTACAGGCATGCGCCACCATGCCCAGCTAACTTTTTCTATGTATTTTTAGTTGTGCAGCTAATTTCTTTCTATTTTTAATAGAGACGGGAGTCTCACTCTGGCTCAGGTTGGTCTTGAACTCCTGACCTTGAGCGATCCTCCTGCCTCGGCCTCCCAGAGTGCTAGGATTATAGATGTGAGCCACCACACCTGGCCTTAATTTTCTTAATGGTGTCTTTAGAAGAGCAGTTTTTTTATTTTAATGAGGCCAATTTATCAATTTTTTGTTTATGATTCCGGTTTTTTGTGTTCTGAGAACTACCAATGCCAATTCCATAGGAGAATAGAACAGTATCCTCCTATATTTCTAAAAGTTCATAGTTTTGGATTTTACATTTAGGTCCATGATCCATTTTGAGTTAATTTTTGCCTATGGTGTGAATGAGGGTTAATGTTCATTTTTTTCCCCCACACAGCTATTCAGTTGATCCAACACCATTTGTTGAAAAGACCTTTCTTTCCCTTTTGAATTGCTTTAACACTTTTGTCAAAAATCAGTCAACCTGCTATGTGTAGTATACTTCTGAACTCTGTTCCATTGATCTTCATGTGTATCTTCTCACCAATACCAAACTATTTAGCCACTGTAGCTTATACTAAGTTTTAGAATCAGGTAGGGTAAGTATTCCAACTTCATTCTTCCTTTTTTTTTTTTTTTTTTTGAGACAGAGTCTTGCTCTGTTGCCCAGGCTAGATGCCATGGCGTCAGCCTTGCTCATAGCAACCTCAAACTCCTGGGCTCAAGCGATCCTTCTGCCTCAGCCTCCCAAGCAGCCGGGACTACAGGCATGAGCCACCACGCCCGGCTAATTTTTTGTTTCTATTTTTAGTTGACAGGCTAATTTTTTCTATTTTTAGTAGAAACAGGGTCTCGTTCTGACCTCAAGCAATCCTCCTGCCTTGGCCTCCCAGAGTGCTAGGATTACAGGCGTGAGCCACTGTGCCCGGCCTCATTCTTCCTTCTTAAAAGTACTTTTGTTACTCTTCATCCTTTGCATTTCCATCAATTTAAAAGAAGAGGCTGGCATGTTGGTATGTATAAGTGCTCAGTAAACATGTATCATTCTTGAATAAATGAATAAAGGATTAAAATGATTGCCATGGGTAACTAAAATAACAGAAACTGAACATTTGATTGCTCAGAACAACCACAAATTTAGAGGAACATAAGAAGCCATTGACTAATATACCCAAGAACTAAAAATCTGATATGATTGATGATTTGTTCTGAAGAATCAAGGGTATTAGACAAAGCTATCCCATCTCCTTGGTTGTGATTTCAAAACACTGAATCAGATAAGATATGAATTGAGATTTAAGAATTTTTAGAATTCCTGCAGATTATATGGGGCAGAAAAAAAAAATTGTTAGGAATTAACTAGGCAAATAAAGGGGAATGGATATTCTAAGTAGGGCCAGCCTGCCCAAAGGCTCTCAGGCATGAAAGAACAGATGGTGTGTTTGGAACAGGTTGTCACTGTTACAATACTTAAATTTTTTTCAGGGGTGATATTAAAAACCGGTATAGTCATACAAATGCATACTGGCTGAATAGTAGCCCTGAATATCTGCTTATTTGTCATCTTTGACCAGCAGAATTAGGGTCTTTTGCCTTTCAGCTAATCATTCCAAACACCAGGCATGCAGTGATGGACATATAGTAGGTACTAAGTAAATATCCACTGAATATTTACTTAGTGAACGAATTATTAGTTCTACTTGTCTGGAAAGTAAGACTAATCCAAAGCCTTCAGTGAATGTGAGAATAGTCCAAGAAATCAGTTAATGCCATGTCAGGGGAGGGTAGAAAATAATATACCTGAAGGACATGTGTCTCAAAGATGCAGCAGTTTTATTCAAGAGAGCAGTATCACATGTAAGATAATGTAAGAATAAACCTGAATTATTTAAATTGTGGTCATTTTATTATAAGGGATTATATATTTTGGAAAATTACACATAAAAAGTATTAAAGTTATCTAAATCACCTTAAAAATGTTATAGCAGCCTTATTTTCTTTTAAATCTAACAATTAACTTTAATTCCTATGAGGAATCTAAATTCTGATACAATGTTTTGCCAGGGACATTTTTGTTTGGCTGCCAACCATATAGCATGGCCAGGGTTACAGATGGGAGTGATCTGCTCAGCAGATGGGTCATAAATTCGTTGAGACCAGATTCATTTTGAGATGTTGACAAGAAGTAAGGAATATTCAGAAGTTATATCTCAACCTTTGAAGAAATCACACAAGGAGGGGTTAACTGTCACAATCTCTTACAAAACTATTCTTTGTGTGCCTGTAGTATCAGCTACTTGGGAGGCTGAGGCAGGATTGCTTAAGGCCAGGAGTTCAAGACCAGCCTTGGCAACATAACGAAACCCTGTCTCTTTTTTGTTCTGTTTTGTTCTGTTTTTTTGAGACAGAGTCTGGCTCTGTTGCCCAGGCTAGAGTGCCATGGCGTCAGCCTAGCTCACGGCAACCTCAAACTCCTGGGCTCAAGCGATCCTTCTGCCTCAGCCTCCCAAGTAGCTGGGACTACAGGCATGCACCACCATGCCCAGCTAATTTTTTCTAT
>NW_012148496.1:1080455-1082690 GCF_000956105.1 Propithecus coquereli
GAATGGAAATGTCAGGTTTGGCAATCTTGTTCTGTGTTCTCAGTTCTTGGTGTGCTCTTGGCCAAAGAATGACCAGACACACCAAAGTAAGGCAAGCACGAGGTGAAAATTATTCAGGGGGAGCAAGATAGGATTGTTAGAGCCAGTTCCCCTCAGCCCCAGGAACAGGGAGGCAGAGTCACCAAGGCTGCAAATGGCAAAGGAGTTTATTGGCTAGCTCGAGCTAGGGTCCAAGTCCCAGAGCACCGACGCAGTGGTGTCTCCTATGAACCAGGACAGGACCCCGCCCTGGGGTAAAAGCTAAGCTTTTATACCTTTTTCTGTTTTACAGACGACACACAGGTTTCACACGACACACTGGGCACACCTTCCCCCCTCCCCTCCTTAGTTAATTGGTTCCTTTCAAAGTGGCTGATCGTGTTGGCTCCTGATTGGATCCTTTAAAAGTGGCTCCAAGACTCGGGATTTTCGCGCCGGCACCAGTTGTGGTCAGCGTCATTTCGGGGAAACCGGAACTTAGACCTATTCCAGGAAGTTCAGCCTGTCATGGAGTCACTCCTGCTCTTATTCCTGTTTTTCATTCTGATTAACTATATTTGACAAAGAACTAAAAGCAAGCATGGTCACAGAAGCAAATAGCATCAGTTAGAATCAGAGAGAGCACATTTTTCTCTAATCTCAAACAATTCGTCTCACACAAAGCAAAGTACATTCTCCTACTATCAATTCCTGTTTTTCATTCCCCCCTTTTTCTTGTTCCTACGAGCACTCTTGCTTGTACGTGGGGTCCCGCACTCCCCCCATTTCTAAGCAGGTATCATGGCTCAGCCTTTGGTACTGCTGCCGCAACACCATCAATTGCACGGTATTGACTCGCTCTTTCGCAAAGGTAACTAATCTATTTAAAATACATGGTCCGACAGTGAGGATGAGCAGAAGCACAATTAGGGGTCCTAATAAAGTGGAAAGCAAGGTAGTCAGCCAAGGGGAGCTATTGAACCATGACTCAAACTATCTTTTTCTTTGCTCACGCTCTCACCTCCGCTTTGCCAGTCCTTCCCTGACTTTAGTCATGGAGTCTCTGATTACCCCTGTATGGTCAGCCAGAAGCAGCACTCTTCCCCTAGGGCTGCACATAGCCCCCCCTGCTGGAGGAATATTAGGTCCAGTCCCCTCCGGTTCTGCAGCACCATTTCAGACAGTGAGGTCAGCGACTTTTCTAAAAGGAAGATGGATTTTTCGATTCTGGCTATATCTTCATCTATGGCAGCCCTTAAACTATTGAACCCCCTGTGTTGTATCGCTAAGGATGAGATACCTGTCCCTGCTCCTATTGCTCCTAGGCTGAAAAGGGTGGCTAAGTTTATTGTTGTAAAGGGCTCCCTTTTTCCTCTAGCCAATCTGGCACCTTCTGTGCCCTTTGTCCATGTATCATACATTATATTTTCTTGGTGGTAAATAACCTTAGGGAATACTACCACCATGATGTAGAATTTCTGACTTATTAAAGACAGATAGGCTGAGGCATGGAGTCAGGCCGGTTTTAGAATAAACCCACCACCCATCGAGCGCCGGAACGATCCATTTTGTTCCTCCAGTCCGGTCTGCAAATGGGTGGACTTCGGCACAAAACTGTGCATGGCTGGGGGCACCTTTCCTATGCAGGTTCCGCTCCCGGTGACTACCTAAAGTGTTAGCCCTGGGCCTTTGCGGTCCCACTTGCAGGACCCGGGGGTCTCCTCTTCTGAATGGTTGAAGGGGGCAGCTATTCCTACTGCTTCATAGAAAGGGGGTCTAATATCATAGTATAACCAATAAGCTTCCGTAGCGTTGGGGTCAGAGCGGTTCGATGTCTCATATGCTGTTGTCAGCATTCTCCATAGGGGATCTCCCGGCTCCTCTGCTCTGGGGGCTACTTGTGTTTCCACTTTTGCCACCGGGGTCCTTGAGAGTGAGAGTGAGGCGATAATTGGGTGTGGGGTGTTTTGTTTCCCTATCAGCACTGTATTGGGTCCCACAACGCCCGAGATGGGAGAAACCTTTAGTCTAATCTGTATCACAGTGCCAAATTGTGGGCGCTGATAGAGAAACAATTCCCAGGATAGTCCCGAGATCCACCGTCTGTCTTTCTTCCCTCATCTGTAAACCTTACACGTATTAGGTTATAGTTAGGGCCATACCACCATCTTGTGTACGTGGTTTGACATAAGACATTTCAATGAAAAGGGCTTGTAC
>NW_012148496.1:1082740-1085512 GCF_000956105.1 Propithecus coquereli
AAATTATTTATGTGTCTGATCAGAAATAGAGTACTAGGGTTGCATGGATAATCGTTACACCCAAATGAGATTAGGTAATGGATTCCAAACCATTGTTTTCGTTTTGTTAGTTGCTTTTGCTGCAAGACAAAGTCAGAATTGGATAGTCCTGACTAGTCACTTCTTTATTTGGTCTTTGCACACCCATTGCCCCTTCTAAGTAAAATTGTCTCATTCATAGTGCTGTTGACAGGGCAACCCCTATATGGCCATGATTTATCCTAAGTGACCCTGGCTTTCTGGCCACAGCCAGTTGGACTGACATGGCACTAATCTACATGCAAGCCAATGACCTGTGAGGTGGCTCCCTATAAATAGATGATCTGGGGCTACCAGATCCTCATAGGAAATTGAATGGGGAGCATACAATGAAGGAGTTAGCAGTAGGCACTAAGGCACTAAAGCAGAAAGAAAAGAATGAGATAGAGAAGGAGTCATGTGAATTCATCCAGGTTGATATCCAGGTTCTAAGGAAGCAGTAACCAAAAACAGGTAGGAACTATGAGGTGGAGAAAATATCAAGTTTTCAAGTCTGTGTACTATGAAAATGCAGCATAATCAATATTACCATTTTTAAAAAATCCTTTAAATAGCTTATAAGTAGTATAGTACATATAGTTTTGTGAGGTACACCTGGATACATAGACATTCAGATTGTTCTAAGGCTGTGGTCCCCAACCAGCAGGCCGCGGTTGGGTACAGGTCCGTGGCCTCTTAGGAACTGGGCCACAGAGCTCCTCCACAACCCCCCACCCCTCACTCCCACCCATATACTCAGCCATGGAAAAACTGTCTTTCATGAAACCTGGGTTGGCGGGGGTGGGGCCAGCGGGAGGTGATCCGTGGAGGAGCAAGCTTCATCTGTATTTACAGCCACTCCCATCGCTTGCAACACTACCTGAGCTCCCTCTCTCCGTCCATCCTCCCTCCCTATGAAGACAATCTTTCATGGAAGAAAAATTGTCTTCCATGAAACTGGTCCCTGGTGCCAAAAAGTTTGGGGACCACTGTTTTAAGGAATTCACTTTCTGCTTCCCAGGTCCTCAACTTCTATTTTTATTTGTATCTAAAAGGTAGTATAATACTGGTTCTGTTTTTGCCTTCTCCTCTTGCAAAATAGACCTCTTCTCTCACTTTGTAAAAGAAAGGTATACATCTCACCTATCCAAATCTTATAATGGTGCATTGTCCTGAGGTATAAAAACCTCAAGGTGCCAAACAAAGTGCCATCTCTAAATAATGGTGTTGGCATTGATGTTCACAAAGTGAACAACTCTAAAGACGAGGTAAAATTTCCTTTGGCAGGTCAGGTGGTTTCCAATGTCCAGCTTTCAACAATGTATGTGAAGGAGCTAATCAAATTGTCCACTGAGAAATCATTAAACATAATTTTTGGTAAAAGATCACCAAGTCATTTTGGCATATAGCTTGGAAGTCATTCAAAGAATTAAGTCACACTGTTATAACTGTTAGGTCTGGAGTCGAGAGGGAGACACACAAAGCCTCAAGTGTAACAAAAATTTTTTTTTGCAAAATGTTTATTTTGAGCATCTGGGGGGAGATGGGTGGAGGCCGAAAAAGGCATCCATGTCCAGGAGAGAAAAGGGGAGAGCCTGGGGTTTTAGAGAGTTTTTCTAGGTGGAGTACTTTTCAAACAACCCTGAGGGATAAGGAAAGGAAGTTCCCCTCTTGCATTCTGTTCCTTTATGTCCCTAGGGAACAACTGGGAGGCATAAGAGGAGAGTAAGTTCCCCTTTTGTCTTTCATTCCTGTATCTCCCTAGGGGCCTGGCAAAGGCTACAATACACCCCTAGGAAGGTGAGAGGGGCCGGTTCTATAGGAGATTTGGGTGGAAATTTGGGGAGGGTGAATTCTTTAAACCTAACAATAACAAAAGTTTCAGATCATTCATTCATTTACATAAATGAAGTTTCTCAGCATTACATGTTAAAAAAATGAAAAATAGGGATAGTTTGTTGCTAAACCCTATCTCATTTTACAAATCAGTAATATTCATAGCCACCATGTGAACTAATTGCTAAAAAAGATGTATCATCTCATCAAAATATATAATTCCAATAAAATACTACTTTTTGTGTTTAGTAATTCTCAATATTTATATTTATGTAATTTTGATATCAGCCATATACTAATAGTAACTGTTAAACAGAAGAAAAGGTTTTAGAATTTAGAGCCTTGTAGTTATAGGAAATTAAAAATTTTTAGCACATGTAGTTTTGTCTGCAGAGAAATATAACGTGACCGATAGAGGATGTTTGAACATAAAAATATTTGTCACTAGAATCGAAAGACAGGAATTGATAGTAGGAGAATGTACTTTGTTTTGTGTGGAACAAATTGTCTGAGATTAGAAAAATGTGTTCTCATTGATTCTAACTGATGCCATTTGCTTCTGTAACCATGCTTGCTTTTAGTTGTTTGTTAAATATAGGAGTAAGAGCAGGAGTGACTCCATGACAAGCTGAATTTCCTGGAATAGGCCTAAGTTTCAGTTTCCCCGAAACCAAAACGCGGACCACAACTGGCGCCCGCGCGAAAATCGAAAATCCCGGGGCTTGGAGCCAACCAATCAGGAGTCAAAACAATTAGCCACTTTCAAAGGAACCAATGGACTAAGGGGGGAGGGGGGATGGTGTGCCCAGCGTGTCGTGTGGAACCTGCGTGTCGTGTGCCACCGGTGTGTCGTGTGCAAAAGAAAGTATAAAAGCTTCA
>NW_012148496.1:1088582-1090936 GCF_000956105.1 Propithecus coquereli
GGAGTGTGGACTACAGCCACTGCCTTTGGTAACAGGATGGCTTCTAGCAGTTGAAGTATTTCAGGCTTATGCTTGATTTCTTTGCCCTCTGCCGTGATGAAGCCCCTTTGCTTATAAAGGGCTCCGTGTATGTGCACTGTCCCGAAGGCATAGCGGCTGTCGGTATACACCGTCAGCCTCTTTCCTTGGGCCCGGCAAAGGGCTTCCGTCAGTGCAACCAGTTCAGCCTTTTGGGCAGAGGTCCCCTGTGGGAGGCGTGTCGCCCAGATAAGCTTGCCTTGTTCATCTACTATGGCCGCCCTTGCGTACCTGTGTCCGTCCCGGACGAAGCTGCTCCCGTCTGTGAACCAGGTCAGGTCGCTGTTTGCAAGGGGGCAGTCTTGCAGGTCCCTCCGGGCCATCTGGGTCTTGGCCAGGATCTCAAGGCAGCTGTGTTCAGGCGTTGCCGGCTCGGGGTCTGGCAGAAGCGTGGCCGGGTTCAGGATGGCAAGAATCTGAAACTCGATGCGAGGAGCGTCCAACAGGAGTCCCTGGTAGTGAGTCAGCCTCGCATTTGTAATCCATCGTCCTGGCTGCGGCTTCAGGATCCCCTCTATGGCGTGAGGGGTGGTAATTTGCAGGTGCTGACCCAGGGTGAGCTTGTCGGCGTCTTTGAGCAGCAAAGCGGTAGCTGCGATGATCCACAGGCACGCCGGCCATCCTGCCGCTATCGGATCTAACTTCCCTAATAAGGGAGTGGGGCACTCTGGAATGACCATGAAGGCATGGCTCACTTGCCCTGAGCTCAGGTCTAACTTTCGCCGGGTAGTCCATCGGTAGGGCTTGGTTTCAGTTGCCCCCTGTACCCAATTAGTCTTTTGGACAATTTTCCAGTGGTCTCAGTAATTACTGAATGTTCTGCCCCTGTGTCTACCAGGAAACTGACTGGGCTCCCCTCCACATCTAAGGTTACCCTGGGCTCGGGGAGGGGATCCCAACCCCGTCTTCCCTATTCACTATCTGCTAGTAAGACTCTCTTAGGCGATGCTCTCCTCCCTGGCCCCCCCTTTTTCTTTGGGCAGTCTCTAGCCCAATGCCCCCTTTCCATGCAATTTGCACACTGATCCTTCTCTAGCCTTCCCCTACCGGGGCGGCCCCTTCTTTCCTCGCCGAACTCCTTTCTCCCTGACGTGGTCCCTGTAGCAGCCAGAAGAATCTTGGCCATCTCCTTGCTGGCCTTTCTAGTTTCCCCAGCCTGGAATTTTCTATCCTCTAGTCTAATTCTTTCTAGCCTTTCTTCCGGGGTCTCCCTGTGGTTGTAGACCTTTTCAGCCACATCTAATAGATCCTGCAGTGTCTTCTCACCTAACCTGTCTATCCTCTATACTTTTCTCCTTATATCGGGGGCTGCCCGGTTTACAAAGGCCATCATTACTGCCGCCTTGCTCTCATCTGCAGTGGGATCCATAGGCGTATACTACCTAAAAGCTTCCTTTACTCTTTCTAAATAGGCCGCCGGGCTCTCATCCGGCCCTTGGCGAACATCTCCTACCTTAGCCAAATTCGTCGGCTTCCGCGCCACTGCTCGGAGACCAGCCATTAGAGTCTGGCGGTAGACCTGGAGACGCTCCCTACCTTCAGCCTCGTTGTAGTTCCGGGGGGGTTGTTCGAGTGGAAACGCTCGGTCTATGATTCCTGGATTAGCCGTGGGTCTGCCGTCATCTCCTGGAACCAGTTTCCGTGCTTCCCCCTGTACTCTTTCCCTTTCCTCAGTGGTGAAAAGAACTTTTAGTAGTTGCTGACAATCGTCCCAGGTGGGCTGGTGAGTGAACAAAACAGAATCTAAGAGATTAATCAGATCTTTAGGGTTCTCCGAGAAGTTGGCATTTTGAGACTTCTAATTATACAGATCACTAGTTGAGAATGGCCAATATTGGTAAACCTGCTCCCCATCTGCTCGCGGGGGCCCTATTGCACGCAGGGGGAGAGCCACTACTGGTTCTGGGTCTGGGTCTGGAGTCCTGGTGGCCCGCTGCTGGGTCCCGTACGCCGGGCCGCCCACCGGAGAAGCTGCGGCAGCCAAGGCCGGGACCGCAGCGGGATTATAAGGAGGGGGTGAATTCCACTCCAGGTCTATTAGGTCAGGATATGGAGTGGAATCTGGAAGAACAGGGGCCGAGTCCAAAGGAGCGCCACCTGTGGGCCCCGATTTGGACCCTCCCTCTTTCCTGGCCCCCTTCGCCACCATGATCTTGCTGTGTCCTATTGAGGGCAGGATCTTCCCCATCCAGGGTGGGGGATCCTGGACCAAGTCCTGCCAGACAGTGATGTACGGGATCTGGTCAGGGTGGCCACGGGACCCCTCACTGGAGACA
>NW_012148496.1:1092104-1092533 GCF_000956105.1 Propithecus coquereli
CTGTTTCTCTGGAGAACCCTGACTGATATAGTAATGATAGATTACTTGTGCTGTTGTAGGAACAGTTTTCCTCTAGATCCTGATCCTGGCAGGGCACATCCAGGTTTTGTGGGGCCTGAAGCTTATACAATGTGGAGGACTTCTTTAAGAAAAACCGTAAAAAACTGTGGATATAAAATTTTCATTTTGCATGTCTGACAGCTGGGAGAATTTTCCAGACTCTTTTGGAATTATACATTTTGAATCTTATTTTTTCTACACTCCCTACATAGGCTTAGGGCTGGCTCATAGGACATGCTCACAGTGTTCAACTTCTGGCCCTGCACCTTCCCTGTCAGGATGCCAGGCAGTTTGGTGGCCATTCTTTTTATCTTTTGAGACAGGGTGTCACTCTGTTGCCCAGGCTGGAGTGCAATAGCCTGATCTCAC
>NW_012148496.1:1092928-1093181 GCF_000956105.1 Propithecus coquereli
GGACCCATGCTCAAGCAGCCTTGAGCAAGTGGACTAGCTGTGGCTGGGTTACAGTTTGCTTTTATACATTTGAGGGAGACAGGGGTTACAGGTAAAGTCATAAACTAATACGTGGAAGGTATACGTCGGTTTGGCCCGAAAAGGTGGGCCATCTCAAGGTGGGGGGAGCTTACAGGTTATAGGTGGGTTTAAATATTCTTTGACTTGTAATTGGTTAAAGACATGAAGCTTTGTCTAAAGGCTTGGAATGTTT
>NW_012148496.1:1094816-1096925 GCF_000956105.1 Propithecus coquereli
CTGTTTCTCTGGAGAACCCTGACTGATATAGTAATGATAGATTACTTGTGCTGTTGTAGGAACAGTTTTCCTCTAGATCCTGATCCTGGCAGGGCGCATCCAGGTTTTGTGGGGCCCGAAGCTTATACAGTGTGGAGGACTTCTTTAAGAAAAACCGTACAAAACTGTGGATGTAAAATTTTCATTTTGCATGTCTGACAGCTGGGAGAATTTTCCAGACTCTTTTGGAATTATACATTTTTAATCTTATTTTTTCTACACTACCTACATAGGCTTAGGGCTGGCTCATAGGACATGCTCACAGTGTTCAACTTCTGGCCCAGCACCTTCCCTATCAGGATGCCAGGCAGTTTGGTGGCCATTCTTTTTATCTTTTGAGACAGGGTGTCACTCTGTTGCCCAGGCTGGAGTGCAATAGCCTGATCTCACCTGACTGTAGCCTCAAACTGCTGGCCTCAAGCAATCCTCCTGCCTCAGACTCCCAAGAAGCTGGGACTACAGGTGTGTACCATCATGCCCAGCCCAGTGGCCATTCTTATACTACAACAGCCAGAAATAACTTCACTACTATGCAGAAAAAATATCTAAACCTTGAAATTTTTTTCATGACATTTTAATGTCATGCCAGAGCATTAAGCCAGTCTCACAGACATTTGACTCTCTTGGGGATTGTAATTTTCTCTGAGTTACTATATACAAGTGAGAGAGCTTAACAACCATGAAAAGTTACAGGTTAACTTGTAGAATATTGATAAGGTGGGATAACTTTTTTGTTTCTTGCTTGATAAAAATGATACCCCAAAAGTTGTGCTCTTTTTGCTCCATAGGATATGTAACTTAGTGTTATCAGTCTGCTTGGGCTGCCATAATAAAATACCAGAGACTAGATGGCTTAAACAACAAAAATTTATTTTCTTAGAGTTCTGGGTGCTGGAAATCTGAAATCAGGGAGCTAGACTTTTATACCTCCATACCAGTCATTGGCAAAGCACTACCTAGGGGAATGTAAATTCTCAGGCATTTCAGCTCTCTGTGCATGTGGGAAAAGCTGCTTTAGTAGTCCTCAGGCAGTTAGCTAAAGTGACTCCACTAAGTCTGGAGGATTCACTTCCAAGATGGTACACTCACATGGCTGGTAAGGCAAGTTGGTGCTGGCTGACAGCTGGGGGTTGAGTAGGGGGAAAGGGGGAACTCAGTTTTTCTCCATGTGGGCCTCTCTACAGGGCCCCTTGGTCTTCATAGCATGTCATCTGGGTTCCAAGAGTGGATGTTTCAAGAGAGACGAAGTAGAAGTTGCCAGTTTCTTAAGTCCTGGGTCCAGAATCCGGCACTGAGGTATTCTAGTCATTGGTGAAATCACGAAACCCATACAGACTCAAAAGCAAAAGAAATAGATCCCACTCTCTCAATAGGTGTGTCAAAAACTTTGTGCATCTTAATCTGTTATACTTTTACTTCTGGCCCAAACCATTTACATTCCTCTTAACATGCAATATACAATCACCCTTTTCCAAGACCCCCAAATCATCCTGTTATGAGCATCAGGCTCAAGCTGGCATCTAAGATAACTTTTGATTACCAGACCTTCATCTGTCTTTTTCACTGCAACCAGTACTTGATCCATCATAGGTGCCTTATACATAATTTGCCAAATAGGTAATCTCATTTAATTCTCATTTTTCACTGGGGGGAGGGGATTTACACACTTAACAGAGAGGATAAGTAAACTTCCGAAGGTTAAGGAATAATAGTAAAATCAGGATTTAAGGTCTATTTGATTTTAAACTCATTCTGAAAAGATATAACATGATCTGTATCTTGGTGGGACTTAGAATCTGGTGGAGGAAGGTAAGATGAGCTATGATGACAAAATGAGATAACAAAGGCTAAGCTAAGGCATTGGCTGTGGGAAGGAGCAGATGCAGCTGACAGCTTGAAGAGGTCTAGCTTTGGGGACTGTCCAAATGTGGGAAGGGCAGAAGTGGGAACAGCCAAAGATGATTTTTCTGGCTCTGAGAGTAGGAGACAAGGAGAATGGTGGAAAAGGCAAATTTGGAGAGGGAACTGGTCATGAGGAGGTGAAGGTCATAAATCGGTCAACTAGCAGGT
>NW_012148496.1:1096975-1098362 GCF_000956105.1 Propithecus coquereli
TGGTTCTAGGACCCCCAGGGGTACTGAAATTTGCTGATGCTCAAGTCCCTTAAGTAAAATGGTGTAATGTTTTCATATAACCTATGCAAATATCCTATATCCTCCTGTATACTTTCAATCATCTCTAGATCACTTATAATGTCTAACACAATGTAATACTATGTAAATTGTTGTCATACTGTGTTTTTTTACTTCCATTATTTTTTATTGTGTTATTGTTATTTTCTTCCCGTATATTTTTGATTCACTGTTGGTTGAATCCCAGGATGCAGAACTGGCAGATATGGAGGGCCAGCCGACTGTAATTATTCTTCACTCTTCCGTGTTATAAAGAGGTTTAAAGGAAGAGACAGTAGAGGTAAAAAGTAGCAGAGATATAGATTGGGAGAATCAGATGAGGTAACCTGAAGACCCCAAGCCTTTTTGCACTCCTCTAGATAAATTGTGCAAAGCTGTTGTAGGGTATTTTCTCACCAAGGGAGCAAATATCAGTCGCCAGCTCCAAACAGAGCATAGTGACAGCCATATTGACCTGCTCTTTCAGTCCAGCTCTGCTGCTTATGGAATTTCTAATCTCGAGTAACTGTAAGTCTCAGTTTCTTATCTGTAAAATGGGGGCATGCACCTATAGTCCCAATTACTCAAGAGGCTAAGCCAGGAGGATCAGTCCAGTGTGAGAAAGAAAAGAAACTTATCCGAGGAATTCAAGCCTGCATTATCAAGCTCAGAGAGGCATTGAAATGTGACAGCAAGTCATGTCCTACACCCTCTCCCTGGAGCTAACTTATCTGCCTGCAACATGGACTCTAGACTGAGTGTCACCCCCAGTAGCCATAAATTAATCTTACAATGTCATACACTGGATAACATAACTCATACCCTCTAGTTCAACAATGTATAACCAATCACTCATGAATGTTATTTCTGTAAACCAATGAGAATTCCTGACAAAAAACTATTGTGATGGCCCTCCTCTCCTGATTTGTCCTTTTTTTCTTTAAAAAGTTGAGCCTCTCCTTTGTTCTCCAGAGCACTTCCCAAGCCAACTTGGAAGGTCAAATGTTATTCTGAATGTTTCTGTGAGGGTGTTTTTTTTGGATGAGATTAACATTTAAGTCAGTAGACTTTGAGTAAAACAGATTATCCCCCGTAATGACTGGGCTTCATCCAATCAGGTGAAGTCCTCAACAGAGCAAAGACTGACACCTTCCCGCTTTACCTCCTCCCTACTCCCCACCCAGGAAGAGGGAATTCTTCCAGCCAACTGACTTTGGACTTGAACTTGAGTTTGGACTCTTCCCTGAGTCTCCAGACTGACCATCTGCCCTGTAGATTTTGGACTTGCACCTTAATAATTGTGTGAGTAAACTTCTTCAAATAAATCTTT
>NW_012148496.1:1098412-1099806 GCF_000956105.1 Propithecus coquereli
GCTTACAGGTTATAGGTGGGTTTAAATATTCTTTGACTTGTAATTGGTTAAAGACATGAAGCTTTGTCTAAAGGCTTGGAATGTTTCAAGGTAAGGAGGTCTGTTAATCAGAGATAAGCCACCGAACATATGTTTGTTGTGTAAATTGAGGACCTGCAGGTTTGTCTTGCATACCCTTAGGCCTGTTTGTTTTTTTTTTTTGAGACAGAGTCTCACTGTGTTGCCCGGGCTAGAGTGCCATGGCATCATCCTAGCTCACAGCAACCTCAAACTCCCGGGCTCAAGCTATCCTACTGCCTCAGCCTCCCTGGTAGCTGGGACTATAGGCACGCGTCACCGTGTCACCGTGTCCGGCTAATTTTTTCTATTTTTAGTTGTTTTTGGCTAATTTCTTTCTATTTATAGTACAGATGGGGCCTCACTCTTGCTCAGGCTGGTCTTGATCTCCTGACCTTGAGCGATCCTACCACCTCCCAGAATGCTAGGATTACAGGCGTGAGCCACCGTGCCAGGCCTCTTTTTTCTTTTTTTGAGACAGAGTCTTGCTAGGTCTGGAGCTGAGAGAGACACACATGAAGCCTCATGTGTAGCAAAATGTTTATTTTGAGCATCTGGGTGCAGATTGGTGAAGGCTGAAAAAGGCGACCACGAGAGAAAGGGGAGAACCTTGGGTTTAAGGAGGGTTTTTTTTGGGAGGAGTAAATAAATTCTTTTCAAATAACCTGGAGGAATAAGGAAAATAAGTTCCCCTCTTGCAGGCCATTCCTTTATCTCCTTGGGGAACAACCTGGAGGGATAAGCATTTGTTCTTATCAGGAGGGATAAGGAAAGTAAGTTCCCTTTTTGCATTTCATTCCTTTATCTCCCTAGGGGCCAGGCAAAGGCTAGGTGCCTAATACTCCTCTAAGAAGGGGAGAAGGGTGGGTTCTATAGGACGTTTGGATGGAAGTTTGGGGAGGGTGAATTCTTTAAACCTCTTGCTCTGTTACCCCAGGTTGAGTGCAGTGGTGTCATCATAGCTCGCTGAAACCTCAGACTCCTGGATTCAAATGGTATTCCTGCCTCTGCCTCCCAAACAACTGGGACTATTTTTAGTAGAGACGGGGTCTTGCTCTAGCTCAGGCTTGTCCTGAAGTCCTGAGCTCAAGCAATCCTCCCACCTCAGCCTCCCAGAGTGCTAGGATTACAGGCCTGAGCCACTGCACCTGGCCTTCAAATTTTTTTGACATTGAAAGGACATGCAATCATCCTCCTGCTTTATTTCTAAGGTTTGATAATTTTTAACACTTCCAATCTAGCTTTTGTTAGTAACAAATATGATCGAAAGACAGGAATTGATAGTAGGAGAATGTACTTTGTTTTGTACAAAACAAATTGTTTGAGATTAAAAAAAA
>NW_012148496.1:1107916-1108964 GCF_000956105.1 Propithecus coquereli
CCCAGGGTGCTAGGATTGCAGGCGTGAGCCACCGCGCCTGGCCAGTTTATCAAGTATTAAGGACAATTTTTCCCTGGAAATTTTATTTTGATGATGCGTGAAAAAGTTACTGAAAGCAATTTGAATGAGGTTGAGGGTCTTAGCAATTTAATAAGCAGAACTCCTTAGATTGTTCGATTTGTATCAACTTGAACTAATAGTGAAAGGAAAGGATGGGCGTTACCGCACTTAGCTGTTTGACATACTGAAAAGTTACGCTTTCTGAGCCTGTTTACTAACGTCTGGATAAATTCTGTGAGTTAAATGGTAACCTTGCAAAGGGAAGGCAGAAGAAAGCCCACTCTCTACCTTCCCTGCTGAACTAGGCAGCTATTTCCTCCAGGCGTCTCTCTTTGCAAAACAGATGTTTTGTATTTACAGACGGGTCGCTGCTGATTCTTTCACATAGAGCTTGAAGGATAAATCTGCACTTTTGTTTCAATGAAACTTGGCAACAAAATGGAAGGAAAAACCACAAAGGTAATGCCACTCATTTCAACTACTTAGGAGTCATCAGATTTAGATCCTAGCATTTCCCGGGGTGTTGGTTGATCTAAACAAGGATATACACATGAAATAACCACATTTGGTGCATATAAAGAAAAACAAACTGTTTTATTATAATCACTTGTTAAAGTAGCAAAATCTACTTTAAAACTACTCTTTTGACGTAGTGTTTCTCCAATGTAAAAATGCATATGTATCACTGGGGGGCTTTGTTAAACTGCATATTCTGCTTGAGGAGGTCTAGGAGTGGGACCCAGGATTTTGTGTTTCTGTGAAGTTTCCAGGTGAAGATGTCACTGGGTTGGAAGGCACATGTGGAGTACCTAGGTGGTAGATCCTTGCTTTTCAATAGGTACACGCGGCAATTGGGCACTTGAAACATAGTGAAACTAAGGAACTAAACTTTAACTTAATTTTTAATTTTAAGAATGGATATTGAATTTCATTGAAAAAACTGTTTGGAGTAACTTGGGCATGTGAATGTATATTTTGTTTTATAAGT
>NW_012148496.1:1109014-1110077 GCF_000956105.1 Propithecus coquereli
GCCTATCATTGCATTTTTGAAGCTTACCTTGAGCTACATATTTCCCCCCATGAAACCAGACTCTTCAAGATTCCAAAAACAAGACTGGTATAGTTTATCTTTGTGCTACCCTAAGGCTGTTAGCACAGTGCTTTGCATATAGTAGACGTTAAGTGAAAATGCAGTTTCAACATATCACTTATGATATATTAACAGGTTATTAATTCAGTAAACACCAGCTTTTGAACCTTTTAAAATAAGGTAATCTTTTTTCCCCAAAGGAGGCAGCTTCGATGCTCCCCTCACCTTCCTTATACTCTTCCATCACACACAGGAAAGAAAGTACACATTTACATGTAGCGTCAAGGAGAGTCTCCAAACGTAAGGACAGGATACAATAACTTTCTAAGAGATGACAATTTCATCCACAGCATTTGAGGGGGAAAAAAGTTGGGGGGCTGGGAGCTGAAAGAACGTTTTTCTGCGTTCAGGTGTCACTGGACCAACTCTACGCAACCTAGAGTCCCTCAAGGCCCGTGGGGATCGTTTGGCATCGGGGTGGCGGCTGGTTCGGACGCCGGCCGTGGCCGGCTCGCGCTGAGCGCGGCTGTTTCTCCCGCCGCCTTCCTTCGGCCGGGGCCGCTGTCCCCGCTTTGCCGCGCACCGGGAGAGCCGCGAACGCGCTCGGAGCGCGCCGCCGCCGGCCAATCGTCGCGGCGCTCGGCCGGGGCGAGTCGCGTTCGCGCGCGAGCCGGAGAGCTGGCGGGGCGGGCGCGGGGTCCTCGCCGAAGTTCGGACGGAAACTCAGAAAAGGCCGGGGGCATGCGCCAGGGCGGCCGTTAGGAGGCGCAAAACCGACGCGTAGGAGCGGGGAGGCCGCCAGGATGGAGCCGGGCGCACGGCGGGGCTCCGGGCGCCGAGGTCGGCTCCCGAGTGCGCTGACCCGGGCGCGCCCCGCGGGCAGGCCCGAGGCGCAGGTGTGGGCGGCAGGTGCGGCCGTGGGCGAGTAACGTCACCGGCGAGGCCGCCGTGCGCGGGCGTCGGGGCGGGGCCCGGAGTTAGATAGAGCTGCTTCGCTGGCGGC
>NW_012148496.1:1110127-1111760 GCF_000956105.1 Propithecus coquereli
TCATCCTCCTGCTTTATTTCTAAGGTTTGATAATTTTTAACACTTCCAATCTAGCTTTTGTTAGTAACAAATATGATCGAAAGACAGGAATTGATAGTAGGAGAATGTACTTTGTTTTGTACAAAACAAATTGTTTGAGATTAAAAAAAAATGTGTTTTCTTTGATTCTAACTAATGCCATTTGCTTTTGTAACCGTGCTTGCTTTTAGTTGTTTGTTAAATATAAGAGTAAGAGCAGCAGTGACTCCATGACAAGCTGAATTTTCTGGAATAGGCCTAAGTTTCAGTTTCCCCGAAACCAAAACGCAGACCACAACTGGCTCCGGCGGGAAAATTGAAAATCCCGAGGCTTGGAGCCAACCAATCAGGAGTCAAAACAATCTGCCACTTTCAAAGGAACCAATGGACTAAGGGGGGAGGGCGGATGGTGTGCCCAGCGTGTTGTGTGGAACCTGCGTGTCGTGTGCCACCGGTGTGTAGTGTACAAAAGAAAGTATAAAAGCTTCACTTTTACCCCAGGGCAGGGTCCTGGTTCATAGGAGAGGCCACTGGGTTGGTGCTCTGGGACTTGGACCCTAGCTCAAGCTAGCCAATAAACTCCTTTGCCATTTGCAGCCTCGGTGACTCTGCCTCTCTGTTCCTGGGGCCGAGGGGAACCGGCTCTAACATGATATTTTAATTTTTATCTCCATTTTTTTGAGTTACCTATCAGTTGATGCTGAATTCAGACCCCCTCAAACACCCAATATCTGGTATCCCCAAAATAGGCTTAAAGGATCTGTTGTTTGCGGGGCATAGTGGTGTACCTGGAGTCCCAACTACTTGGGAGTCTGAGGCAGTCTTAAGTCCAGGAGTTCAAGGCTGTATTGAGATATGATTGCTCCACTGCACTCCAGCAGTGGCTAGAGTGAGAGATGCTGGTTCTAAAAAAAAAGGGGATCCTTTGTTTTGGAAAGGGAGGCTCCCTTCCCTTAGGCCAGAAAGACATTTGATGCATGGCAACAATAACCAAAGCCTGCTGGCAGTGTCAGGCCCAACGCATCATTGTTAAAACCTATTACAGCAACAAAATGGGCATAACAGATTTGTGAGAGGCCAGGAATATTTGTGTACAGTTGTTCCTTGGTATCCTCTGAAGACTGGTTCTAGGACCCCCAGGGGTACTGAAATTTGCTGATGCTCAAGTCCCTTAAGTAAAATGGTGTAATGTTTTCATATAACCTATGCAAATATCCTATATCCTCCTGTATACTTTCAATCATTTCTAGATCACTTATAATGTCTAACACAATGTAATACTATGTAAATTGTTGTCATACTGTGTTTTTTTACTTCCATTATTTTTTATTGTGTTATTGTTATTTTCTTCCCGTATATTTTTGATTCACTGTTGGTTGAATCCCAGGATGCAGAACTGGCAGATATGGAGGGCCAGCCGACTGTAATTATTCTTCACTCTTCCGTGTTATAAAGAGGTTTAAAGGAAGAGACAGTAGAGGTAAAAAGTAGCAGAGATATAGATTGGGAGAATCAGATGAGGTAACCTGAAGACCCCAAGCCTTTTTGCACTCCTCTAGATAAATTGTGCAAAGCTGTTGTAGGGTATTTTCTCACCAAGGGAGCAAATATCAGT
>NW_012148496.1:1123725-1124793 GCF_000956105.1 Propithecus coquereli
AGTATTTCTGATGAAAATTTTGGTGTGGAGATGCATAAGTATAAAATAGGTAGCACACTAGATTTTGAAGATTTAATATGAAGAAGAATCTAAAATATCTCACTTTAATGTTGATTTCATGTTGAAATGATATTTTGTATATATTGGGTTAAATAAATTACTAAAATTCCATAACAATTCTTAGGCAGTAAGTTGCATACTTGTATTTTGTTTCTTTTGGACAGTGCTACTCTAGATATCAAGTACCTTTGGACTACTTTATAATACTGGTATATAGGAACAGCAGCAACAGCTGTTACGGATTAATCTTATAAATTCTTTTTTTCTTGGTCATGTTAATGAAAGAAAGAGTCTGACTTTATTTAGGACTATTGCAATGAGAGCATACAGCAAAGACAGATGGGGATATATAGCCAAGGAGCCGAATGTGGGGGTTGGGGTGGACAGAAAATTAATAAGAGGAAACATCAAACCAATATAACAGGATTCTTGCTGAAAGCAGATCAAGGCTTAGACATCAAGGGATGAAGAATTTGACCAGATATCGAGGGTGATCAGATATCAAGGGTGGGAGATTCTCTTTAAACCGACTTAGCAGAATTCTTGCTAAAACCGGGCTAGGCAGGCCAAATACGGGCTAGGCAGGCCAAATACTGGCCAGGGGCCAATGTGGAGGTCCAGTCAAGAAGAGGGCTCAGAGGAGCCTGACTAAAGTTTGGTCAAGGAGACTTTTTGTTAGTCATTGTAAACATTTTCCCAGCTTCCTGCCCACCTGGACCACAGATTTTGGCAGCTCACACCACAAAAGGTCCCTTGTGGCTAGGAGGCTTCTAATTGTCTTTGTTAAATGCATTAATTAGTAATGTTCCTTTCAGCTGAAAATAAGCTGTAAAAAGCATAAAGCCAGATTTTCACTAAATAAAAGGCATGAGAGAAGGCCTAGATGAATGGTGGAGGAAATGCAGTACTGCTTCATGATTTTAGGACAGAGGGTGTTTGAAGGCAGGCGTGTTATGTCAATGGAAAAGAAGCCAAACTCTGTAAGATAATTTTAAAGAGATTTAGTCC
>NW_012148496.1:1125434-1138985 GCF_000956105.1 Propithecus coquereli
AACTCCTGAGTTGAAACGATCCTCCTGCCTCGGCCTCCCAGAGTGCTAGGATTACAGGCATGAGCCACTGTGCCCGGCCTACAGTTTGATTTTATAGGTTCAGGGAGACGGATTACAGGTAAAGTCCTAAAATCAATACATGGAAGGCATACATTGCTTTGGCCCAAAAAGGTGGGCTATCTCGAAGAGGGGTGGGGCTTACAGGTTATTGGTGGGTTTAAAGATTCTTTGACTTGTAATTGGTTAAAGACCTGAAGCTTTGTCTATAGGCTTGGATGTTTTAAAATAAGGAGGTCTGTTAATCAGAGATAAGCCACAGGACATATATTTGTTGTGTAAATTGAGGACCTGCAGGTTTGTCTTGCATACCCTTAGGCCTGTGAATGGGTTACAAAGGAGTATCTCCAAGAAGGGAGGGGGGCATGATGAGGCATGTCTGACCTCCCTCCTCGTGGCAAGCAACTTAGTTTTAGGATATCCCCTTGGCAACGAGGGGGTCCATTCAGTCAGCCAGTAGTGTGGGGGAGCCTTAAGATTTTATTTTAGTTCACAATTCTCCAAAGTGATTCAGGGAAGTAAAACCTTTTATTTTTTTCTTTTTCTCTTTGTCCTTATCTTATGCTGTTAAAGCGGAGGGAGTGAAACTTTTTTCCCCCTTATTTAATTTCTTAAGTCAGGCATGATTTAGAACCCTTCTTTTTTGTTTGATCTTCCAGTGCAAAAGTGAAAGTGAAGCTGAAATTCCCAGTGTGCCAGTAATTGAGTTTAACCCTCAATTATACAGACAGCGGTACCAGTTTGTTAAAGATTTAGTGGATCTACATGAACCCAAGAAGGTAGGAATTTATCTTTCCAAACATTTAATTACTGAGACTGTCTCATGAAGTATTTTTTGTCAAATGCAGCAGTAGAGACTTTTTCAAGGGGATTCTTGCAGTAGGCAGAATGCTGTGACTATAAGATCACAAGTATCTCAAGAGTGCCGTAAAAAAGGTTTTTCTTTTACCAGAGAATTGAACAAAGCTAGAAAGTAGTGGCGAAGTGGGATGAAAGAGTGGAATGGAAGGATGGTAGAATGTTCTGGGGGACCTTAAAGAGGTGCTGTTTGTTTCCTGAGGCCAAAGTTCAAAGGCCTGGGGGAGACAGGAAAGTTTTCCTAAAGTATGGTTAAAAGGGAATATTCTTCCCAGTAACCAGTGGGGTCAAGTAGTTATGCTATTCATTTGAGGCAGTCTTATGGCGCAGGGTGGTTCTTTGCAGTGAGCCCTTTCCTTCTTTAGCCCAGCTCAGATAGAATTCATCGTTGTCAGGTTCAAATGTGAAGAAGAAAATCTTGACTTTTTTTTTTTTTGCAGTTGAATGTGATCTTGTAGGTTCCACATTCCTAGAGAGTTTAGTCAGATTATCAGGCAAACTGGGTATTGTACCCACAGGTTTTTTTTTTTTTTTTTTTTTGAGACAGAGGCTCACTCTGTTGCCCGGGCTAGAGTGCCATGGCATCAGCCTAGCTCACAGCAAACTCAAACTCCTGGGCTCAAGCAATCCTACTGCCTCAGCCTCCCAAGTAGCTGGGACTACAGGCATGCGCCACCAAGCCTGGCTAATTTTTTCTATTTTTAGTAGAGATGGGGTCTCGCCCTTGCTCAGGCTGGTCTCTAACTCCTGAGCTCAAGCGATCCTCCTGCCTCAGCCTCCCAGAGTGCTAGAATTTACAGGCATGAACTACTGGGCCCAGCATCTCATTTGTTTTTATGAACACTAGTCTACCAAAAATGTCCTTCCATATAAGTGTTTATTATGGTTTTGTTACCAATATGCATTCCTCTCCCCCTCAAACGTTTTTGATTATACTTCTCTGGCTACAAATGTCTTTGGAATAACATTTTGTGTCATGCAGGTTGCAGACCTGGGATGTGGTGATGCTTCACTCTTAAGGCAGTTAAAAATCTACCCATGCATTCAACTGCTTGTTGGAGTAGATATCATGGATGAGCATGATTTACGATGGAACGGGTAATACCTAGTTTCTGAATTATGCATTAATCTAAAACTAGTGGCATTATTAATTACACTTAGAGAAAGTTGATTCTATATAACTTGTTTTAAAAGATTGGGGCTATTGGAGTCTCCAGCTCACTGAATAATCAGGCTTTGCCATAACACTAATTGGTTGTATACTCCATGTATAATGCCTGTATTTTGTTTCTACCAATTTAAAGCCTTAATTAAGTCATCATAGTCAAAGCAATTCAAAGTCAATTTCAGATGGCAAAATCTTGTCACTTTAATGCCAGACACAACTTTTGGGTTTTTTTTTTTTTTGTGTGACAATCTTGCTCTGTTGCCTGGGCTAGAGTGCTGTGGAATGCCTAGTTTCAAGAATCTTTTTCTGGCCGGGTGCGGTGGCTCACGCCTGTAATCCTAGCTCTCTGGGAGGCCGAGGCGGGCGGATTGTTTGAGCTCAGGAGTTCGAAACCAGCCTGAGCAAGAGCGAGACCCCGTCTCTACTAAAATTAGAAAGAAATTAATTGGCCAACTAAAAATATATAGAAAAAATTAGCCGGGCATGGTGGCGCATGCCTGTAGTCCCAGCTACTCGGGAGGCTGAGGCAGGAGGATCGCTTGAGCCCAGGAGTTTGAGGTTGCTGTGAGCTAGGCTGACGCCATGGCACTCATTCTAGCCCGGGCAACATAGTGAGACTTTGTCTCAAAAAAAAAAAAAAAAAAAAAGAATCTTTTTCTTTTAAAGAACACAAATCTGAAAATCACTGATCCTTGATGCTTAATACATCAAGACAAGGAAAACAAGTAATGTCAGACTTAAATCAGCGTAGGTAGAGTATAATTGTATGGGGAATCTGATTTCTGTAACTAGTGAGAATTTCTAACTAGACTGTGTTCAAAATGGTTCTTTTGTAAAAATTCTTTTGCAGGGTTAAGCTGCAACCCTTCTTGGGGCAATTTCTGATGCCCCGGGAGCTGGATTTGACTGTTATATTGTATCACGGCTCTGTTGTGGAGAGAGACTCTCGTTTGCTTGGATTCGACTTGATAACGTGTATTGAATTGTAAGTTTAAAGTGATTGATACTATATAATTTGGAAAATCTGAAAGAATTAGACTGAATAATCTTAGCATTACATATTTAGGTGTTTGTCATAATATTTGTAAAGAAAATTGCTCATCAGTTGGGAATATTATTTTACTTTACCTTTTCAACATTTTACTTGGCAATTTCAAATATACAGATGAATTGCAAAAAAATATATAGTACCAAGAACACCCATATATCCTTTAGCCAGATTCACCTCTTGTTAACATTTCCCCATTTCCTTTATCATTTGTACATGTGCACCCTTCTCCCCCATTTTCCCTTCTCTTCTCCCCTTTTCCCTCTCCTCTCAGTTTTTTTTCCTGAGCCAATTAAGGGTAGTTTATACATATGGCCCTTTGCGCCCATTAAAAAAATTCAGTTTAGAACCTGGAGGCATCACACTTCCTGACTTCAAATGGGACTATGTAAAACTGAAAAGCTTTTGCATAGCAAAGGAAACCAACAGCGTGAAAAAGCAAGATATAGAATGGGAGAAAGTATTTGCAAAGTATTCATCGTCAAGAAACTAATATCCAGAATATACAAAGAACTCAATAGTAAAACTAATTTAAAAAAATGGGCAAAGGATCTGAATAGATACTTTTCAAAAGAAGATATACAAATGGCCAACAAGGTTATGAAAAAATGATCAGAATCACTAATTATAAGGGAAATGCAAATCAAAACCACAGTGAGATGTCATCTCAGCCCAATCAGGATGGCAGTTGTCAAAAAGACAAATAACATTCTGGCAAGGATGGGGAGAAAAACTTTTATACACTGTTGGGAATGTAAATTAGCCATTATGGGAAAACATGTACATTCGAGTCTCACCAGCGCTTACTATTTTCTGTTGTTTTCATAGTAGCCTACCTGATGGGTGTGAGCTGTGGTATGTTATTGTGATTTTGATTTGCATTTCCTTAATGATCATGATAATGAGCATCTTTTCATATGCCCAATGGCAATTTGTATATCTTCCTTGAAGTAATGTCTATCAAAATCCTTCCGCCCTTTTTTAATCAGGTTTTTTGTTGTTGAA
The DNA here is from genome assembly GCF_000956105.1 of Propithecus coquereli. Classification (NCBI taxonomy): domain Eukaryota; kingdom Metazoa; phylum Chordata; class Mammalia; order Primates; family Indriidae; genus Propithecus; species Propithecus coquereli. The sequence continues at coordinate 1,129,571 of NW_012148496.1, forward strand.
TTATAGGAGTTCTTGATATTTTCCAGATATTCATCCCTTATAAGATTTATGATTTGCAAATATTTTCTCCCATTCCTCTATAGTCTCATTAAATGAGAAAGAGTCTGATAAAATTTTTTCCAAATTGTGTTTTTTGTAACATATATGATACCCTTTTCTCATCAGTTGTGTTTAAGTAGTGCGTGTCCTATAACTTCTTACCTATGTTTTCAACTTCTTTACCATGCTTGTCCTTCAGCAGAAGGCAATTTACCCATTAAAGTCTTGAATAGTTTGTACATATGCATGAGGTATAAAATTCAATGTGTACTAATAATAGTGAAACCCACCCTCACTTCTCTCTTCCAGTTACCCAGTTGCCCTCCCCAAGGCCGCCATTACTAACTCTTGTGTAGACGTTGAGAAATATCCCATCATTTACAGATACATGTGTCTATTCCAGTTTTCATTGTACAAATGATGATGTACTATACACACTGCTCTGTACCTTTTTCACTTAGCAGCGTACCATGGAATCAGATCTAAGGTGCTTCTGCATTCTTATTGCTGTACATTTGCCCACTGTAAGCAGGTAGCATACTGTGTTTAACCAGTGTTGTATTAAGGACCACTTAGGATGGCCTCATCTTTAGCTATTGCAATGCATGGCTTTGCTTATGGCATTTTTTATGTGAGAGTCTATCTGTAATATAAATTCCTACACATAAAATTTCTAGGTCAAAGGGTGCATATATTTATAATTTTGATAGCTGTTTCAGTTACGGTGAAGGTTGAGTTGGTAGAACAGAAGCTCCAAAATGGTGGCTTAGAGAAAGTAGAACCTTATTTCTCTTAATCTAACAGTCCTAAACTGAGTGGTCCATGATTGGCGGTGGCTTAGCTCCTGGAAGTCACTTAGGAAGTAAATTCCTGTGCCATATTCTACAGTCCCCTGGGATGTTAGACTCATCTGTGTAGTCATAGCTGGGCCACAGACATATTCTTCCAGTTCATGGGAGAGGGGAAAATCCCAGAGGAACGTATCTTAAATGTTTTAAGACCCAAACCCAGAAGGGGCACACATGTCTTCACTCATCTTCCATTTGTGAGAACTTAACGTATGTGGTCACACCTGGCTGAAAAGGAGGCTGGAAATGAATCTTCTAATGGTAGCCATATACCTGTGACAACTCTTACCGTGGAAGAACAGAATAGATTTTGGTGGACAGCTAGCAGTGTCTACCACAAACGTTCTTGCCAAATTGCCTTCGCTAGTAGTCACACTGATTCACATGCCCGTTGGCCGTGTAGGAAGGTTTGTTTTCCTACCCTTTCACCATGTGTCTTTTCTGGCGTTGTCTTATCCAACTTTATCTTTGATAGTCTGATAGGAGGAAAGTATAATCTTAGTTTCAATTTATTTCTCCTGTATTATAATTTCACCTGCTCCAGAGCCATTTGATACATTTATCTGAACTGTGTATATATCCTTTATGAATTTTTCTATTGAATTGTTGGTATTTTTCTTACTGATTCATATGCTTTTTTTTTTTTTTTTTTTTGAGACAGTCTCACTCTGTTTCCTGGGCTAGAGGGCTTGGCGTTAGCCCAGCTCGCAACAACCTCCAGCTCTTTGGCTCAAGCAATCCTCCTGCCTCAGCCTCCCAAGTAGCTGGGACTACAGGCATGAGCCACCATGCCTGGCTAATTTTTTCTATATATTTTTAGTTGTCCAGCTAATTTCTTTCTATTTTTAGTAGGGATGGGTCTCGCTCTTACTAACGCTGGTCTCGAACTCCTGAGGTCAAGTGATTCGCTGGCACTCCCAGAGTGCTAGGATTACCGGCGTGAGCCGCTGCCCCCGGCCCATATGCTTTCTTTTTATGTTAGAATTAGTCATTTCCCCCCAACTTTGTTTTTTGACTTTATTTTTGAAAACTATTAAAAGTACAGGCATGAGCCACCATGCCTGGCTAATTTTTTCTATATATTTTTAGTTGTCCAGCTAATTTCTTTCTATTTTTAGTAGAGATGGGTCTCGCTCTTACTAAGGCTGGTCTCGAACTCCTGAGGTCAAGTGATTCGCTGGCACTCCCAGAGTGCTAGGATTACCGGCGTGAGCCGCTGCCCCCGGCCCATATGTTTTCTTTTTATGTTAGAATTAGTCATTTCCCCCCAACTTTGTTTTTTGACTTTATTTTTGAGAACTATTAAAAGTACAGTGAAATTAATATTATTTGGAGGGTATAGTTCTATGAATTTTAACATAGTTTAATATAACCTTTGCCTCAGTCAGGGAACAGAACATTTCCACCATCCCGAATAGCTATTTTATGCTACCCCTTTGTGGTCACACCCTCCCCGCTGCTTTTGGCAATCACTGATTTATTCTCCATCATTGTAGGTTTGTCCTTTTGAGAACATATAACAATAGAAGAGTACAGTATTAATAATAGAATCGTACAGTCTTCATTCACTCAGCTGATACCTTTGAGATTTATCCAAGTTCCGTGTGTTAATAATTGGTTCCTTTAAATTCCTGATTAGTAGTGCATTGCATGGGTGTACTGCCTTTTATCCTTTTACCCACTTAAAAGATGTTTGGGTTTTTCAGTTTGGGGTGATTGTGAATAGAACTGTAAGAAACATTCACATACAGGTTTTGCATGAAGGCAGGTTTCATTTCACTTGGGAGTAGGATTACTAGGTGGGTCATAGGTTTAAGTGTGTGTGTGTGTTTTGCTTCTTAATTTTTTTTCTCTGTATCTCTTCCTGTCTGCTTATTAGCATTTCATTTGCTGTATTTTTCTAACTTATTGAAATAAATACTTAGCTCATTGGGTTTCAGCTTATGTTCTAGTGTATGGTAAAGCAATGACTTTCCCTTTTGTTACATTACGCTGTAACCACAAATTTTGATATGTAGTATTTGCATTGATGATGCAAAGAAGACCAATAAGAGGACTCAAGAAATTGCTAGGTTTGGCAGCTTGGAGACCATTGCTGACTAGTGTAACAGGTCCTCAATTCACCTTCAGAGCTTCTTCCTATAACAAGCTGAAAGGGCATGGTGCTTCTGCCCATCAGCCTCCTGCTGAGAAAGGGAGGCCCACCAGGGTGGCGATAGGGGCTGTCCTTGCAGCCCGGGGAAGGAGATGTCTCTCTGCACCTTACTCAGTGTGCCTCCTGGTTTGCTTGCAAATTGGACTGAAGCTTAGGCACCTGTGAAGCACTTGCCAATGTCTGATTTCTTTAGGGAACGCTGTCTTAAATGGCTTTGTCACACTCTTTTTGGTAACATTTAATTTTTATATAATTGTAAATTTATGGAAGTTGGAGTAATGGTACAAGGAATTCTCACATGTTCTTTACTCAGATTCACCATTTATTTGACCCCATTTATTTTCTTTAAATACAATTTTCTACGTATATTTTTCATCTGAACCATCTGAGAGCAGGTTGAAGACATTGTGTCCCTGTATCCCTAAATACCTCAGTATATATTTTCTAAGAACAAAGACTTCTTACCATAACCTCAGTACAGTAGGAAATTTAACTTTGATACAGCACTATTACCTAATCTACAGTCCATACTCAAAATTCATTTATTCCGGTAATGTCTTTCTATAGCTATTTAATTTTAGCTATAGTTTAAAATGCTTCAAGATAACAATGCAATTAGTTGTCATGGTGGTTTGGGCTCCTTTAATCTGAAGCAGGTCTGCTCAGTCTTTCTGCTTTCTCTTCTTTGCCCTTTATTTCTGAAGAATACATGCTAATTATTCTTGTAGAGTATCCCCCGATCTGAGTTTGTTTACTCATTATTAGACTCAGGGTATGCATTTTTGACGAGAATACCATAAAAGTGATGTTGTGTCCTTCCTTGTGTGTTATATATCAGGGAGGTACAAGCTCAGGTACCTTTTTTAGCAGTATTGATAATAAAGCCATAGAGTACAGAAAAGGACCTTAGTTGGACAAGGGATGGGTGGGAAAGGATGAGAATGTATGAATAATTGTTCTTAGGTCATTGAAGCTCTATTACATACTCAAAGAAGGGAGAAATCAATGTACAGATGGAAATTGTTTCAAATCAATTAGAAAAATGGTGCAAGTGAAACTCGATTTTATTGTATTTTTCCTATTGACTATTTTAGAATAGAACATTTGGATCCAGACGATCTGGCCAGATTTCCTGAAGTGGTATTTGGGTACCTGTCTCCATCTATGGTCGTCATCAGCACACCAAACTCTGAATTCAATCCCCTATTTGAAGTAGTGACCGTAAGAGATTTAGATCATAAATTTGAGTGGAGTAGGAAGGAATTCCAGAGCTGGTAAGTCCATTAGGGTTTTTATGTTTTGGGGGGATCTTACTGGAGTTTAAAAGCCTAGGAAGCCAATCTTGATATGTATATATATATATATAATGTATACAATTGTTCCAATAAAATTGATATCCAGCGCGGGACTTAGCATGTAGTGAGGTCATAAAGGAGCCATCACATTTGAGACAGGTATGGAAAAGGGGGTGTGGGCACCAGGTACCTTTCATGTGAAGGTACTGCAGTGTTGGCACGGAGATGGACAAGGAGGAAGTTTGGGGCTGTGAAAGTGAGCCTCATGCCCCTGCCCAGGGATATCTCCTGAGGGTTGGTCGTTTTTTTCTGTCTGGTGTAATTAATTGCAAACTCAAATAGGCAGTTGGGTTGTAGCCTTTGTAGTCTCCTTGTCAACCCCTAACTACACCCTTCCCTATAACTTTCCTTTTCGCTTCCATATTCTTGTGGTAACTTGGAAACTGACACTACATCATTGCTTGAACTCTGCACAGGAAATAAATACAGCAAACACCATGATACGGTGGTGTAGGAATTTGTAACTTTACGAGTATTTTGGTTTATTGTGTTTTTCATCTTCTACTGTACTACTGACCAGTAGTACAGAAGTCATTGGTTTCTCTCCTTGTTTTGATTTCAGGGCTTTACATGTGGCAAAGACCTATAATTACTCTGTGGAGTTTACTGGTGTGGGAAAACCGCCAGCTGGAGCTGAGAGTGTTGGATTCTGTACCCAGATTGGCATCTTCCGGAAAAATGGGGGCAAGGCAGCTGAGTTGTGTGTTTCGGAGCAGCGTGATCAGCATGTTTATAAACCTGTGAGTGTTCTTTGTGAGGCTATCAGGGCAAGAAGTACATTTATTAGGATGGTGAACTCTGTGGGTAAAAGTCCCCAAAACAGAGATGAGTACAAATGACCTTATTTTTGTGGTTCCACCAAGGAGAATCCTTCAGGCCCCGTGACAGTTGGCAGGGTCGGTGTACAGCATCCTTTTGAGACCACCTAGCCTTTTGCCCTGTCTCAAAAAAGTTTCAGGAATGATCTGCTGGAGCTGTCTCAGAAGACTCCAAAGCAATACTTGAGCAACCTCCTTTTGTAGTCTGTTAGGATTAGCAGCACTAAGGGGCAAAGCCAGCAGCACTTCCTCCCCAGCAGAGTCTCGGGGGATGACTCTTAGAACTGAGCCTTCAAGCTTTTCAGACCCTTTTGGTTTCAAGAAGTGGCATGAAAAAGAAATTTTTTCCTTTTTAACTGAACCATTTTTCTTTTTTTTCACCCTTTCCCCTGTAATAAGTAGGAATGTTGGGTTACTGTGAATTAGTAGAAACCTGGCTGGGAGATGGTGGACATTATTAGAATTAGAAAGCAAATCAGATAGTTAATGTCTACACATCAGTTGTTGGATTCCCATTACAACTGAGGAATTTGCGATAGTAAATGGAAGGAATCTGACATGTATTCGATATGTATATTTAGTTAATTCTTATGTTGCAAAGAGTTACTGATGGCTTTGAAAACTCTCCTGTTCTAAGTGTTTTGTTTTTCCCCCTCAGGTGGTTACAATCTCATACCCGAGTTTGCAGCAGGAAAAGTACCTCAAAACCGCGCTGGTGAGCGAAGTGTGGCAAGAAGTGGCAAGTTTGAGAGTGGAATATCTGCGAGGGCTGAAGGAACAGGAGGAGGGCAGGGAACTGGGTAACCAGCCAGATGCTTGCTCAGAGGCCCCCATCCTGTGGTTTGGACCAGTCTTCACAGAAGCTGGAAAAGCTAGGATAGAGGCATCTTCTGAACCCTTCAGTGTTAAAGATAAGTTCTTTGTGCCCCTGCAAAGGCTCCTTGCTCATCCCAGGCTGAACCACTTAGGTGCTAGTGAAGAAAGGATGAGGTCACTCATTGCTGACTCGGTAACTTTGAGCAGCGATGGCTCTGCTGTGGTGACTGACCTGCACGATCCTCCTGATGATGACCCTGAAGACCCTCCTGATCCTTGGGATCCATAAGTTTTCCTTATTTCCTGATATTCAGGACCTGTGATAGTTGGGCTCACTTAGAATTTCGTTTAAACTTCTTATGTAGTTGTAATTCCAGTCATGTTTTTACAGTTTTAACATGGATGTCCAAGTTTCAAGCTGCTGGACAAATCTTGGCATAAAGCCAGACTGCTGTAAGCCCTGAGACGGATATGAGGGTTTAATAGTGGTGTGCTTTCTTTTGAAACTGGACATTTTCTTTGATTTTTTTAAGAATAAAGTAATCGGATATGGTAATGTGTTAATTTTGAACTTATTTTTTATTAGAGCCATAACTTGGATGTGACATTATTAAGAGAAAGTTATTAAATATGCTGCTTAAAGCCTTTTCCCGGCGGGTAACAGTAGCTTTAAAATCTTTGTAGGATTCTCTACCTCCTTTGGGCCAAATTCTAACCTCCGTAATACTTAACCTAAAACATCACACAAAACAGGAATGCAGGTGTTCGCAGGGCATAGAAACCTCTTCATGATGTAACTACTGTCCACGTTTTTTGAGTACCTTCTTCTCCAGGAGCTTTCTGGTTGCACTTGGGGTGGTGGTACAGATGGGAGAGAAGTCCGGAGGTAAACTGACAGGCACATTGGCTCGGCCATCTTAGGGACCTAGACGTCTGGTCTCACTTATTGTGGCATACTTAGCATGCATCCCTGGGACAAAGAGGTTTGAGCTTTAGCTACCACTTGCATATTCTAAAATAGAAAGGAAAAGGGGGACAAAGGGCACGTGCCAGCTGTCTGGTAATGTTCGCTGCAGGTTGTTAACTTCCCGTTGACCAGAATGAAGTCTTGTGGGCACACATGGCAGCAAGGGAAGCTGGAAAGTGTAATCTTACCCAGGTAGGCCATGCGCCTACTTGATGGTCTGCCAAAGAACAAGAGGAGAAGGGACATTGTGGCAAATAACCCGTTTGTGCCACAACTGAGCATCCTACCCTGAAATGGGGGCTGTCCCAGTGCAGAGTCAGTTCCTGGGAAAAGCTGCCTGGGGACAGTTATTCCCAAGCTGAGCTTTGATTATTAATGATGAAGTAGATGGGGCTGGGTGCCTCAGGCAGCTGAGGTGGGAGGATCCTTTAGCCAAGGAGTTTGAGGTTACAGTGAGCTATGATCTTGCCACCACATTCCAGCCTGTCTGAAAAAAGTCAATGGAGGCCGGGCGCCGTGGCTCACGCCTGTAATCCTAGCTCTCTAGGAGGCCGAGGAGGGCGGATTGTTTGAGCTCAGGAGTTCGAAACCAGCCTGAGCAAGAGTGAGACCCCGTCTCTACTAAAATTAGAAAGAAATTAACTGGACAACTAAAAATATATAGAAAAAATTAGCCGGGCATGGTGGCGCATGCCTGTAGTCCCAGCTACTCGGGAGGCCGAGGGAGGAGGATCGCTTGAGCCCAGGAGTTTGAGGTTGCTGTGAGCTAGGCTGATGCCACGGCACTCACTCTAGCCTGGGCAAAAGAGTGAGACTCTGTCTCAAAAAAAAAAAAAAAGTCAATGGAAAGAGGATTCGATTAGACGGGAGAGAATGAAGGGATTCTGCAAGAGAACAGTTTTAATCACATAATCCCTGCTAAATCGGCTGTTTTCTCCTTGAATTTCATAGATGACTCTATTGACTTCCCCCACGTATCTACACTGATTTCCCCTTCCACCAGAATGTCACATGGGCACGTGATCTAGAGATTTGTACTCCTGCCCTGCCTCACCCATTCCCAAAGGCCCTCCGTCCTCACCTTTCTAAGCTCCTACAGTTTTCACCCTAGGGATCCCTTCTCATCATTGCCCTTACGTGGTAGAGCCAAGGTTTCTAGCCAAGGTCAGTCCTTTCTCTTTCTCCAAAGTTAACTGGTTAACTTTGTCCAAACCTAATCGCTTGAACCCTCACCTGGAAAACTTAAGTACTCATGACTGCCGTGGGGCTGAAGCCACTCTTTCTCTTGGCCCTCCTAGTCTCTGCAACTTCTGTATCTACATTCTTGAAGTTTATATCTTTATCCCTCTACCTTGATACAGGCCTTTCTTTGCACATCGAAAGGCTCATAAATACTTTGAAGCCAGAGGTTGGCAAACATTTTTATAGGGTTAGGTAGTAAATCTTTTCCAGGTCATCTGGTCTCTATCACAACTACTCAACTCTGCTTGTGTTGAATAAAGCAGCCATAGCTAACATGTAAGAAAGTGGGTGTGCTGTGTTCACTAAAAAGGCAGCTGCCAGATTTTGTCCATAGTTTGCAGACTCTTGTTCTAAACAAAGTCAAACACCCTTACCTTTTAGTAGCACAGAAATGGTAATCTTTCTAAAGGGGAAAAAATCAATTAGAGATTTAATTCCCTACTGCTATAAATTCCTGAGGCTATGAATGCAAAAGCAATCAAAGTCAGATTTGCTAAGGAAATTTTTACCTGACGTGTAAAGGTTCTTGTAAGTACTAAGGGTATGTTGCCTGGCACAGGGTATGTGTTCCATCTGTGGTAGCCACATCGATCTTAGGAGTATTGTTAGAGAATCTCGGTATCCATTCTTGTAGGGTTCATTCTCGTATCCAGGCAGCCAGTTTTCGCAGCAGTGCACATTGTAGACCTAGAGAGTGAACATTATCATTCTTCTGCAAGCTTGTTTCTAGGACAGAATGGTCAAATACACCACAGGTCTATGGAGAGAAGCAGAACAGTGGCAATCTTGCACTCTGTCTGTGTAGAATCCCTTCTGCTTTACACAGAAAGGGTTGTATGTACCTCCTAGCAGATTTCTGGTATCTCTCAGGCATCCGCAGAATGTGGGAACCTGCTGGAATGAAGTGCTGTCCTCTCCAGTTACTTCCTCTGTTAGCCTGTCATCTGCTCTCCCTTTACCCGCCTCTGAGGGCATCCCAGCGTGCAGTGCTGGATGGCAATTCCTCTTCTCCACTCTTCTCAGTTCTGAGAATAATTTTCTTGGAGCTTTGTAAGAAAGGGGGCATGGGAAGGAAACTGAGCTCTTCATGTCTTCAAGTGTTCATGCTATTTTCACTTCTGAAATTTCACAATCATATAATTTAAATGGGCTTTTTCTTAGGCCCCCTTATTTGG
>NW_012148496.1:1140765-1141619 GCF_000956105.1 Propithecus coquereli
ACTCTTTCGGGAACGCGCAGGCTCTCAAATTCACTGCTTCTCTTGAAGGGAGCATCCCTGCCCCCCATTCCTCATAGAATTCCACGGATAAAGTGTGCTTTTAAAAAAAATACTTTAAAAGTTTTTAATTTTTGTAGAGATGGGGGTCTCACTGTGTTCCCAGGCTGGTCTTGAACTCCTGGCCTCAAGCAATTCTCCCACCTCTACTTCCCAAAGTGCTGGGTCTACAGGCATGAGCCACTACACTGAACCTAAGTGCCCTTTTTTGATTACAATTATTTCACATAAATGGTATTTACTGTATATTTTTGATATAACTTCCTTTATCATTAACAAGGTATTTTATAACTACATCTAAATGTACTCCATTCTTTATTGATTACATGTAGTCTTACCATTAATTGTAGTGCATAAAACTTCATGCTAAAATTCAAATTGCTTGTAAGGATATAAAGAAATTAAACATCCCTCAACAGTTTACCCCCCACTCCTCCATTTCACTCCCTAGAGACATCCATCAAAGGTTTCTTATTTTTCTTCCCAATTAACTACAAGTAGATTCTCGTTTTGCAAGAACTTGTGGGCTTTTTGGGGACAGACTGTTCCTTTTTTTTAGGAAAACTACTTGAATGGGCCACACGGTTTGCAAATACAAAGTAGAGGCCTCAAGAAGAAAAACTTAAGATGTCTTTGCTCCAGGGAATTAAACTGCACCGTGTGGCAAGGAAAAAATGTGGTTTGACCCCCGGTAGAGTTTTATCTGCAGAGTTTTCTTTAAGAGCGCCCCCCCAGGCTAGATGTGATATATATTATGGAGGTTTTTTTTTTCCAGACAGAGTGTCACTCTGTTGCCC
>NW_012148496.1:1142919-1144795 GCF_000956105.1 Propithecus coquereli
ATGCTGTGATTCAAGCCAGAATTAGTCAAATTAAGCTGTGCTTATTTTATTGTCTTTCCCAGAAACACTCCCTGCTCCCACACCTCGCCCTTGACCATCAGAGCTTGGCTTTCACTGAGTGGGCCCTGTGTTTCCCCACTGCTGCGTCTTTGTCCAGGCCTGTCCGTCTGTGTGCCCTTTGTCATGCTGCCCTCCCGGTGCTTTGTGGTAGAAATCCTCATGGAACTACACTTACCCAGAATCTTTCATTCATCCCACAGCAAAGGGAACAGTTTTACCTGATGTAAGCAAAGTATGCAATGCTTCAAGATCTTTCTTTTTTTTCTGAGACAGAGTCTTGCTCTGTCACCCTGGCCTAGAGTGCAGTGGTGTCATCATAGCTCACTGGAACCTCAAACTCCTGGACTCAAATGATCCTCCCGCCTCGGCCTCCTGAATAGCTGGGACTACAGGCATGAGCCACCGTACCTGGCCTGAGATCTTTTTAAAAATGGTTCAAATTATTTAAAATTATCCAGTGGATAATTATCCATCCAAAATTATCTTACTAACTCTTCAGTAAGAACTCAGTGCAGTGGCTCATGCCTGTAATCCTAGCACTTTGGGAGGCTGAGGTGGGAGGATTGCTTGAGGTCAGGAGTTCAAGACTAGGCTGGGCAATATAGCCAAACCCCACTTCTACAAAAAATAATATTAAAAGTAGGTGGATGCAGTGCATACCTATAATCCTAGCTACTCACAAGGCTGAGGCGGTAGGACTGCTTGAGCCCAGGAGTTCGAGGCTGTTGTGAGCTATGATGATGCCACTGCACTCTAGCCCATGTGGCAGAGCAAAATCCTGTCTGTACATACTTTTCCTATTTAAAGTAACTGCACATACTTGCTTTGAGGACTCCCAAATGAAAAGTGCAAAAAATCTTAGGTATGCCAATTTTCTGCAGAAGTTTGAAGTTTTCTGTAATGCATACTCTCAGGAAAATCACTGTGGAAATGGTTTACAGATCTGCCGTGAAGTCGATTTCTTAAGAAATGGTTGAGGAGACTTCTCAACCTAGCTGAGCTGTCATTGCATAGGAATGGGGTCTAAACTAACTCATGCAGGAAGTTCTCTGAATAGTAAGGAAGTTTCCTTACTACCTGGGTTTACATGGAGTGGAGATCACTGACCCAGGAAATATCTAAATTTAAGCCTTTCCTGTTCATGGTTCCCAATTTTTGTTACATTTTGTATAACGTGGAATGGGTTAACTCCACCAATGATTTCCTACAATGGCAGGAAAGATTTCATTATGTGCTGCCTACAGATAAGTGATACATAGGTACAGGAAGTGTGGACATGAAAATAAGTGAAAGAGAAAGGAAAGGATGGACAAGAGGGAGAGCAAGAGGGAAACCACTGGGTGTTGAGGAAATGTGGGCTAAGACAGAACAAGAAGCCCGGGCCTGAGAACTCCACGCAGGAGATGTGGGCCAGGTCAGGGTCCTGCCAGGCTCTGCTGTGATCGGGTACAAAGTTACCCTGGGGGATCCTGTATGATTCCGTGTACTGGGAGGAGTATGGAGGTGTCCCCTGGAGCGTCCATACCCTACCCGCTTCTGACAACAAACAGGGAGCTTTCCTCTTCGGTCACATAACTTTATAATCTGCACTGTCCAAGGCAGTCCTGATAATCTGCAGAGAAGGATCTGGGTTCAAACTTATGCTACACCATAGTTCTCTACTAACCTTAAATTGCTATTATAATTTGAATGTCAGCACAGGCATTGTTTTTCCTGAGGACATTCTAGTAAAAGGAAAGAACAGTCTGTACAAGGATATGAGTGACACTGACTATCCTTTGTTAAGTGACAATCAAACTCTTTTTTTTTTTTTTTT
>NW_012148496.1:1145995-1153551 GCF_000956105.1 Propithecus coquereli
ATAAATATTTGAAAAATGCAGAATACATTGGGTAAATTAAAAAATTTGTCAACTTTGTTGCATGGGGAGTACACAGACCACCCACATGTACACTTAGAATATACTATGTATACATTATGAAAATCGCATATATAAGGGAATAAGGCTTTTATTTCCCGAGCAGTCTTAAAACAGGCTTAATATAGGTATACTTCATCCTTTATAGTTTAGACTTTATATTCTTTAACATTTCAGCTATTAACATTATGCATAGTACCTAAGCCAATATATGTGAGTAGTGGCATAACACAATTTCAACTACAGTACTTGATTATATTCACATGACGTACCATCTAAGTAAGCTGACCAAGTTAAAGACCTGCTAAGAAAATAAAACGCAACCCCATCACATGAGCCCAGTCTGTCTCTCAGAGCATTGTTACATATTCTGGAAGCCTAATACTTCAGAGTACGTACTTCAGTGAAGTTACTTAATAATACTGTCAGCTCGAGCTTGCAAAGTGGTCCAGTTAGCATGGAAAACTGAAAGTCTAAAATCACTTCTGGATGTTTTAATTTATTAAAACTCATTGCTGCCTGAATTTGAATATGTTTTGACTGGAGGCTAGTTGAAGATTTTTTTTTCCTCTTCTAGCAAGCAAATGGGCTAAGTGGTCAACCTCTGTGGCTTATAGTTTTGCACAAAAAAGCATATACAAAAGAATCTAGTCTGGATATTATTCTGGACTATTAATCGAGTCTGGGTATTATTATGCTGGAATGGGATGTCGGAGTTTAGGATTCTTGGTCAAGACTTGCTCAGATTGTCAGTACTAATCCGCATTAGTTATCTGTATACAGAGGCTTTCAAAAACACCGCGAAGAGGGGTCAACCGCTGAAGCGTGAACTGACAGCCCAGGCCTCCTCTGCTGTCAGGCCCCTTCACGTCCTGTCTGGTCTCAGTCGCCAGCTCAGCCCCCAGGCAGTGGTCTCCTGACTGGCCTGTGCATTCCCCCAGACAAGGTGTTTAAGACTCTTCTTTACCTCATTACAAATACGGAGTTTTAAAATACCATGAATCTTTTTCTCTAGGATAGAATTAGAAAAAGTATTATGTACATCTACAAATTCGCCAAGACTGGGTGATTTGAAATTTGACTTTAATGTTTAAAAATCAATTTCCTAAGAATCTAATTTTTCAAATCCAATTGTCTAAACTCAGAATCAAAAGTGGATTTTATTTAATAAGTAGATTTTTTCAATAGCTATGTGGTTAAGATATTAACAATATATGCTCTAAGAACTGGAAAGTAAGGCAGACACTTACGAAACCCTTAACAAATATTTTGAAAGGACTGTGCTGAAATTGGAATGCAAAGTGTGCCAATGGAACACAAAATAGAATAAAATGAACCCGGACTTTCACTGACTACAGAGGATATAGCTATGAGTTCTTTTTTCTTCCTCATCAATGTTTCTATTTATTAAAATATTTGCTATATTTACTAGTACATAAATCAAGATGCATCTGGTGGCTGCTAAAATTATAAAGGCATGATTTTTATGCATTTCAAAATCTCTCCACATTAAAAAAAAATTCTGTACCACTTTAAATATCGAGAACCAGTCTTATATAAAGGTACAGGGCCAAGGGCAGCTGCGGCTGAGGCGGACGGGGAGGGCACTGCTCTGACCACAGCACCTCTTACGTGTCTGATGAACGTCCTCACTGAAGCCACTTACAATCTAGTTTAATCATTTCCCAAACTGCAAATCATTTGCAGAAGTGACAATAAAAAATATAGCCTAGAAATAATATTTTCAAAATAGAAAAATATATTTTAAAGAAAGTCATAATAAATATCTCTCTAAACAGTATCTTCATATCTCTATAAAAACCTTTCTTTGATTTTTTTCCATAATATATAATGAATGGATCAGTTCATGTGAAGATAGACAGCAAATCTTTACCACTTAAGACAACATTTTCCTTGGTTAGACCAAAATGTTCAGAACAATGCTTTTTTCTTAAAAATAAATCTTAAAAAATAAAAAGTATAACTAATAACTCAGAAAACCCTCTCAATATTCAAAATATTATAAAATAGTGTCATCTTTTTAAAATTTTCAGAATCTATTTGTTAAAATAGGATTAACATAGAATCCTTGAAATATTTTAAAAACTAAACAAATGTTCTAACATTAACTATTCACATTTTTCTAAACCTCTAAATTTGGATATTAAAATAATATAATTTCTCCCCTATTTTGCCAATGTGAAAATTCCTAGACCGAAGTAATTCCATTCTGACATATTATCTTTTTTGGAGATGATTTTGAAAGTAAGAATTGGGGAATTGCTGGTTCTATAGAATCTACATTTTTCTTCATCGACTGGGTGATTCCTAGAAAGTTTAGATCTTTCCATATAGCAACTGTCAGGTAAGCCCAGAAAAACTCTAAGGTTTATCTGCTGTGCTGTTCAACTGGATCCAGATCAGATATTCTTATTTTAAAAGCTATATTTGATGTACGTTATATTCTATTTTTGCCTCAAAACAACTACCTTCTGATAAAGCAGAGAACACAGTATCTGATCACGGGGCGCTAAACAGAAAAGCAGCCGTCTGGGTTGGTGGGTTGCATGGAGCAGCTGTCCTGTCCGCTACTCACTGCCTCTCCGGAAAAACTCTTAGTTTCAGATAAGTCTGAATTTACATAGAAAAGGCTTCTCTGTTTCTCATCATATCACAATTTTCTTCTTGTTCTAAACTTTTTGACTCCTGAAACCAGCAGATCCAATATTCAGTGAGTTAAAACAGCTCTTCTGTAAGGGTGCCTTATGGTAGCCTAACTTATTGAATAGTAAACTTATTTTGAATCCTTTACGTAGCGCTAATGGGGGCTCTGCAGCTCATCTAATATTAACAGGTAACAATATACATTGATACATTGCATAATAATGGCATTACATCCATTCATGTATCTCAGACTTAAACGCACTTATCATTTGATTTATGACTAATACATTTAGAATTATTTATTAAGCATTTTACATGTTGAAATTGTAGCCTAACATTTTCCCAAAGCATGAACACCCACACTTTGTATCAATTATTATATCAAAGAGAGTTGATAAACTTGGTGCAATACTGTAGGTAGTATAATATGGAAGATTTCTTTAACAGGAATTATAATTATCTTTACAGAATTTATAGGATTTAAATTATATTCCCTTATTGTCTCTCAAACATAAAATTTACAAAAACCCCATATAGCCCAAATCTGTTGAGCACCTTTATCACAGACTTTACACTTGAATACTAAAATTATCTCCGATGTGTGTAATGCTGTTTACCTCACTGGAGTGTTTTGAAAGAAAAAGGCTTTTCATCATATGTGCAGTGACTCCCGAAGCCATGTACTTCCAAGGCACATGCCGGCACAGCGCCTTGGAACTGCCATTCGGATGTTCCCTTTCGGCCGGTTTGGGTGGGGGGAAGGAGGGTGGCGGGCGCTTTCAGACAGGAAATCAGCATTGCCTTTCCTCTCGATAGATGAACTTCATTTTTAAATAGGTCCATTTTCTATTAAAGTGCTTGAATAAAATGTCTTGATACGTCAATTACCCACATCTTAAATCCACAGGGCAACTTCAGTTCACCAGCTTGACTTCTATCGTTTGATCACAACTTGTTCATAAGCTCCAGATCCCACCCTAAAACAGCAGGGGAAAACAAACTTCAAAATTTTGAGCAGCACTGTTTGAAATTGTTCTAAGTAACCTTGCCCCCCCGAGAGATGGTGCATTAGGCATTTTTCTATTAGATTTTCACAAGGTTTAAGGTATCACAGATAGAAAAGACTTGAAATAGTAAATGTTTATTATCAATACACTGGATTAGTCTATGAACCTCTCACACTTATTCCCATAATAATCTAGTAACATTTCCCAATTCTTGACCTATCAACAAACTGCAGCAAGACGTACTCTTCAAGCACATTTATATATAAATCCTAAAATCTGTCTCATGCAAGAGCATATCCTCCTGACTCTGGCAGTGTATCAGGCCTTTCATTGAGTTGATGATGATGGTCTTCAGTTGTCACAGTAGTATGGTGCCTTAATGCACCTTTCTAGAAAGTGCGAAAATTCTTTTAGTCAATATACACGTCTTTATATATGGTCAGTGTTGTAAATTATACCTGTATGATGTAGATTTAAAGGGAAAATGATCTTGAAGAAGGGTTTATTTCTTCACTAGCTGGGTGTGGCAGACAGTTGGTTGTGCCTCCAAATCTATTCTCCCCTTCCTCATAGTTGTAGCTCGGTACAGGCTGCTGGGCTAGAGCCCACACTTCCTAAACTCCCTCGTAGGTAGATGTGGCCATGTAACTAAGTTTTCCCCTATGGAACATGAACAGAAGAGGTGTGTCAACTTCTGCCTCACCGGCTTGAGGGAAATTGCTTGCCTTGCACTGGCAGTGACCCAGCTTCGACAATGCAGGTCAGGAGGATGCGGAAATAACAAAATGGAGGGTACTTGGGTTAGTGAATCACCTTTTGGGGCAAAAACGTCTCTTCAGCCTGGCCACTGTATTTTTGGGTCTCTTTGTTATAGGAGCTTAGCTTTTACTCTTGTATGCCAGGTATCAACTGATCTCTATTAATGAAATATGGAGAATACTAGAAACCTAAAATTTTGTGAACTTTGTGAACAAAGTAACTCTTAGATAGGCTATTTAAGTAAAGGCCTCATCAACAGAAGGGTTTGTTATTGTTGATGCACTTAGTACCTTGGCCCTATGTTATAATGGAATTAGCACACATGTTCCTTCTATTATCTCTTGGTCTGGCAGGATAAAGGTTTTCTAAAGTAGCCTATAAAAGTATACAGAGCCTTCTTTTTTTTTTTTTTTTTTTGAGACAGAGTCTCACTGTGTTGCCCGGGCTAGAGTGCCGTAGCGTCAGCCTAGCTCACAGCAACCTCAAACTCCTGGGCTCAAGTGATCCTTCTGCCTCAACCTCCCGAGTAGCTGGGACTACAGGCATGCACCACCATGCCTGGCTAATTTTTTCTATGTATTTTTAGTTGTCCAGATAATTTCTTTCTATTTTTAGTAGAGATGGGGTCTCACTCTTGCTCAGGCTGGTCTCGAACTCCTGACCTCGAGCGATCCACCCGCTCTGGCCTCCCAGAGAGCTAGGATTACAGGCGTGAGCCACCGCGCCCGGCCTACAGAGCCTTCTTGATGGCAGCTAGCTTTATATTTTGGGGTGAAGATCGTTCTACCCTTTCCTTGGAGCCTGCTGGGCGATCGGGAGAGCTGAAGTGGTGGAGTTGCATGGAGGGGGATATTGTTGCTTAGAAGTTATTACCAGGTACCTGTTTCCTCATCTGTCAAGATGTCAGGGTTTACTCTACTACCTGACAGTTCGCTCCGAGTTTAGTAAGCCCAGTAGCAAGCACCATGACTCGTCTCTTCCCTTAATGGCATTTTAAGAGGAAATTCTAAAAGGTGGAAGTAAGGTAGTGGTTACTAATCCACCATGGACTGAGCTGAACTTTTCAGTTGATTGCTCAGAGACGCCTGTTCTGTTTTTCATTCTACAGAAGAAATGGGAACATCCTCAACAAAACGCTGGTGAACAACCATTCATAGCTACAGATAATCAGAACTTGAAGAGACCTTGGTGAACACCACGGCACAATGGGTTTTAGATGCCCCCTTAAATATGTTCCGCTTCTGACCATAATGGAGTAACAGGAACCAGAATTTCCCTCCTGCCTTAAATACTCAGAAAACTGGATAGAATATATGAAATGACAGTTTGTACACACTGGACAACAGGCGGTGCACGCCTGCAGTCACAAGAACAGGGAAATAAATGACGAAAGCCCCAGCTTGCTGCCTGAAGCAGTTTCCTTCAGGAACCTCCAGCCTGCAGCACAGGGAGAGCCCAAACACAGCCTGGTGGTTTCTCTGAGTGGAAAAGTCAGAGGTCAAAGCTCAGAGGGGGGCCGGATACTAGAATTTGTAGGTCAGAACACCAGAAGGAGGGGTGGGGGAAAATAATGGCTGGAGAATCCCCAAATTTGATGATAACTGTAAATCCATAGATCTAAGAAGCTCAATGAACCCCAAACAGAATAAACCCAAAGAAAAAAACACAGAGGCACATCATAACCAAACTGCTAAAAACCACTGATAAAGAGAAAATCTTAAAAGGAGACAGAGATAAAAGACAAATCACACACGGAGAAATAAAAATAGAAATGAAAACAGACTTCTTGTCAGAAAAAATTAAATTTCCCCAAGGGAAGGCAAGCAGGTGTATGCAGGACCTCGTATTACGAGAAACCCTGGGCTGGCCAGGCTGTACCCACTAGACTTAAAACAGATTACCGCAGATATTCCTTGCCAAGTCTCTATGGCTTGTTGCTTTGTTTTCTTCATTCTCATGAGTTCTCTTTCTGAACTATAATTCTTGTGCCTCTTCTGTCCCTAAGTAAATGATTCTGGTTTCATCTTGTGCCACCATAGTTTATCTCACAGAATAGATCTAATGCAAACACATGAGCTCCTCTGATAAATACCCGCTAGCTATTGAGAGCCTATGTGCACAAGCAGTGCACTGGGCACTTAAAATAGACCTATCTCCACAATAAAGGTGCAAGACAGAACTTTAGTTAGCGTATATAAAGTACTTAAGTGCTTACTGCATGCCACGTACTGTTCTAAGCGCATACATATCTCATTTAATTTAAACCTTATAACTCTTATTTTTTTTCCTTTTTTTTTTGAACAGAGTCTTGCTCTGTTGCCCTGGCTAGAGTGCAGTGGCATCATCATAGCTCATTGCAACCTCAAACTCCTGGGCTCAAGCAATCCTTCTACCTCAGCCTCCCGAGTAGCTGGGACTAGAGGTGTGCACGACCGTGCCTGGCTAACTTTTTTCTATTTTTGGTAGAGACTGGATCTCGCTCTTGCTCAGGCTGATCTCGGACTCCTGACCTCAAGCGATCTTCCTGCTTCAGCCTCCCAGAGTGCTAGGATTACAGGTGTGAACCACTGCGCCCGGCCTTAAACCTTATAATTTTTTATGAGATAGTTTCCATTATCATCACTATTTTACAGTGAGGAAACTGAGGCAGAGAGAAGTGATATAATTTTCCAAAGACACAAAGCTATAGGTGGAGGAGCTTGGTACTGAACCCCAAGCAGCCCAACTCACAGCTGTGTTGTTAACCCCAGTGATGAAGTTCTCTTTTTGGTAGCAAGTGAGAGAGGTGATTTGCCAGGATCATAGCTAAGCTGGGTATTACGGTGAATGCAGAAAGGAAACTCATGTCTATCTGACTCCATGGCCCATTCTCTTTTCACTTTCGGCTTCCATGTACTTATTCTTACAGTCATTTGGGAAGGGGGTGGGAACGAGAATTATTTTCTTATGTAAATGTCTTTATATCCTAGGTTCTAGATTATTTCTCACTAGAAATTATCTAAATAACAACAACACTTACAGCTAGCATATATTGAGAGCTTTCTATATGTCAGGCACTGTGTTAAATAC
>NW_012148496.1:1153601-1184255 GCF_000956105.1 Propithecus coquereli
AGTGCAGTGGCATCATCATAGCTCACTGCAACCTCCAACTCCTGGGCTCAAGCGATCCTTCTGCCTCAGCCTCCCGAGTAGCTGGGACTAGAGGTGTGCACGACCGTGCCTGGCTAACTTTTTTCTATTTTTGGTAGAGACAGGGTCTCGCTCTTGCTCAGGCTGATCTCGAACTCCTGACCTCAAGCGATCTTCCTGCTTCGCCTCCCAGAGTGCTAGGATTACAGGTGTGAACCACCGTGCCCGGCCTTAAACCTTATAATTTTTTATGAGATAGTTTCCATTATCATCACTATTTTACAGTGAGGAAACTGAGGCAGAGAGAAGTGATATAACTTTCCAAAGACACAAAGCTATAGGTGGAGGAGCTTGGTGCTGAACCCCAAGCAGCCCAACTTCACAGCTGTGCTGTTAACTCCAGTGATGAAGTTCTCTTTTTGGTAGCAAGTGAGAGAGGTGATTTGCCAGGATCATAGCTAAGCTGGGTATTATGGTGAATGCAGAAAGGAAACTCATGTCTATCTGACTCCATGGCCCATTCTCTTTTCACTTTCGGCTTCCATGTACTGAGTCATTATTCTTACAGTCATTTGGGAAGGGGGTGAGAACGAGAATTATTTTCTTATGTAAATGTCTTTATATCCTAGGTTCTAGATTATCTCTCACTAGAAATTATCTAAATAACAACAACACTTACAGCTAGCATATATTGAGAGCTTTCTATATGTCAGGCACTGTGTTAAATACTTCACATAAGTCCTCTAATTTAATCCTCACAGACGCCCTGTGAGTTAGGTAACTTATTTACCACTCTCATTTTACAGATGAGGAAAGTGAGACTTAGAAGGGTTAATAACATCAGTAAATAAGGGAAGAGCTAGGATTTGACTCCAGGCAGTCTGATGAGACAGCTAATGCTTTTACTATTTTTACTATTTTTACTATTTTACTATTTTACCACTTACTATTTAAATTCCTTTGGTTACAACTGTATCTTTTGCTGTTCCTCTACACAAACGAATAATAGCTAGGGCTTACTGAGCATACTATGTCATTTACCTTTTTAAACCACCCCACGAGATAGGCATAGCTATCCCCACTTTTCGGTAGAGGTAACTAAAATTCCATTACAGTCAGGCAATTTACCTGGCCTCAAAAGTGGGCTGGTCAGGAGGTTAATCCAGGTCTACTTAATTCAAAAACGTATGTTCTCTCCACCGTTCATATCACTGTCCTCATAAACGTGGCTTTTCTATACCTGGTTCCCTGCTACTAGTCTCTTCTTGCTCTGCTCTACCCTGCAAATTTTGGCTAGTTACTTTTCTAAAATGCCAATCTGATAGGTCGCTTCCCGGCAAGAATGACCTATGGTTCTCCAGTGCACACATGTGAAAGGATAAACTCTTTTGTTACAGCAAGTGAGGCCCTTTACAACCTGGCTCCAAGACACTTGCCAACCACATGTCCCCAAACTCCCTTCCATATGCCTCTCTCCTCAGAAGAACTTGTTTACTGGCAATTCTCAAAGTACGTCATATTGTTCATAAACCAGTAAGGCACAGTGGTGGAGTACGATGGGAGTCGGACTCCAAGAGACACCAGTATGAACATTGGTTTTACCACGTACTAGTTTTAAGGCCCTGGGCAAGTTACTTCTTTGTATCTTTGTTTCTATCTTTAAAAAACTATGGTATGCTGTGAGCACTGAAAGAGACATTATAAGAATTAAATAATAAATATATATATGTGCTTCTGCCTGGCACATGAATAATAAATGCTCAGTGTTACCTATAATTATACCTTTAGATTCATTCTATTAATTAATTCATTCTATTAATATTTGCTCCTATTACCAGGAATATTTGTCCTCCCTATATTTGCCTAATAAGCCCCCTACTTATCTTTTACTCTCTCAAAGACTCCTCAATGTCAACTCTTGCAGGAAGTTTTCTCCATCTGAGGTCCCATCTCTGTTCTTTCAAGAGTTCCCTCTACTTCTCTGTATTATAGTACTTATCAGATTAATAATATTATAATTTTTCATTTGTCTACCTCACCTGCAAGAAAGGGTCAGGTAGTAAATATTTTAGGCTTTGTGGGCCATATGGTCTCTGCTGCAGTACTCAGCTCTGCTACTGTATTGTCAAGGCAGCCACAGACAACATACATACATACATACATACATATATATATACACAGCCATGGCTGTGTTTCAGCGAAACTTTCTTTACAAAAAGAGGCAGTGGACCAACTTGGCTAAGGATAAGACCTGGGTCTTTCCTCCTTCCATCCTTTCCCACGAGTTGGCCCAATAAAAAATAGTTACTGAGTTTAATGAGTGGACAAGTCAATGAAAAAGATTCAATAGTGTCACATCCTCTATAAGCCCCTTTTCAAATTACTCTCTCATAGCATCTTCCTATGTCCCTCTCTTACCTACCTATCTGACTGCAGTTAGTTGTCGGTGTACGTGTTTGCTGTTAGACTCTATTTTTGTATCTTTGGGCCCTGCAATGTGCTGGGCACAGAGGAGGTACTCATTAAAATGAGTATTGGTAGAAGAAATGAATTAAAAATTCTTTCAGGTTTTGAGCACGAGAGAATAAAATAATTGTTTTGGCTCCAAGGGGCTTCCTGTAGTTGTGCACAGACGCCTCATAAATATTCCATGGAAGCATGCTGGAGGTGCACAGAAGGGCAGGGACCAGGCTGTGGGGAAGTGAGGGAGAGAGCAGATTTCCCAACTTGCCCTTCCTTGGTATCTGCGCTCGCTACTATTTGCTGCAGTACTGAGAGTCAGCGGTAGGTTTGGCAGGCGACTTTTATTCATCTGAATCTGAATAACTACCAAAATGATGTCTGGTTTTCAGAACTTTTCTTAGGATTTACTTTAGATCCTGGTGGGGTAGAGAAAAGGAGAAAGGCTAATATCAGCCTATGTTGCCGAGTGGCTGCACAACTGCTCGCGACAGATAAGACGACTGCCTGGAAATGCAATTTCACGTTGGTCTTTCTAAAATACCAGACTAAAAACTCTTCTAAACGTTCTTTTCAGATTGTGACTTGGACAATGCTTTACTAATATATTCTAGAAATACAACTAAGGAAATTAACTACCTTATAAAATATCATGTCAAACCTACCCAGAAGAAGAGAAACTGATAGC
This sequence comes from Propithecus coquereli, assembly GCF_000956105.1. NCBI lineage: Eukaryota > Metazoa > Chordata > Mammalia > Primates > Indriidae > Propithecus > Propithecus coquereli. The sequence continues at coordinate 1,156,768 of NW_012148496.1, forward strand.
TATACTAATGACTGTAACTCTCTTCTCATGTAACTACTAATATTTGTGTTTTCTAGCCTCAGTCTAATAAGAACTTTGTGACCTTATCCTCTACTTATGAGTTTTTTTTTTTAAACAGTCTGTATTTTAATAAGATACTACTCGTACTACGTACCTATTCGGAAGATGATGGCTGCCGAAGGTTGTACTTCCCCCAGGACCTACAAATAACCTCAGTCCTTCTTCTGCAATATACATTGAAAATGTTTGTTACATGTACAGTTCTTAGACTACGGTCAAATAATATATTGTAATAATTCATAGTCTATATTTTATTTTATTAAAGAAATAAAAAACTTAAAAGTCAAAGTTACATACATGTTTTAAACTAGGCAATTTAAAAGATATCCCAACAGTTATTTCTCATCAACTTTCCTTAAGCTCTTTTTCTTTTCAATGAGTAATGAAGACAGCTCTTCCTACAAGGTTCCGCAACTAAGGTTTAATTATTTCTCTTTACAACCAGTTACATAACGAACCCAAGTCCATTGTTAAGTGCTATTCACACCAACATGAGTAATTACACCTTTCAAACCGGTGGCATATAAATTTTCAGTTTCAGTCAAACTACTAAGCAAGGAATGAGGAATTCTGTTATTTACTATTGTTTCAAGACCACTACCCTCCAACCCTCCAAATTATAACGGTGGCTTGAAGTACTTAGGACAGAGCAGGCACAGATACCTATTGCAAGGTATATGAACATGGGAGACAGGGATGTACAGTTAAAAGTATAATAAAAGCCTTCTTTAAAACTGAACTCTTTTAACTAAAGTTTGTCGTTTTTCCAAATTCAATATTCATTCTTAGAAATAAATGAACTACAGAGTTGTCTTGAGAATTTTATGGGCATGAAAGTTATTTTACAAGTGTGCTGCGACGTTCTGCCTCTTTCCTGCAGAGCCGGGTCACAGACCCAGCGCACCGCACTTCACAGCGACCACGCACCTTCCGCGCTGGAGTCCAGGCTGAAGTCCTGGCTCTGCAGGATCTTCTCCACAACGGCGTCTGCGTCCACTCTGGTGTCGTCGACTCGCTTCAGCTGGGATTCTACAGAATCTTGTTTCGCGGGACATCTTTGAAAAGAATTAAAATTTGTCCCTCCTTTTTAGTATTTTGTGAAAACGAAGATTTTTTGAAAATTTACATTTATCTTTTAAACTAAAAGCAAACCTGTTGAGTTTTTCTGAAGCTGTATCTTCTTTCTCAGTTGTATCAAGATTTGGTTCAGCTATTTTTTGCTCAATTTCATCACATGGCTCTAGAATACTTTCAACTCCTGTTGACGTACTTCCTACGGAGGTATTTCTCCTGTGGCAGAGCTCAGAGAAACTAGATGACCTGGAGTGGCATGTGCTATACCCTGTCAGGGAAAATCGCTTTGGGTGTAGTACCAGTATCAAACACACTGCAATCTAACAGCCTTCCCCCACACCAGAGCAGGTTCAATCCCCTCAGAACAGTAAGAAATTCAACTTCACTGTTAGCCTCTACCTGATACTTTTGACTGCTGGCTTGCATAGCTTGATGTTCTGGAATGTCCACAGGCACCAAGTTCATCTGGAACAGAGGCACTCTTTGCTGAAAGATCTGCAGTATGTTATAACATGACATTACTATTACTGCCAACAACTTAATGGTCAATTTGTATTCTAATCTGTAGATTTTCTAAACTCTCTAAGTTCATTATCAAGAAAAACACGTTACAAAGTGATAGACATCCCTTTAAAGCAATACAATGGAAACAACTGTTTTTGCAAGAAATACAAAGTACTTATATATGCCTTACCTCACTGAAGAATTATAATGTTTTTCCCAACATTTAAAAACATTGTCTTAAAATTATTACAGTTTCTGTATTCAGCATTTCTCTAATAAAAATGTGTTAAGTGTATTCTTATAAATTCTCACAAAATTACTAGGTTTTAGTGTGATTTCTGAGGAAATACTGCTTCCTCAAAAGCCACCACAGCAGCAATCTAAACAGCACTTTATTACTTTAGCGTTAGTGTTGCTAGTGCTAGGCTATAATCTGAGCAATGTCTGTGGCTTCAATCAACACAGCACGGAACGTAGCACTGAGAATAAAAGTTCTTAAGAAATTGATTATAGTATTCGGTTTCAAAGTAAATGTACAAAAAGCAGTGTCAAGGCCATTTCTAGGAGGTCCCTGATCACGTGCATATGCCAGGTGCCAATTATGTACTTCTAGAGCCAGGCTTCTTCCACAGAATGCAGAACAGTGGCCATTTTCCTTAGGGTGAAATATTTGGAAACTGGAACTGTTTTTAACTTAGAAGCAGAAGGAAAGCAATTGAGTAATACAGTTATTACAGCAGCAGTGCTATAAATGATATTGAACGTAGCTGGACCAACAAATGCTGCCAAACAAGTAAGCTACTGGAGCCATGTGGCCCTCTGCAAAGGTTTCTCATTGCTGGACAGACTGTAAGCATCCTGAGCATGTCTACAGTGGTTCCAAACCCAAAGTTAGTACCAACAAAGTCTGAACTCAAAGAGTTGGTTCATATCAGGAGCTAACCCTTTACTCCTGGGTTTGGCTCAGATCTCAAGTCATCCACTTGTCTTCTTGTTTTCACAACAATAAATATTTATTAAGCTTTTGCCAAGTCAGGTGCTCAATACTGTATGAGGTATAGAAAGTACAAAATGAATAAGACAAAATACATGCTCAGAGTTTAGAGGTAGAAACAAAAGTTATACTACAATGTGGCAAGTATTAAAATATAAGCACCAAAAAGAAGCTATTAAGAGCTCCAAAGAACAGTGCATCTAACATAACCTGGCAATGGAGGGAAAGACCTCATAGAGGCAGCTAATGCCAGGACTTTAACAAGGTATAGGAACTCTGCAGCCAGAGGAGTGTGGAAAGGCATAGGGAAGAGCACACCTTGTTTGCAGAGAAGCAGACAGGTTAGCGTGCAGGGTAGTGGTGTAGATTGGCCAAAAGGTCCCCAAACTTTTTGGCACCAGGGACCGGTTTCAAAGAAGACAATTTTTCCACGGACCAGAGTGGGGGCTGGCTTCAGGACGATTCAAGTGCGTGACATTCACTGGGCAGTCAAACCTCTCTGCTAATGATCACCTGTATTTGCAGCAGCTCCCCAGCACTAGCATCACTGCCCGGGTCCAACTCAGGTCGTCAGGCATTAGATTCTCATAAGGAGCACTCAACCTAGATCCCTCAAATGTGCAGTTTACAGTAGGGTTCGCACTCCTGTGAGAATCTAATGCCGTGGGAGTGGCTGTAAATACAGATGAAGCTTCACTCACTCGCTGGCCGCTCACCTCCTGCTGTGTGGCTGGCCGCTCACCTCCTGCTGTGTGGCCTGGTTCCTAACAGGCCGCGGACCTGTACTGGGGGTTGGGGACCACAGGTGTGGATGACTGAGGAAAAAGAGGCTGGAGAGATGCGGAGGTGCCTGCTGATGAAGGGCCTTCTATGAGTTTAGAGGAGGAAACAATTTGGTGGCTTCCAGCAAGGGTGTGACATGACCAGATCTACATTTTGGGAAGATCACTCTGGCAATAGGATGAACGGGGGTAAAAAAGTGAAGGTTTTCATAATAATCCAGCTGAGAGTGAGAGATGGTTAGCAGGCACAAATAATAGGACTCAATTATTAGGTAGAAGTTTGTGTCAGGATAACTGAGATAGAAAATAAGAAAGGAAGAGTTAGGAAGAATTGGGCTAGATAGGTGGAATTTGAGACACCTGGGCACGCCTATTCAGTCACTGAATTTCTACTCTGTCCCTGGCATTATGCTGGGGACACAAAAACAAGTAAGACCTGATCATAAAGAACTTAGAGTGTGGCTTGGGAGAAAGATAAACAGATGGATTTCAGTATAACATTTGCTATGAAGTGGACCTTTCCCAAAAGCATTTGGATATATATACCTGCGGTTCAGGAGGGAGGTCCAGAGGCAACATAAATTTGTGAATTAAAATTATTTAACTTATATTTACAAGATCACATTTACATTTATGTGACAGTGAAATCCAAGGGTACAGATGACATTGCTCAGGAACGTAAGTAGAGGGTAACAAGCCTTGTGGAACATCAATATTTAAGAGGAAGGTGGAAGCAGATGAAGAAGCCTCCAAGAAGCTAGAAAAGGAAAGGTCAGAGAGGTGGGAGCTAAGGAAGAGAAGGCTTCAAGAAAGAATAAGTGGCCAAGCTAGATGAGAACAGGAAAAAGGCCCACAGGATTGGACAATCATGTAACTGGAGATATCATCAAGAGAGGGCAGAAGATGGAAGCCAGATTGCAAATGTGTTTAAGAATAAATGGGCAGTATATTCTTTCTAGAAGTTTGGCTATAAAAAGCGTATGGTATATATATCATCTCCTGATGCTCTCTCTCTCTCTCCATACACACACACACACACACACACACATACATATACACACCCACACACAGAGATGAATCTATATATAGGGAGGGAGGTCGGGGGGAGGGAGAAAGAGAGATAGCAAGGACCAGCCTGCTAAAGCCTACAGGAGAGCAGCAGATAAAGAAGGATTTAGGGCTAATGAGTTTTTGGTTTTTATTTATTTTTTCAATATGGGAAAGAATTCAGGTTAGTTAAATGCTGAAGGGAAGGAGCTCATGGAATGGTTGAAAGTACCCAAAGGAGTCACTGATCCTAAATCAGGAAATTTCATAGTAACCATTATCTATAAGAAGCCATATATTTGCATATTTGAAAAGGTGGTGAAAGTGTGAATTATATAACTTTACCTTTCTTTCCATTCAAAAAATATACCCTGTTCACGTAACATGGGAGATAGAAGGAAGACCCCAAGCCCTTTTTCTCCATCTGACTTGACATTTTCCCTACCCTGTTTTAACTCCTAGAGCAGATTCTGACTGTTGATGGAAGTTTGCTCAAAGTGGAGCTCAAGGCGTGGTTGGGGACCATCGGCATCACCTGGGAATGCATCAGCAATGCAAAATGTCAGGCCCCAACCCACATCTACTGAATCAAGATCTCTGGCTGCTGGTGCCAGCCATCTGTGCTTTAACACGCCCTCTAGGTGGCGCTGATGCACAATCAGCTTAAGAACCACTGACGGGAAAGTGATTCATGGAAGAGAAGCAACACCCAAGCTGACCGGCAGCAGTTGCTGGGTATGTCGAATGGGAAAAATCCTGAAGCGTCCTGTTCTATCTACGGGGAGTAGGTGCAGACAGCGGGGTTGTGAGCCATTGTAACATCTAGCTTTTAATCTGTAAGAGCACAATACTTTAGACAAAACAAGCACTGAATTAACCAAGGACTGTACAATAAAAACTCTGCTGATACTTCCTGGCCCAATTCAAGTCATATACCCTTAAAATTTTAAATATGGAAGGGCTTTGGGAATCTTTTAGGACATTAAGTGGTACTGTGTCTCACAAATTAAAAAAATGGTAGGCTACACATCCATACCTGCTATTCCAAGATGCACTTTGAGAGTCTCTCCACCTTTTCTATCTTCCTGCAGAGATTCAGATTCACCAGCAATTGGTATAGACGTTGATGTAGAGGGAGGCCTGTAAACAAACATTTCTAAGGATCGGAACTTGACTTATGGGTGAGCCTGAAAGTTTGAAATACTGTTAGTGATTGGCAAGCTTAGCCTTAATTTAAGCTGCCTACTAATGTTATCCCTTTGAGGGTGAAAGTAATAAAAATCAACAAATAATGTATAAGCATCTTTTCAAAAGTTGAATAAAATTCATGAGGGGAAGAAGGTTTTTCACACAGCAAAAAAGGCAAGACCAGAAAGGACACTGCCTCCACGGAGTCCTGAAAAGAGAGGGGCCAGCACTGATCAACAGAGGGGTGCTTTACCTGCCAACTCAACTCAGACGAGGCAGGGGGCATCTCTGAGTTGGGCAAGGAAGCGCCTTTGCATCTGAGGTTGGGAGAATACCTCATGCCTCCTGCTTCAGAGCCTAAACTCTCTTGCTGGCCCCACTAACTTCTTAAATCGTATCCATAGTTTTATCATCTACCTTCTTCTCTGTCAACAGCTCACCTGCCCAGGGAGAGTCTGCAGAGAGTCGTAGTTACTTAGACTTGCCTTCTGGCCTGAATGCTCTGGGAGGTAATGGATCTACTTTGGCCAATTCAAAGCTCCTGACCTATTGCGAGTGGAAGCTGTGAAGCAAGGAGGGGCAAGTTTGAGTTCTAATGGTTTTTTTCTTTTCAGCATAGGGAGCTTTATTATAAAACATCCCTAACTTTTTGAGGTTGATCCAGAGGAAATCCACATCTTCCTAGAAACTGTCCCTTGGTGACCTGAGATAAAATAGGAAGGTGGCTGAAGGGATCATGACGCTTACCTGCTGTGTGGCAATTCTTAAATTCTTACCATATTATCTCAATGGAATCCTCAGGCTACTTGGGTTCTTGGGGACATAGACGTTTAAGATTACCATTAAATCTATCTATAAATATATAAATCTGAATTTATAGACTAACTCCAGCCCAGGATTTCCTAAATTCTATACTTACATGACCTAGTGGGACATTTTCAAGTATTTGTCCTACAAGTACATCAAACTCAATATATAGCCCCCTTAACTCATCTTTCCCCAAACCTGTTTTCTTCGTGTATTCTCTTTCTGTGAATGCCATCACAATCCACGACGTCACCAAAACTAGAATCCTGGATATCACCTCTGCCTCCTTCCTAGTCACTTTTCCCCATATCTAATCAATTTCCAAATCCCAAAGATTCTCTCCCAACATTTTTCCTATTCATCATCTCTTCTCCATCTCCACTAAGTACTCGAGTTTTGGCCTTTGGACCTTTCTTCTGGCTGACTGCAAGTCTCCTAGCTGGTCTGCTGACCTCTACTCCATGCTGTCACTGTGGTCTTTCTGAAGTATGCCTCTAACATGTTGCTCTCTAATTTAAAATCTTTCAGTAGCTCCTCCAGGATAAAGCTTAAACTCCTTAGAATGGCACACAAGGACCTTTGCAGTCTGGGCTAGACCTACCTATTTAATTACCAACTATATTTTTAAATGATATAAAATAGCTTGGTTTAAAAAAAACCAACTTGCATTTAATATTTCATAGGAAAAGCTCCTATGTAAAAAGAAACACATGAGAATGGAGTGTATAGTTATAATCATTATTGAAGGCTGACTCACGCCTGCAAGTCTTTCTAATGCCAATTCCTTTGTTTTTCCTTTCACAGGTGGCCCAATTACAGTGTCTCCATCCTTTTACCTCTCGGACCTGCTTCCCGACCCCTGAGAAGGCCCACACTCTGGCCTCTTCCCTCTTTCCTCCCATCAGTCCCCATCGGCTCCACAGCCACACACTCTAAGCAATTCCTTCCATGTGGCACCTTTTCTCTGCCGTCTCAAAAAACTTGAAGAATCCCAACCCTTGATAACGTCAGCCATCTGTACTAACTGCTCCAATACTGGGACATCTAAGCATCATGAAGAAAATTAACTGATATGGGGACTGAGAACACAGGAAACTTAGAATCTAAAATCTTAGCTGGGCCTTGGCAGCTCTCTCGTCTCCCCAGACAACTCAGTCTTGCTGAATAATCACCACTGAGTGCTTGTCATGTGCCAGTTTTTTTCTATTACCCGCTTTGTTCTGAAAATGTTTTTATATTTCTTAGGAGAAATTGCTTAAAATAGCTCAATTATAGAGTGAGATAGGATTACTTTAATTTTACAGGAATGTCAGGAATATGTGAAAAATGGCCTCCTAAAATGACAATACTACCTACTTGACATTCCGTGCCATATCACAATGCCACAAACTTGTGCAAACTGTTTTCTCTTCCTGGAATGTCCCTACCCACCTTCTGTGCTTAGAAAAGTCCTATTCATCCTTTAAAACTTAGTTCAGTGTCACCCTCTCAGTGAAGATTCCCTTGACTTTCAAGGAACAGTGGTTAGGGATCCTGTCCTCTATGTCTTAATAACACCCTGTGTTGGGTGCCTGTCTCCCCACACAAACAGCGAATCTCTTCGGAGCAGGGGCTGGTCTTGTTTAGCTTGGTAAATGTTGGTATGTGGCAGGCAATCAATACACATGTACTGGATGAGTCCTGAGACCCTGGAAAAATTAGTTCCGTAACCTCTGAGTCTCAATGTCCTCACTCAAAAATATGGATAATACTTAGAGTTTTTGTTTCAAGAATTGAAAGACTTGTTTCAAGAATTAAGTTGGGAGAGAGTAACATTTATGAAAGTATTTTGACAAACGGCAATTTCTTTCCTTCTAGAACTTGAATGCTTTAGAATCTTATTATTCAAGAGAGTTATATCATCCTTAGAGCTGCTTTACTACCAGATTATCAAATGCCAGTACGGTAAACAATTTTTCTCTCAATATATTCTTTTTCTTCATCAGCACTTTTCAGAGTCAGTCTCATTCTTTTACAAGAGTCGGTGGCTATTTGATGAGTTGTACAACTACAAAATGGAGTTGCTGGTAGGTAGTTCCAGGTTGACTTATCAGCTTTCTTCTTCATAAATACTGGCCTCACAATATAAAATCTGTGTTTCAGAAAAATTATACAATCTATGTCAACATCTTTTGCTCATAAAATATTAAAACTAGAATTTAAATCTGAGAATGCTAAAGATCTGCTGTATTCCTGTTCTTCTAGTTTAAATGTACCAGTTTTTAGTAAATTTAATTTATATCACAAAAAATTCAAAGACAGACAAAAGCAGAGAGAATGGTCAAATGAAGCCCTCCAGCACTTATTTCATCTTTGTTCTACACAGAGATACTCAGCCAAGTCACTCAGTTGCTCTGTGCCTTACTTTCCTCATCTGTAAAATAAGAACTTGGATTATACCAATACTTTCTTTTTAAACTAGCTCCATGAAACTGCCTTAGCAACTTCTGAAAGTAGCTAGGGGAGAGTATTGAACAGAAAAATTTTACATACTAGGATTCATAATATATTTGAGCAAAGGATTTTGTGGCTAAATATTCTGAAAAAAAAATCACTGGACTAGACAACTTCTAACATTCTTTTCAGCTCTAAAATAATGTGATTTTACATATTTGAGATATATTTAAATATAACCTGATAAAAATAATTTACTTTTTACATTTCAGTACTTCAAATGTTTTTCTATTCAATACATACTCAGTATGTGCCAGTGCATGGGTGTGTTAGAGTTCCCCTTTTTTTCACTGACATTTGCACGATTTCAGATATTCAAAGAGAAAAAGAAAAACTATCGAGGGTTTGATTCTTCTGAAAAATACTTTTATGTATTTGGAATTAGGTAAGGTCTGTTTATTCTTAGGAATTGCAAAAGTTTTTCTCCGTAAATATAAATTCTAGATTGCCAGAATCGCATCTGTGAAGATAATATAAAAACATTAAACTATTTATTTCAAGCCCTTCAGTATGTGAGTTTCACAAGTAAAAGGACAGAGAAAGGGCCAGTGAGGGAGTGTCCATAAAAAGTTCATGAAAAGGAATGATGGATTTATTTTCTTCTACTAAGTTTTGCTGCTCCTTTTCTTATTTTACCCTAAACTGATTCCACTAGAAAAACAGTTACCTGAAAGTCCAAAAATAGTATAGCAAAAATTGTTTAGTCCCAAGAGAGCAGCAAATAAAGGAGCCATGAAATTATGGTTTATAAGAAGGCAGCACAGGAAGGCTAAGTGAAAGGAAAATGTATAGTTTTAATCAAGAGTTGATTTGTATTAAAACATATCTTTCTACAAGATAGTATGGAAACAGAAAACTATGTGGGCATTGCTAAGTTACAGCAAGAACTATTAAAAACGTGACATTGATATATATATAAAAACATGATATTGATATATATATATATATATATATATAGTAATCATTTCTTTTCTTTTTTTTTTTGGAGACAGGGTCTTGCCCTGTCACCCTCACTAGAGTGCAATGGCGTGATCATAGCTCACAGCAACCCAAACTCCGGGGCTCAAGCAATCCTCCTGCCCCAGCCTTCTGAGTAGCTGGGACTACAGGCGCACGCCACTATACCTGGCGAATGTTTTCTTTACTTTTCTAAAAATATTTTTTTCAGATATTTAAATAATATCCAATGAACTTTCATTTTTAATTACTGTCTTCAAAGCTGCCGCCAAGCAATCCTGCATTTCCCCACTCAGTTCACCCTAACACTCTCTGAGGAGACTTTTACATACCTTTTCCTCTTTCTTCAAACCCCTACCTCTGTCTTCCCCATTCTTGCTCTTCAATCATCACGTTTCCTATTTCATTAAGAAATCTGGAGCAATTATTAAGAGAAAGGAACTTCCATATGTTTCCACTTTTCATGCATCTGCACTGACGGCTGTGTATCTGTCTCCATCCCTCGTGACAATCCAAGGACGCTGTTCTAGCAACAGTCCCTTTTCTTTTCTGAATCATCAGTTTCTCCCTCTTTACTGAGCCGATCCTATCCGTATACAAACATGCTGGACTATCTTTCATCTTAAAATTAAACAAAACCTGCCCTACCCCACATCCTCACTTTACTTATGACCTCATATTTCTGCTCTGTTTTTACAGTAAAACTCCACATAAGAATTATTTATACTCACTGTCTCTAATTTTTCTCCTTCAGAACTCTTTTTAGCCGACTCCAGAAAAAAGGTTTAGACTAGGAGCATTCTATCGAAGTGCCTGTCAGAGTCACCAACAGTCTCTACACTGCAAAATCCAGTCAATTCGCAGTCCTCACCTTCCGAGACCTGCTTCGGCAGTGCGTGATGCAGGTGATTCTTTTGAAACACTCTCTTCACTTGGTTTTCAGGACAGTACTCTCTTTTGTTTCCTTTCTCCTGTCTCACTGGTTGTTCCTGTACTGGTCTGTCCCCATCTCCCCCACCTCTAACACACTGGAGTGCCCCAACCGCAGTCTGTGGTCCTCGCTTTTTGTTTATACTTATGCCCTCCAGTCATTTAATCAAGTTTCAAGGCTTCGATTGCGATCCGTATGCTGATGATGTCATGATTTCTAAAGGTACATCTCCAGGCTGGCTCTCCCCACTGCGCTCTGCAGTGGATGCATCCACCTGCCTCCTTGACGTGGCCGGCTGGATATTAACAGCGACCTTAAATTTAACACGTCTCACTCTCAGGCTCCCAACTTGTTCCTCATGTAGTCGCTCATCTCAGGAAACGGACATGTCATTCTTCCAGTTACTCAGGCCCCTTGACTGGATTGCTGAAACAGCCTCAACTACCTATTTCTGTCCTTGTCCCCTTCGTTGCTCCCACAAATTGTCTATTCCCTACCTAGCAGCCATAAGTCATATACTTTTACACCTCTGCTCCAAACCTCATTGTCTGTTTATCCCACTTACAGTGTAAGTGGCAGTCCTTATTATAATGGCCTACAAGACTTCTTATCATCTGACCCCATCTCCATCACCCTCCTCTCCACTCTGCTCTAGACATACTGGTTTCCTGGCAGTTACGGGAACAGGCCAAGAACACTCCTCCCTCAAGGCCTTTGTCCTTGTTCCCTCTACCTCACACGCTCTTTCCCCAGATGTCTGCATGGCTTGCTTCCCACCTCCTTCGGGTTTTTACTCAAATATCACCTTTACTAGGGAGGCCTTCCCTGACTAGTATACATAAAATAGCAACATTTCTCTCCACCATGGCCCTGCTACCCTGCTTTATTTTTCTCCAAGGCACTTATCACCGTCTTTATATTATATATTTCCTTGCAGTTTATTGTTTGTTTTCCTCATAGAATATAAGGTCCAAGATGGCAGGGACTTAATCTATTTTGTTCACTGCTGTTTCTCTAGTAGCTAGAACAGGGCCTAGCACACGGTAAGGCACTTAATAGGTGTTTACTAAAGAAATGAATATGTTCACAGAAGCCATATTAAAAATTTTAGTTTGTATAATTTTACCCCAAATCAGAAGACGACAAAAGACCTAAGGCTTAAGTAATTTAGAGTGTGGAGCACTCACTTCGTAACACATAATAGTAACTTTTATGGGTCAGGTCAGTCTCCTAGGAAAGGAACTATCCCTTCACTGGTATTTGTCTGTTAGCACTACATAATATTAATATAAACCATTTAAACAAACAAATACCCACTATACTTCAGATAGATAATCCATTTATTGGGCATCGACTTACGTTTTAAAACATGGGTCACCGGACATCAGTTGCATACTGATCAAAACCTAAACATAAGAATAAGAAATATGATGATTATAAAAGATTTCTTGAGAGCAGAGGCCATACTCTGCTAACCTACGCTTACTCCATAGCACCCAGTCCAGTATCTTCTATTTAGAAAGCATTAAATTATTGTTAGATCAGGTGATATCCAATATTAAATTCCCACTTCATATAGATTAAAGATAATTTTTACCATTCAAAACCTTGTAATTGCAAAAATCAGAGCGGAAATGATGAAAACAAAAAGTCATAATAATTCGCTAGTAATAATCCTTGGGCGTGTGGCTGTGCTAATTTAGTTTATCTGTCTGTGCTCTCAGATTCCTGTGGTGTCTAAGTGTCTGATAATGTTTCCCTCCAACTTGCCATGTTCAAGGGATGCCTGCTAGAGGCTTCTAAGAGTAGAAAACTCTGGCTTTTGTTCCAGTTTTAGATCAGCATTTAAAGTTTTTGTAATACTTTCTGAGATGCTGCTATTCTCTAGTTGCTGACTACCTTTTAACAATCAATCATAGGACCTTTTTATGTTCTTATGGGAATAATAATGATAACAGTAATAATACAATATTAACAACAATCATGATTTGAGAATTCACTATGTGCCAGGCATAAGCTAAATGTTTCATATGTATTATTTCATTTAATCTGTAATACTCCTATGGGAGAGCAACACTTTCATTTTAAGCCCAGGAGAATAAGGGATATTTTCAAAATCAGACATCTAGTGAAGGGCAGCGCTGAGATCTGAACCCAGGACTGCATGTGCCAAAATTCACGGTCTTAATGAATAACAGGAGACGTATATTACTGCATGTTTTTCAGCAAAAGGCTAATATGTATCTTATATGACCTTATTTAATTCATATCTCTTCATCTCAGTGCCACCATGACTATTCTTTTTCTCTTTTTTTCTTAAATACCATACCTATCCTCCTGTGGTTTCCTCATCACCTCTTCTTTCATAGAACCCTACAGTTTGCTCTCCAACTCCATCAGAACAGCATGCTTGAATATAATGAATGTCTCAGAAAGGATGTGGAGATGGCACATACAGCTTTTAAGAAATCCTGTAGTAAAGTAGAACAGAGAAGTGGAACAGCAGTTGGAGGAGATAAGCTGTTATTTTTTGCCTTTTTAAAAAAATATGGGAGATACCAGAGCTGTTCCGTTCTATGTTGATGAGGCTGGATCATTCACAGAGGAGATGATTAGAAGAGGGGATAATCCAAGCGCAAAGCTTTGGATTCTGAAACCCAGGAGGAAGGGCTGACTTCTGACAGGAAGAGGGACATGTCACCCACTGCAATAGGAGGCAAAAAGGATAACAAGGCTGGAGAGACAGGTAAATTCTGTGACGGGAAGATGCAGGAATTTAGTTTAATGGCTTCTATTTTCTCAATAAAGGATACGGCAAAGCCATTAGCTGAGAGGAAGAACAGTGTGTGGGGATATAGGAGAAAGAAGGTATGAAACAGAATACCTAAAATTTAAAAAGGAAGCTTAAAAAGACAGTAGGTTACAACTGCTGGCAGTGAGCAGGGGTTCAGTAATGCCAGCTGGCCTGGTTGTGTGACCTCCAGCCATGCTCAGCAAGCAGGATGCTCAAGTGAATGCAATTGGGGCTGGGCGTTATTCAGGGGAGAGCAATGGGGGAGATGGGGCAAAGGGGCAGGGGTATTTTTAAGGGTATGATAATTACAGAATCTAAGCTGGATAAAGAGGGAAGTGGAAGCAAGTGGGAACTGATGGATGGTGAGACAGGGGTAAGGTTAAAGATAGCTAAGTGACTAGTAGATCAAGAGGGATAGAAACACAAGATAGCAGTAGGAGGGAAGAAAACTTTAAACTGAAATTTTGGAAGTGGTGAAGTTCCTAGGGGTAAGAAAGTCTAGAGTGTGACCATGGGAGTAGGAATTGAGATGAGGAAGAGGAAAACATTGCTGGAGATAAGGAGTTTAAGGAACTGAGAGCCCTTAGGCACATATATGATAGTCCACAAGGAGAATTCACCTGCGTAGACGGGGAAGCCACCAAAAAACGATGACAGGAGAAGGGAAGTAGAGAAAAACTGTGAGCCAGGAGCTAAGTCATCGACGAACAAGAGAGAGGAGTGACAAGGTGGTCAGGAGATAACAGAGCTCAGGAAGGGAGTGGGTGTTACAGCTCCATGTTGTGATCATCAAAGCATATGCCTTTGACAGGACAAAGTGGGGGATATGGGGAGCTGGAAGGAAACTACTCCACGAGCTGGCTCTGAGGAATGCAAGGGTCTAAAATTAAAAAGTTATTTCAATTTCCAATGGAAACACTACAATTCAGAGAAGGATTATCCATCTTTTTAAATAAGAAATATGAAGAAGTAAGACCACTGACCAGGCAGCGGAAGATATGCATTCTCTCAGCTCTGCCACTGATTACTTTTTTTTTCTTTTGAGAGACAGGGTCTCATTCTGTCACCCTGGCTGGAGTGCAGTGGCCTGATCATAGCTCACTGCAGCCTCTGACTCCTGAGCTCAGGCGATCCTCCCCGCTCAGCCTCCTGAGTAGCTGGGATTACAGGCACACACCACCACTCCTGGCTAATTTTTTCATTTTTTGTAGAGACAGGGTCTTGCTATTTGCTCAGGCTGGTCTCATACTCCCAGCCCCAAGCAATCCTCCTGCCTTAGCCTCCCAAAGCACTGGGATTACAGGTGTGAGCCACCATACCCAGCCCACCACTGACTACCTTTATGAGATACTTAACCTTCTGAGTCTCAGCTTCTTCATCCATAAATTGGAATAACAATCTATCCCCATCCATCTAACCCTGTCTATCTCGTAGAGGTATGGGCAAGTCCTCTGAATGATTTTCAGTTATATAACCATAAAACTACAAAATCAACATGATGCACACAGAAGTTTATATCATCACATTTTTCTTTCTTCCTTGTCTTCTTTCACCATTTCCCTCCCCGTATCAACTACTCATCTCACCTTTCTTTACAGCTGCTAAATTTGTGCCACGGATAGACTGGCTACAATAATCATTTAAGGCATTTTCGTATCTTTACAGCTTAATGTTTACTGAAAACAAAGTTTGAAAACTGTAGGTATAAGGTAATTCTTTGCTCCACTAACTTGACTATCCAGTTTTTATTCAGAATTATTTTCCTTTCTTCGTATTAGATACCTGATATAGTTTGGATATTTGACCCTTCCAAATCTCATGTTGAAATCTGGTCCCCAGTGTTGGAGGTGGGGCCTACGGGGAAGTATTTGGGTCATGGGGGCAGATCCCTCATGAATGGCCTGGTGCCCTCCCTGTGGTAATGAGTGTGCTCTCCCTCCATTAGTTCATGTGAGAGCTGGTTGTTTTGAAAGGGTCTGACATCTCCTTCTCTTTCTCTTGTGCTCCCTTCCTCTTGTGTTCCCTCGCTGACCATGTGGCACACCTGCTCCGCTTTCGCCTTCCACCATGAGTGGACGCCCCCTGAAGCCCTCATTAGAAGCAGGTGTTGGCACCATGCTTCCTGTACAGCCTGCAGAACCATGAGCCAAATAAACCTCTTTTCTTTACAAATTACCCAGCCTCACATATTCATTTAAAGCAATGCAAACGGACTAAGACAATAACTTACCATCGTGGGGTCAACTAAATACAGCAAAAGGTTTATCCAGTGAGTTTTACTAGGTGCAAGGTACTTTATAAGCATTTTCTCAACTGATGTCATTTAATATGCCCACCAACTCTATGAAGTATATATTCTCTCTGATTACCAGAATACATGGCTCCCGACGGTATTGGAAACAATAGGGCAGATGCCCAGAAGTGGGTTCCACTTGTCACTTCACTAGTTATAAGAGAACCCAGTGACTTCTATGTACCCAGCACAGTTGCTTTGGAAATCACCTTTAGAGAGCGACAAACATTTTAATGTGTTCATTCATGCATCACGCTCCTTTCTCCCAGTGAGCTCTTATGTTGTAGCGGTATGTGTATTCTTCTCTGAAGGTTTGCACCACCAAAGACAAACGCGTTAGGACTATGAAGGTGAACACACTACTTTCACTGCCTCTGTGATTAGGAAAGGTTTTTTCCCTAGGTGGCGAACATTTCAGTGGTGTGGTCAGCTTATGATTTCAGTATTGATTCACATCTTGTCCCTGACAGCATATACCTATGCTTATTTGAAGGCAGGAAATCTCATTTGTTGACATATAAATCTTGAAACATGCTTACTTTAAGAATGGAATTATCCTGTCTTGTATTTTTGGTATCATAGCCTTCCAGTAAACAGCGACGAGTGGTATTTCCTGATCCAGCAAACTCTGCCAAGTTTAGATCTGCAAAGCCCAGCTATGAAAAGAAAGATAATTATATTAATAGACTTATCTAGTAGGCTTCTATCATATCCTCATTAAAAATAAACATTCAACCCATACCCTAGACAAGTTTTCTCAAACTTCAGTTATTTGCAGTTTTTGCCATCTTAATACCTGTTCTATGATTTGTTTTATGTGTCTTTAAATTGGTTTGCTTTTTATAAAAATTTATTACCTGCTTTACTATTGTCTTAAACAACAAGATCTTTGAAATCATAGACATGATGTGCTAAATATATTTTTTCTGTATACAGTGAAATAAATATATTACTACTAAAGTAAAAATAATGCATATCCAACAACTAAAATCATTGCAAGCAGCAGTGGTACTCACACCACGCTGTGAGGAACACTAGCAATCCAGTCATGATCGTTTGCATACACACAGAGAAGAATGATCAGATTCTCCTCTGTCTGTCCGGGTTCTGGCTCTATGCTGAGCTAACCACTGGTGACTGCGGATAGTCGCATGTTAAGGTTTCACTCTCCATATGAGAACTACAATGATTTAAATGAATCGCACACTTTCTCTGGTATAGGCCCCTTCTTTTTCACCACCTCCTACATCATCTGCCTTGCTGATCAACCTTGAGCTGAATTTCTCTTTATGGAACCTACTTCCTCCCTTTCCCAGAGCTCTGCCCCACACCAATCCTCTCTGCTGCTAGCAGAAGTTCAGCTCAGACCTGTTCCTCTGCCTTATTACTACCCAGGTTTGGTCCCCATTTTCTGCAACTACCAAAGGTTGCCCCTATAATCTTTCCTATGATGTTGCTCAACTCTGCCTCTCATTTCCAAGTGATACAACAAATCAACCCTCTTATATCATTATTTTTGAATAAAGTCTACTTTATATGATTGTATATAGAGTCTTTGATTAACAAAAAATGAATTGAGCTTGCAATGAATTAAGCACGTCTCCAGGAATATATAATAAAAAGTATACATTTCAAACACACTGCTGTGATTTTAAGTTGTTTGCTTTATGGTTTTAAAAGACGTAGTGAGCATATATAAATGGCATTGAAGACGAAGATTTTAATTGCAGGCTGGAGCGTGATTTTAGCAGCTTTTAACTAGAACAAAAAGAATGAAGAATAAAAACTTAGAGAGCAGTTGAAGGAACGGCCACAAGCCCCAAATGCAAAAAAGTCAGACACACATCTAACTACAGGTAACAGCTACCTAATTTTCACATGGTTACTCTGGTCGTACTGCCTCTTTCAGGGAGCCGACAGATCAGCAGGAAAAGCCTGGATATGTTCAGGTCAAAGCCACATCCGGCTGAGCATGTGAAGGTCCCGTGACTATCTGATCATACATTATCCACACATTGCATACATTATCCTTCCTCGGTGAACATCTCTTTCCCACTCTGCTCTGCTGATGACTTTGCTTCCTGTTTCACTGGGAAAACAAAAGCAATCAAAGGAGCACTTTATTTCCACAAGCTCTTATGGCCAGCTACATCCGCTCACCTGCCTGCACCGGTGCCCACACTTCGCCTTCCCATTCACAGTGCTCCGGCTGTGCTCCTGAGGCCAACCACTCTCCCCTCGCCTACTCGAGCTCATCGCTTCAGCAATTCTTTCTGCTCTCTTGCATTCTAAAATTCTTCTTTTCTGCTGGATCATTCCCATCAGCACACAAACATGCTGGGTTTTCTATCTTAATGAATACATGGGAAAAAAAAAACCCACAACAAACTAAACCTCACTCCACACCTCTTTCCAGGCTACTGATCCATTTTTATGACCCCTCCCTTTAAAGTAAAACTCCTTGAAAGGGCTGTCTATGCTGCCTCTGATTCCTCTGTCCCTGGCCACCCGGTCAACCTCATTGCCCCCTCTTCTCCTCATTTATTCTACTTATTGCAACTGTCCTATTTCTTGAAAATGCCAAGATTACCTCAAGGCCTTTAATACTTACTGTTCTTCTGCCTGAAATGTTCTCACTTAGATCTTCTTAAAGATTTCTCCTTCATTCCTTTCAGGTCAATGTTCAAATGCCATCTTTCTAAAGGAGCCTTCCCTGACCACCCTACAACAAGCCGCTCTTCTCTCCTGTACCTCGTAGTTACCATCTGCTACTCCTTACCTGCTCTACTTTTCTCCTAGTAGTTATGACCATAACATGTACATGGTTATTTCATGGCTATTTTGTTTGTAGTCTACCCCTCCAACCCCCCATTAGAATGTACGCTCCACATAGGCAGGGGGTTTTGTCTGTTTTGCTCACAGTTGTATCTCTAGTACTTAGAACAGTGCCAGGAAAAATGCAGAATGGAGCCCTCATGAATGGATTAACGCCCTTTAAAAATGACAGAGCTTGCTTCCTCTTTCTCTGCTCTCTGCCACGTAAGGATACAACAAGAAGACAGCCAATCTGCAAACCAGAAAGTGGGCCCTCATCAGACACTGGATCTGCCAGTATGTTGATCTTGGACTTCGCAGCCTCCAGATCTATGAGAAATAAATTTCTGTTGTTTTGAGTCGCCCAGTCTGCGATGATTTGTTATAGCAGTCCAAACCAAGACAGTTCCCATTAAGAAAGTATATTAAAAGGTAGCATATGTCAATGTGATGTTTTAGGATGAAGGTTACTAATGAGTGAGGTCATCATTTATTATATCAAGCACTTTTCATGTGCCAGGCCTTGTTCTAGACACAGGATGACAGTGATGAACAGGACAAATACTCTGCCTTCAAAGAGCTAACATTCTACCAAAGTACCAGAGAGTCCATGTTTCCTTATGATTTTTTCTTTGGCTGTACTGAGATAACTGTCTCATAAATGGCATACATATAATACATATATACTAGCTGTATTTCTGGTAGGTATTAATTCATTCAGAAAATAATTTTCAGTATCTACATTCCAGGTAATGTTAAGCATTGGGAATGCAGAATCATTCCTACTTTTAGAGTTTAAAAGGGGAAGATTGAAAAGAAAACAACTTCCCATAATACTGTATGATAAATGCTGTGATAGGGAAAAACACAATTACAAGAAAGAGAGGAAAAAAAAGTTCTCAGTGCAGAGGGATGACTAAGTTGAGCCTTTAATGATATATAAGCTAACAGTGTAAGAGGAGGGAGAAATACATGCATGGCAGGGAAAATATGAAGTCACAAGGCAAAGAGGCTAAAATAGCATGAGATCCTCCAAAAAGCCCATGAGGACGTGTCTGAAGCATATGGATGAGTGTATGAGTGTGCGTGTGCTCATGTGCACAGAAGACCAACAGAAGAGATGACAAACCAAGATGGCTCTTACATCCTAGGTTAAGAAATTTTCATTTTACTTTATAAGCAATGAATAGCCACTGAAGGACTAAAAGTGGGAGAATGGCATGACCCTGTTTTAATCTTAGAAAGAGCACTCTGGTGGTAACACGGAGGATGGAGGGAGATAACCGAGGAAGGGAGATGAGACAGAGCGCTAATGCAGACTGTCAGTAAGTAAGAAACAATGCAGGCATAACCTAAGGCAGTGGCCTTGGGAATGCAGAGAAGGCATGGTTTCAAGAGCTTTTTAGAAGAGAAAAATCAAGAGGATCTGTCAACTACTGCAGACCTTGCCTGCCCCACCTGCCAACACCCTGCTACTCCTTGCCAGCAAAGCTTGATTTTATTAAGGTGTCCCCCTCTCAGTTTGTCCATGAGCACAAGGAGGGTAACCCAACCCCTAGCTCACTGTTAAACTGTGATCAGTCTAAGCTAACCAAGGCAATCCATTCCTATTGCCCACAACTGGTTTAGCAGTGGGCATATAATCTAGTTCTCATCAATGAAAGGTATGGGGAAATCCTCTGAGAGCCATCTAGGAAAAGTTTTCTCACTGAAAAAAAAGTAATACATGGAGAAACGTAGCTGGATTTTGTCATATGTGAATGCGTTGACTAAAACTTGAGCAGTCGGCCACTTGGTGTCATGAAGGGAGCTAGCCAAGAACAAGGTCATCACAGAGAATGGCAGAATGGAAAGAGAAAAATAATACGGGTTCTTGATGATGTTCTCCAGTCAGTGGATTAACAAGTTGTGGAGCAGCTCTACCTCACATCTACTTGTTTTCTGACATTAAAAAAATTTCGGCTGGGCACAGTGGCTCACGCATGTAATCCTAGTGCTCTGGGAGGCCAAGGCAGGAGGACTGCTCGAGCTTAGGGGTTTGAGACCAGCCTGAGCAAGAGCAAGATCCCATTTCTACCAAAAATAGAAAAAATTAGCCAGGTCTGGTGGTGCGTGCCTGTAGTTCCAGCTGCTCAGGAAGCTGAGGCAGGAGGATCCCTTGAGCCCAGGAATTTGAGGTTGCTGTGAGCTATGATGATGCCACAGCATTCCAGCTGGGGCATCAGAGGAAGACTCTGTCTCAAAAAACAAAAATTAAAAAAAAAAATTTCTAGTTGAAGAGGGTTTTCTGTTACCTATAGCAAAGAACATCTTGACATTGCAACTAACTAGATTTAGGGAGTTAGGTAGATTTGGTGGTTAAAATTAGCATACAGGCACTTGGGCTCAGATGACTGGATTGATGGAGATACCATTCAGAGACTGGAAATAAAGAGGAGTATGTGGGTTTCTGGTAGTGTTATTAATTACCAATTCCTTCTATTTAGCAAAAAAAGGTGAGCGCATTCATTAGTAATTTCATACAGCTAGTAAAAGTGACAAAGGACAGTAGTGATCATGTACATACAGAGCACTAAGAGAGCGCAGGGGAGGGGTGCTCTTCCATTCCATAGGCCTGGGAATACTCCCAGGTGAGACTGTTTGAACTATCAGTCGCTATGGCTTAATGCAAACCGGAGATCATCCTTTAGCAGGGAAGCGGAAACTAAAGAAATAACATCCCATAATCAGCATTTAGAAAGAATACGGCCGGGCGCGGTGGCTCACGCCTGTAATCCTAGCACTCTGGGAGGCCGAGGCGGGCAGATCGTTTGAGCTCAGGAGTTCAAGACCAGCCTGAGCAAGAGCGAGACCCGTCTCTACTAAAAATAGAAAGAAATTAGCCAGACAGCTAAAAATGTATAGAAAAAATTAGCTGGGCATGGTGGCGCATGCCTGTAGTCCCAGCTACTCAGGAGGCTAAGGCAGGAGGATTGCTTGAGCTCAGGAGTTTGAGGTTGCTACGAGCTAGGCTGACGCCACAGCACTCAAGCATGGGCAACAGAGCAAGACTCTGTCTGAAAAAAAAAAAGAAAGAAAGAAAGAAAGAATATGCCTATAATTTATTGTTGGATCCACCTGTTTAATCTCCAAGTTGCTTTATTTAAAAAGAGTCAAACTTGAATAGCAATTAGAATAGTAAAGTGTTTAATTTTAAAGCTATAAATAGCAATAAGCAATATTACATGTTCCAAAAGAGTTAAAGAACATCTACTTACCTTTGCATACGCTTTTCCACCTTTTAACTCCTGCCAAAGATAGAAAACACTATAAAGATATCATGTAATTAAACACTTAAAATTAAATATATGTTAAATAATTCTGAAGTGGATATTTAAATGCTGGCAAATATCATAAATAGTAAAATTCTGATGATCTTAAATCCAACTATTTGGGCTCCCACAACCCCCCCAAATGACTGGTATTTTTATTTAGCATTTAGCTTTAATCGAAATGAGACAAATGGTGAGAAGACAAGCTAACATTCTATTTGCTGAAGAAGAAATGGTTAAAAAGTGTCCTGGGCTCATTGAAAAAATCTTAACAAGCAAAGAAGCGTTAAATTACTTACTTACTTAGTTAAGCATATTAATACATTGTAGAAAATTTCAATAAGAGTTGAAATCCCACCCCAGAGACAACCAGTTTTTATGAATCATTCAAAAGATGCTCTATGCATATAGAAGCATGCATGTAGTATAGTACAAACCCTCTTATCTAACATGAACAATACTGGCAAAAGTAAAAAATAATAAAAGTATATAGATGTTTAACATTTTAACTTAAAATATATAAAGATTTACCAAATCTTTAGATTTAGGATATCACACAGCTGTGAGAATTAAGTGTAAAACACTTAGAACAATGCCGGGCACACAGTATGTGTGTGCATGTGTGTGTTTGGCAATATTATTAGGGCCAAACTCTCCTTTCCCCCAATAGGGGTGGGAACCTGCTGCCTCAAGGTCACCTGTGTGCAGAGGGAAGATGATGTGAAGACATAAGGGAGAAGACAGTCGTGTAAGTGGAGATTTGTGTCTGTAAGTCAAGGAATGCCTGAGGCTGCTACAAGCTAGGAGGAGAGGCATAAAACAGCTTTTCCCTAGCATCTCCAGAGGGAGCATGGCCCTGCCGACTCCTTGATTTTGGATTTCTGGCCTCCAGAACTGAGACAATTAATTTCTTTTTTTTTTTTTTTTTAAAGACAGGGTCTTGCTTTGTCACCCAGGCTGGAGTGCAGCGGTGCAACATAGCTCATTACAATCTCCAACGCCTGGGCTTGAGCAATCCTCTTGACTCAGCCTCTTGAGTAGCTGGCACTACAGGTGTGCACCATCATATCCAGCTAACTTTTAAATTTTTTGTAGACACAGGGTCTCACTATGTTGCCCAGGCTGGTCTCAAACTCCTGTCCTCAAGTGATCCTCCTGCCTCCGCCTCCCAACGTGCTGGGATTACAGGGATGAGCCACTGTGGTTGGCCAAAATGAATTTCTGTTGTTTTATGCTGCCCAGCATGTGGTATTTTGTTATAGCAGCCCTAGGAAAATACTGGGTCTTTTTACTTTCGGGTCCTACTCCTTTAGAATGATCTTTCCCCAGATCTTATATGGGTACCTCCTCTTTATGTGTTACCTTTCAGAGAAGTCTTCACTGACTCCTGTCCTGGTTTTCTAAAATAATCTCCTTTCCCCAAGTTATTTTCTATTACCTCAATGTATTTTATGCACAAGACTTATCATTATCTGAAACAATCTTATTTGGTTGCATGTATACATTTACTGTCTGTCTTTCTTATCACTCCTCCCTCCACTTGAACCAGAAAGTAAAGTCCTGAGGGCAGGAACTCATTCCAGTTCACCATTCCCCTCCCAGTGCCCAGAACAGCACCTGCAACATTGCAGGCACTCACTCAATTGTTGACTGGTGGCTGATCGCTTCCCTGTGTCCTAGGCAACAGAGTACATTATCAAACTTTCTGATCTTTGTTGATTTGATAGGTAAAAAATTGTATCTTAGTGGTTTTAATTTGTATGAGTGAGATTGAGTATATTTTAATATGTTTAAAAGCTATTTATACTTTCTCTTTTGTGAAATGTATATGCTGTCCCTTGCCTATAATTTTCTAGGGTTGTTGATCTTTTTCTTATTGATTTATTTGAAGGGGCTCTTTCTAAAGAAATTAGTCCTTTGATATGATTTGTAAATATTTTTCCCTAATTTACAATTTTACTTACAGTATATTTTGCAATGCAGAAAATGTTTACAGACTTGAGTTTACCAATTTTTCTTTTATGGCTTCCTTTATATAATACTTAGGAAGGATTAGGTAGTGTGAGCTCAGTAAATACCTCCATCTAGCCAAGCACGGTAGATACTGCTAGGCGTTCACCAGTATCCATTTCCCCCTTCTCCAAGGTTAGAAATTACTGGCAACCTAGCTAGAGACTCTACTCACAGCCTTTCTTCTAGTTTGGTGTGGCCATGTGACTAAGTTCTAACCAGGGAGAGCGGGATATGGACAAAAGCCATGTGCACCACTTTTGAGTCATACTCTAAAAAGAAATGTATTTGTCCTTATATGGCTTTTCCTCCTTTCTCATTGCTTGAAAGACAAGATTGGAGCAGCTCCCTCGGATCTAAAGATGGACACCAGATGATGAAGATGGCAGAGCTGCTCTACCAGTCCTGGATCCCTTGACTGTTACCCAAGAGGGCTATACACTTCTATCCTGTTTAAGCCATTGTCTATTTGCGCCTGTGTTTCAGTAGTTTATTACAGATGCCCTAAGAAATACACCAAACACTCATAATCTGAGGAATTTGTTTATTTCAGATGAACAAGTCCTGCCTTAAATACCACTATTAGTTTTTATTTTTTGTTTTTTTTAAAAAGTAGATCTTGAGTTTCTTTAATCTGTAGTTATACTTCACTCTAAACTGGTTATATATTTTATTTTTCTTATAATTCAAAGACCGACAGGTCATCTTTGACAAATCATGACTAGAATTCCATTTAGAAAAGGTTTCAACGAACGCAGCAATCAAGGTAGAAAGGAAAGAAGGTAGGATGCTTATTTGTCAGCTAATCTCTGCAACTCCATGAGGAAGCAAGTATTAATATCATACTCTTATTTTGATGAAAAGACAGATTCTAAAAAGGAGAATTGCCTCAGGTCTCACAGTTAATGGGTGGCATATCTGCGATTCAAACCCAGGTCAGCATGACACATAACACACTTCTGCTGTACCATGCTTCCTTTATGGGAGCCACCGCTCGATGACTGCTGCTTCAAATATGACTATTTTAGAGTCTGTTTCCACAAAGGCTTAAAACGCGTACAATCATTTTGTGTGTATATGTATTTGTATCATATTTTAACTGAACAGATCAAGCAATTTCAGAGAACTTAAAGTACAGTCACACATATCATAGTGTTATTGGTTCATCCAAAAAGCAGAGTAAGAAAGCTGACAGTATAACTTTTTATCTGACACAGAAGGATGCAGGACTAGAGTGGAAAGGAGCAAGGCCAAGGATGCTCGCTCTTCATCTAAACCCATCTCTATTTAATTTTTAACCATTGTATGTATTACCTTGGTAATTTAAACATGTATATAAAATGTAAAATATAAAGTAAAACATATACATCCTTTCATATATATTAAGTAGAACCATATGAAATTGCCATTTTTGTAGATTATTGGTAATATGCTTCAACCTAATATGTGGAAAAGGAAATATACAGAAAAGAAAACATGGACTTGGAATCAGAAGAATCTGTGTTTGAGTCCTTACGTCACCGTTTATTAGCTATGCAAATTCGGGCAAGTAACTTAATCTCTTTGAGCCTTGGTTTCCCTGAAAATGGAGAAAATGATACCTAATTTTAGGGTTGTTCTTAGGCATAATATATGTAAAGCTCCCAGAGCAATGCATAACGAAAAACAGGAATTTAATGAATGGTAGGATATGGACATATATAGTCCCCAAACTAATATAAATAAGGCTATTATGTACAGTGATAGTGAGATGAAGATTCTTGAATAATATTTTAATTTATAACTGCAGATTCTTCCTCATATTTGCCATGGTAATTTAAATTATTGCTGCAAGTGTGAAGTGAAACTGCATATGTTATCATCGTTCTAATGATAAAGATAAAGCAGAGCTAAATAAAGTGAGTCACTGACTATGCAACTAACTACGGTTTCTGAAGGGGGAAAGTAACAGGCTGTTTTTATACCTTCCTCACAGATACTCTGCAGACGCAAGGATCCAGGATGCCCGTGGCGGCACTTGCACTCATTTTGCACATGAACGAGAACTTCTTTCTCCAGTGAACACAGTTCGCTTGCACCACCTCCCTGAAAGAAAGAAAAAAAGAGCCAATTAATTATTATCGATGACATGTTAAAAGCACACCCACGCTTTCGCGCAAGTCTATAATACCAAAGTGACATATTAAAAGCCAGTATTTATAAATAGTGGAACAGGAAGAAAACAAATTCCTAACAATGTGATCTGAAAATCTTTGGAAAGTTTCATTGATAACTATCCACAGGAAACTGAAAAAGAGTGAGTTTACTTATCAATTCAATCAATATAAACTGAGGCTTCACCATTCATTCAACACAGAATGAACATTTATGTGCTGGGCACATGGTAGATGTTTAAAATATAAAAATGAGGACAAGCCAGGTACAGGGTGGTTCATGCCTGTAATCCTAGCACTCTGGGAGGCCGAGGTGGGAGGATCCCTTGAGGTCAGGAGTTCGAGACCAGCCCGAGCAAGAGTGAGACCCCCGTCTCTACTAAAAATAGAAAAATTACCTGGGCGTTGTGGCATGTGTCTGCAGTCCCAGCTACTTGGGAGGCTGAGCTAGGAGGATCGCTTGAGCCCATGAGTTTGAGGTTGCTGTGAGCTAGGCTGATGCCACAGCACTGTACTCAGGGCAACAGAGTGAGACTCTGTTGCAAAAAAAAAAAAAACAAAAAACAATGACACAGTTCCTAACCTTGTAGGGCTTATGTTTATAGTTAATGCAAGAGGCAGAAATACAAACAAATACTTATTCTAGGTATAAACAAATACTCATTCTAAGATGAACTACTGTCACAGTTTTACTTCAGCCATAATAGCAATCGCAGCTACCATTTATTGAGAGCTTACCACATGCCATTTCATCTCCCAACAACCCTACGAGGTAGCTGGCATTTTCCTCACTTTATAGATACGGAAAATGAGGCACAAGGAGAGAAGTTAACTTGAGGTCATTTTGTCAGGAAGCAGCAGAACTGGCATTGAAACCAGGCCTGTTTAACTCTAAAGCCCATTTGTCCACAAAGGAAAATCTATATCTTTCCAACAACTTTGTTCTTTCAAGTTTCCAGGGTTTTGTACGTGCTGTTCTCCCTGCTATTCTGTGTAGGTATCTGGGACTCAGCCTTAATTATTCCTCTACCATAGGCAGAAAAGAAAGAAAACAGGTGAAAATAAAGAGAAAATTGGAGAAAGCAAAAGAGAAAGGCAAGAGAGCCCAGGTTGAGCAGTTTTGAGTTTCTTAAGAAAATAAAAAGTCAGTTCTGTGGAGCGATAGGAACTGATGGGTGAGTTGAAAATTTAGATAAAAGCTTAAAGACAGGAAAACTGGTGTGGGGGATGTGATTGGGAATCAACCTGTAGCTGCATCAGTGAGTAAGACAAATTC
>NW_012148496.1:1187320-1188898 GCF_000956105.1 Propithecus coquereli
GCCTAATATGTACCTATAGGTACATATTTTTCATGACCTGTAGAGTCCCATGCAATGAAGCCAAAGATAAACTCAGGTCCACTTCCAGGGGATTAGGCTGAGGCAAGAAGATCGCTTGAGCCCAGAAGTTTGAGGCTGCAGTGAGCTATGATAGCACCACTGCACTCCAGTGATTTAAAAAAAAAAAAAAAGAGCCCATGGGATTTGGCAGTTAGTTGCTCAGTTTCAATGGAGTGGTGGGGGTGGAAGTCTGATTAGTGGGGATTGAAAAGTAACTGGGAGGTGAGGAAATAATGGAAAATTTTTGCACTGTGGACAGGTCTTCAAATTCTGGCTCCAACCCTTTCTTTCTAGTTCAGTGATCTTAGACAAGTCACTTAATTTATTTGATCTTAGCTCCTTTATCTATGAAATGGAGCTAATAGGACCCTCCTCATAGAGTTGTTTTGAGGATTAGTGAGTGTGTTAATATTAATACATGTAAAGCACTGTATTTGACCCGTTATACATCTTGAAATATTCTCGTCCCTTTCTATTTCTGTAACTATTCCTTTGCAATTTCTTATTCCTCTGTTTCCTTAAACTGTCAATGTCCACCAAGATTTTATCCTTGGCTTTCTTTTCTTTTTACTCTGGTGGCCTTAACTATCATGCATATACTGAGAATTTATAAATCTAAGTCATTTTCGTTAGTCTTTAGATTCATATATCTACCTGTAAACTGGCACTCCCACCTAGTACTCCTAGCGATTAGGTAAGACTTTAGGCCTCTGACATCTATCATGGTATTCACCACCAATTTGACTAGTTAAACTAGTCAAATGGTTTGCCTCGGAGCACATGTGGGAGAGACTGCCAGTTGTTTATCCAATATCCTTTCTCTCCCCTTCTTTAAAAAAGAACCTTGACTTTATTCAGACTAGCAATGTGCTCAGTCAAAAGATGGCATTTCCCTATTCTCCCTTGCAGCTAAGGGTAGGCATGGGATTGAGTACAAGCTAATGAGACATAAACGAGGTTACCGGGTGTAACTTCTGGAAAGGCACAGTAAAAGGAGGATAGCTGAGATGTATCCTTTTAGCTTTCTTCCTTCCTCTGTCTGGAAAACCGTCAGGATAATGGTTAGAGTGTCAACAGCCATCTTGGACCACGAGGCTACTTTCAGGAAAAGCTGCGTGATGGTGGTGCAGAGACAGAAGGAAGATGGGTCCCCAATAAACATGTCGCCCTGGACTATCTCCCTCTAAACTTCGTAAATCTCATTATTCAAGATGTGTATTGAGTTTCGTTATATGCAACTGACACAGACTAGGTCTGACCATCCCCAAATAAAGGAATCTGTAAAGTTCAAACTTTATTCAAGCTGTGGTAGGTGCTCCAGGAATCCCAGAGCCCTGCTTCCCTCGCTTAAGATTACCGCATGGATAGAACACTCTGGAACCTATGGTACATATTTTTCATGACCTGTAGAGTCCCATGCAATGAAGCCAAAGATAAGCTCAGGTCCACTTCCAGGGGATTAAGACTCTTTCCAAACACATGAATACTGCCTCCCAAGCAGCAGACTGACGTATGTGC
>NW_012148496.1:1188948-1190628 GCF_000956105.1 Propithecus coquereli
AAAGGAACTCTTAAGTGATTTAATGAATTATAATATGAAGTATATGTGTATATATTCACAGGAATGAATTTCCCTTGAAGTCCAGGAGAGGTGCAATTTATTGGTACAGTTACAACACAGGCAGGATGCGAGTTACTTGACAAAGGATAGGTTTGGAGGTATCTGCCAGGCAACCTGAGGAATCCCCTGTAAGAAGAGCGGTAGCTAACATGTATATTCAAAAACAAGTGAATTTTTAGAAAATCAGTGAATAATAATAAAAATAACAAGCAAGAAAAAGTAAAACCATATTTTTTAAATTGTTGCTTCTCTCCCAACATCTCTTAGCCCCAAGACTTGCTAGAGGCATCAGCTATGGTCTCTGGAGCTCCCCAAAAGGGCAGGCAGATAGATTCACTGACGTCCTGGACCCTTCAGGAGTACGCTGAGCTTCAAGGCACTTGGTTATTCCCGTCACTGAGACCACTGATGTGTGATCACGGATCAAGAAACAACACTTAAAATAAAACCATTTTACTTTTCTTATAAAATTACACACAAACTTCTAGTTTAAGATGGCAGGCGGAATGTATGCATTAGCCTCTGTTCCCTCCCCCAAACCTACTAACTTAAAAAAAGTAAAGGCATTATCTCGTAAGGACAGCGAGAACTGAAGAGAGACAAAAATAAGTGGCCAGAGACAGACAGATTAGTGATATCTGACTTAGCATACTGAAGAAATCTGAACCTTACGCTGGTAACGGTGAAAGCCAAGAGCAGGAATTATAAATTGGTCGTGAAGTAGAATGAAGAAGGGACAAAAGACAGAAGGACTGACTGAAAACTTTTAGAAATAGTCAAACTGCAGATATCTCCCTGACTTCTGCAGAAGGCTGAGATTTATTCTCCTGACAGGTAAAAGAGAAGGACCTCTGAACTGCCTGACTTGAGGGCAGGGATTGGAAAGAGCACAA
This sequence comes from Propithecus coquereli, assembly GCF_000956105.1. Taxonomy (NCBI): domain Eukaryota; kingdom Metazoa; phylum Chordata; class Mammalia; order Primates; family Indriidae; genus Propithecus; species Propithecus coquereli. The sequence continues at coordinate 1,189,902 of NW_012148496.1, forward strand.
TGGCACGCGGGCAGGGGCGGGTAATCAAAGATGACTTAGCGCCCAGACTTCCAGCCTTCTTCCCCGAACCTGGCTGCTCACCACGCTAGAATTAGGCATCTATTCTTCAAGTGGTGGGAAGAATATTCTCTGGGGCATCCAAACGGCCTCAAAGAAAAGATTTAACGAGATGAATGCTGAGGGCTCCCAACAAAACAGCCCAGCCAGCTCAATCTACAGCAAAAATCTGAGATGACAGCACTGTCCATGTGCACAAAGCTTTTAATCAACTTTCAGTGCCTCAGTCAAATATGAACAGATAAATGAGGGAAGTCTCTTAACATGAAAGACAGAGACCAAAATGAATAGAAAAAAAGCAACTTGAACAAAACAGAGCCTACACTGGAAGAAGAAAAAAAATTCTGAGAGAGATAAAAAAAGAAATTGCATTCACCATACAGGAATAGGATGCTATTAAAAAAAGAACATACAGAGAACTAAAAAGTACTCATGGAAATCAAAACTATTGGGCTGGATATTTTGTTTGTCATTCCAGATCCACTCTACCCTTCTCTGTGGCCCAGGAGGCTGGTCTTAGGAACTGTTATACATCTACCACACTCCCCTGCCCTCTACTTCTGATTGTGCAAAAGCGACAAACATCAGCAGGATGGAGGGCAGGAGAGAGAAGTCGATATTTTTACTTTCCTGGCTCCTTCCCTGTTAGGCCATGTAAAAAATAAGTAGG
>NW_012148496.1:1192036-1193048 GCF_000956105.1 Propithecus coquereli
AGGACTCTGAAACAGGTTCTTATGTAAGTAAGTAAAACATCTCACGATCCAAGACAGGAGATCAGGTTGGGATGAACCAGGGCTGCGAAGAGCATACTTCTCTGTTAATCACCTCATGAGGTGCGTAACAAAGAATCCTTATTGGAGAAGAAACCCAGAAATAATGAAGGCAGAAAATAAAGAGTTCGGCATAACACTACGGACAATAGTCTGCCAACCACAGTAAACACTCAATAAATATTTGTTGACTGAATGAATAATTGACCATGACTGAATGCATGGGCTTCTGTAAAAAGAAAATAAAAATCTCAGGACCCCGCTCCCCTAACTCCTTATGCAAAAGAAAAGGTAAAGGCCTCAGAAACCTGTGAAGAACTGGCCCCACAGATTCATTAAAGAAATTCCTTGCTGGCCTCCCATAAGCAAGGACACGCAAATTGTAGCTTTAGGTCTGAGGCTAGCATAGCTCCTAAATCTAAAGTCTGCTCAATTTCACACTAATAATGAATTACAAGTTTATCTTTACAGGTGTAGAAGGGACAAGATAGGATTAGACACTCTTCCACCTACCCAAGGACATCTACATAATTGATGCTTCCTTTACTCCCTTTTTCTCTTCTAACATTCCTATCTTTTGTAAAATGTAGATTTTCCTGGGTTTCACAAGAATGTAACCATTTTGTCTCACTATCGCCCCCTCTCCCACCTTTCTTTCTGCATGCCTTTAAATGCTGAAATTTTCAAATTCCCCTTTGGAAAGACAGGCACCGCTTCATCTGAAGTAGAAATAGATATGTTTTTCCCAGGTGTGTCCTCAACTTTGGTTTAATAAACCTCCATTGATTGGGATTTTTGCCTCAGTCACTTATTTTGGGACAACACTACAAATGACTGCTTCCAGCTACCAATCTTTGCCTATTTGACTTCCTAACTATTCCTAAATCAAGTCCATTCCTACGTCTAGCACCACTACCCTCATTCAGACTTCCCTTGAAATATGGCAACACCCTCC
>NW_012148496.1:1204008-1205483 GCF_000956105.1 Propithecus coquereli
TTTCAATCATCAGTTTGTCTTTTTAATATTTCTATTTCCTCTTACACTATTCCTTTGCCCCAACCTATAGTCACGTTCAAGTCCCTATCCTAAAAGTAAACACATAAAATAAAATTCCTGTTTGTTCCTGTCTTTCCTCTTTACCTAATTCCACTTTTCTCCTTCTCTTGATTAACAAACCTCCCCAAAGAAAGTACACTCCATGCTTTTGCCGCTGCACCACCTGCTTGCTCCCTAGCCCCTTGAAACCTGGCTTTTGCCCCTACAACTCGTAGGAAATTTCTCTCTCCACTTCACCTGCTGATTGTCAAAAAAGAGAGCAGCTCTCAGGCCCACTCTCCATACTCAGCAGAACTGGACACCTTCTCCTCTAAAGCTCCTTCCCCAGTTAGCTTCTGTGACATCACACCCCTCTCCAGTGTTTCGGTCTCATTTTCCTCAATCAGGTCTTTTTCTACCAAGGGTCCATCCTCTGACCCTTGCATTTTGTTCTGTATGCTATCCCTGACTTTGTTATCTTGTCTGTGTGGATTATTTTACAATCTAGGTCTGCAATCCTGACTACTCTGCTCAGTTTCAGACATAAACTCTCAGCCACCTACCACACATCATCATAGACCTTGCTTGTACCTTACACTCAAATGTTCAAGGGAAAAGCTCAGAATCAGCAATAAAGGGAATATATTGGAAACAACAGTAATACTCAAAACAGAAGAACTGTTGCTTAATTTACACTCCATTCATGAAAGGATGTATGGCATTATCAAAATAACATATACTAAAGTTTCTAATAACATGGAAAATACAATACTTGTATTACAATGTTCAGTAAAACAAAAAAAGCAGAATAAAAAATTGTATATGTAATTTGGTTTCAATTTTGCAAAAGACAAACTGGAAGAAACTGGAAAGGTATATTCCAAAATGTTACCAGTGATTACCTCTGATGGGTAACATTTTTTTTCTTTGTAATTTTATGTATTTTCCAAATTTTCTGTATTGATCTTGTATTAATTTTAGAATCGGGAAAAAATGGGGTTCAAGATCATATTGCTTACAGAATAAAATCCAATCTTCATATGAAGGCACCTAACGCCCGCCAAATTCTGGCCCCAATGCACCTTTCCAGTCTTGTCCTTCAGTACATCATCCCCCGGACATTCTCTGCTGTGTCCCCTCCCTAGCCACCTCTTCTCTACAATGTATACTTTTACGGTTTTGTCCATGCGCTTACCCAGTCTGTCCCCAAAGCAGGACATTTCAACCCTAAAGATCTTTGCTCCCTAAACCCTAATACAGAGCTGGAAGGCAATGTTTAAAATTCTCTCTTGGATTAGCTAAGAAAGAAATTCTGTCTTTTGTCCAACCCATAATGAACATTATTGGGAGCAATAATAAACATAAAACTCACTGGCTAAAATGACACATGAGCTGGGCAGGGTGGCTCACACCTGGAAGCCCTGTACTTTGGGAGG
>NW_012148496.1:1205533-1207360 GCF_000956105.1 Propithecus coquereli
GGGCTCAAGTGATCCTCCCTCCTTAGCCTCTCAAGTAGCTAGGACAACAGGCCTGTGCCACCATGTCTGGCTAATTTTTATTTTTAATTTTTTTTTTAGAGGTGGGGTCTCATTATGTTGCCTGGGCTGGTCTTGAATTCCTAGCTTCAAGGGATCTTCATGGGGCTGGGATTACAGGTGTGAGCCACCACATCTCGCCTATGAAATGTTTTATAGTCAGCTACAAATTGGTAAACACATGTTGTCTCAATCTACAAAATGGTTATAAAATCTTACTTCAAATGGAAGTTTGAAAATGAAATAATATATATACAAAGCACTGAATAAACCAAAAAGTGTTATGATTTAAAATTTCACTCAAAAGCTTTTCCTGTGATGCATTTCCTGAGTCCCTGGGTTAAATGATTCTCTAGTTCCTATAATATAAACTCCTGGGGTCTTCTACACGCATGTAGAATAGAACAGCTGCCTTGCAAATGAAAGATACTGACAGCAAGGGAAATAGGAGTTTAATGAAATTTTGCTATGTATTATAAAAGTAATCCTCCATTGGTATTTTCAGAAGTCAAAAGGAAAATCTATAATATCAGAAGAGGAAAATTTATCAGGGTTTTCTGGTACCGGAATATTAAGTAGTGAATTAAAAAACAAACATGTACAGGTCACCAAGACATACTTGGAGATATTGATAAGGAGAAGTTTGCAGAATGTTTACATTCTTGAGATCAGGGTAAAATAAGCCAATGACACAGTAGGAGTGTGACAAAACAGCACACAGCATATTACAAACTGTACTGTGGAAGCTCTATTCTGGCGGTCTTGGTTATCCTTATAATAATGATATTATGATGATGAAAACTCATGCAGAGGAAGTAACTTATAATCAGAAGCACAGCGACACAGTCTAGCTAGCTCTATTCTGAAGGAAGGCTGGGGAGCAGACTGGAAGGGATCTGTGCATCGGTGAGAGGACGAGATCACAAGGAGGTTGTATATAAAAGGACTGCGTTGAGCACACACACTGGAATTTTTCTTGAGTGGCACAGACCTGCTGTCATTGATCACGGTCAATGTAAATAAACTTCATGTTCACGCACCACACAGCATTACTTGACCTGTCTGACACCACTCCTCGCATAGAAGGGAACCCCAGAGGGAGAGCGCCGGTGAGTTAGAGAAATTGTAATAAACATTTAAAAATAGTTTCTTAATTATTCTGAATGCTGGATTGGTGTTTCTCTGAAGGCAATACAATACCACAAAGAGTTACGTGGCAGCTGGGGTTTACACGAGTTACCTTAGCAAAAAATAGCTCTCAAATTCATTTTTACTACCTGTTGGTACTATTTACAGTTTCTCAAATCAGGAAATATGGTAAATGCTAATATTTACCTGAGTTCCTGGTTGCTTCAGGAAGGCTTATGTGTTATTAGTATAATGAAAGAGTTTACAGTTTTCAACTGCATATAATTACAAATGTATATTATCCGTGTTACTAGCTTGATAATTAAGTTTGTCTTTCTATCAATAGAAATTATAAAAGTAATTTATGGTTGCTTATGAATGATCCTTTATTAATTTAGTCTAAAGCAAAATTTTGGAACCAATTATCTTTTTTTGCAAGGAATACAAACAATCTTTTCTAACCACCTTCCCAGGCTGTTATTTCTAAAATTGTTTTCTGCCTTGTATACAAAGGAAACAGTGGTGTCCATAGGACTGTCCAAGTAAGATATCTATGTGAGATTTCTGGAAGTCATTCCTTAACCACAAGGAATGACTGAAATACCTAGGATGGTATACAGAGGTGATACTTTAAAAAATACA
>NW_012148496.1:1207485-1208838 GCF_000956105.1 Propithecus coquereli
GTCAATAAGGTAAAAATTCTGCAAGGATATGGGAAATTAAAATCAGCTTATGAACTATGACATTCTAGAAAGGGCAAAACTATGCAGACAGTAAAAGCATCAGTTGGGGAGGGAGGGATGAGCAGGTGGAGCAGAGGATGTCTAGAGCAGGGAAACTGTTCTGCATCACACTACAATGACGAATGCATGTCGTTATACACTCGCCAAAACCCACAGGATGTACACACCAAGTGTGAACCCTAATGTAAACCATGGACTTTGGGTGATGGATGATGATGTGTCAATGTAGCTTTATCGACTACAATAAATGTACCACTCTGATGGGGGATGTTAATAATGGGGTGTATGTGGGGGCTGGGGGGATATGAGACATTTCTGTACCTTCTGCTCAATTTTGCTGTGACGCCAAGACTGCTCCAAAAAATAAAGTTTATTAACAAAATCAGGTATGCACATAGGAATGAAAATGTGTTCTCTGCAACTCCTAAAAACAAAGGGATAAGGGAATAACTTCATGGAACATTAGCTGACGTGAACTATGGATTCTATAGCCAGCCCTAACTAGGCACTGTGTATGAAGGGAAAAGAAAGTTATCTCTTAGGGAGGCAAAAAAAAAAAAACAAAAGAAAACAAAGCAAAAACCTGTCATCCAGGTTCCCCTTCTGAATAAGATACTTGAAGAAATGTATGAGAACATGAAAAATGAATAAAAAGTTACATTTTAAGAATCAAGAAAAGGCAAGAAACCAAGTCAGTAGGTTATCTGTTCTTTTAAAATACTTTACTTTTGAACAAAAGGACTTTTTTGTCCTTTCTGAATATTCGAAAAAGACATGAGGAAAGAATAGCTGTAAACAGCTTAGCAATCACAGATGCAGTTTCCAGATTGAGAAATTTGTGGCTCCTTATTTTATACAGACTAAATGCTGAACTCTTCAGCTATGTATGAACCGTCCAACTTCTGCCCTCAGCCTCTCAAATTTGATCTCCTATGATTCATCCCGAGTCCACCACAATTCAACGACTCTTCCCTCAACTGCATCATCCGCCGTTCTCTACCCGGCACTATGCACCGCGTGTCTGCCTTCGTGTTGTTCCCTCCCTCCAGGATGCCCCCCAGATGCCTTCTGTCCCTGTCCTACTTGTCCAACTCACTTATGCAGTATAAAGAAGAGGGGATGAATTTTAGACTCAGAAAATCTGGGCTCAAGTTTAATTTCAACACTGAATAGAATTTGTTGAACGAATTACTTTTCTCTGCATAAGTTTCCTCTTACATGAATTTTTTTTTTTTTTAAAGAGGCAGTGTCTTGCTCTGTGACCCAGGCTGGAGTACAGCGGTGCAATCATAG
>NW_012148496.1:1208888-1210648 GCF_000956105.1 Propithecus coquereli
GGTCAAGGCTGGAAATACAAATGTAGAAGGTCTGAGCATGTAAATGGCCATGAAGCCACGGAATGGATGAGGCCACTCAAGGAGAGTGGGCCGAGGAGGAAGGGAAGACGGCAGGGTCTGGACTCCAGGGAGCACAAATACTTAGGGCAGAGAAGAAGAAGGGACGCAGGCAAAGAGACTAAAACGCCAACAGAGGGAGAAGCAAAGGAGATTATGTTATCCCCAAAACCCAGGGGGGAAATTTTAAAGAAAGAATTGCTCAACAATATCAAATGTAGCATAGAGGTCAGGTAAGATAAAGACTAAAAAGAATTCCACTGGGTTTAGCTACAAAGAAGTCACTGATAACACTGGTTCTTTCCTAGCGACACTAACGAATGCTCAAGTCTCTTCTTGCATGCTAAGATGAAATCCTCCCTTTATGCCATATCTCCATCTGGCTGCCTCCCTGATTTTTCTCCACTTTATTACTAAAATACTTGAAATGAGTTGTCTGTGTTCCCTGTCTCCACTCCCCAAAGTAATCTGGCTTCCATCCCACCTTTTACTGAAGAGGAGGAGTAGAAGATTTGAAAGGGTATAAATAATGGTGCCAGAGGAGATCCGACCCTGAGAATGTCAGAGAGGGTGGGATGGGATGATAGCTGGAGGGACTGGCCTGGGCCAGAAGAAGAGGCTCCTCTTCCATCGCGAGGAGGGAAAAAGAAAACAGTGAGCTCTACTGCAGCCAAGTTTGTCAGCAGACAACTGTTCACTGCCCAGAACTGTTCAAATGAGAAATTTCGTATAAAAAACACAGCTCTATTTGGCACACAATAGGTCTCAAATAAATGTTTGTTGAACACTTGCTTGTTTATAATCTCTTGTATTCATATAAAAAGTCTTTGTAGCTTCATGTAAGAAAGACTTTTATTCAGTGACTGACAGATGTCCTAACGAGAAATTTCATTTAAAAAAATGTATGCCCCCACAGAAGGGGAGAAAATCTTTATAAACCATATATCTGATGATGGGTTAATATCTAAAATATATAAGGAACTCATATAACTCAACAGGAAAAAGCCCCCAAATAACCCAATTAAAAAATGGACCAAAGACCTGAATAAACATTTCTCAAAAGAAGACATACACTAACAAAATAAATTTCAAATGCTCTCACCACAAAAAATGTTAAGTATTTGAGATGACAGATATGTTAACTAGCTTGATTTGATTATTCCACATTGTATTCATAAATTTATACAATTATAAATTGTCAATTTACAATAAAAAAGACACACAAATGGCCAAAAGGTATATGAGGAGGGGCTCAACATCATTAATTATCAGAGAAATGCAAATCAAAACCACAATGAGATAACACCTTACATCAGTTAAACTGGCTATTATCAAAAAGACAAAAGGTAACAAGCATTGGTGAGGACATGGAAAAAAGGGAACCCTTGTACACTGTTGGTAAGAATGTAAATTGGTACAGTCATTGTGGAAAACAGTATGGATGTTCCTCAAAAAATTAAAAATAGAGGCTGCCGCAGGGTGTCACGCCTGTGATCCCAGTACTTTGGGAGGCCAAGGTGGAAGGATTGCTTGAGGCCAGGAGTTCAAGACCAGCCTAGACAACATAGCGTGACTCTGTTTCTAAAAAAAAAAAAAGCTGGGCGTAGTGGTGCATGCCTGTAGTCCCAGCTACTCAGGAGGCTGCTGTGAGAGGATCACTTGAGCCCAGGAGTTTGAGGCTGCAGTGAGGTAAGATCACACCA
>NW_012148496.1:1216765-1218097 GCF_000956105.1 Propithecus coquereli
GGCCTCCCAGAGTGCTAGGATTACAGGCATGAGCCACCATGCCCGGCCTACCTTGCACTTTTATGTTACAGAGATGGCTTCTTTCCTTAAACTTCATGAATCAACCTCTGCCAGCTTCAAATTTTTCTTCTGAAGCTCCCTCACCTCTCTCAGCATTCACAGAATTGAAGAGTTAGGGCCTTGCTCTGGATTAGGCTTTGGCTTAAGGGAATGTTGTTCCTGGTTTGATCTTTTCTCCAAAATTTCCTCCATCTCTTTCTTCTCATTCACGTGTTCACTGGAATAGCACTTTTAATTCCTTCAAGAACTTTTCCTTTGCATTCAACAACTTGGCTAACTGTCTGGTGCAAGAGGCCTAGGTTTTGGTCCATTTTGGCTTTCAAGATGCCTTCCTCATTAAGCTTAATCATTTCTAGCTTTTGATTTAAATCAGAGACTCATGACTCTTCCTTTCACTTAAACACTTAGAGGCCACTGTAGGGCTATTAATTGGCCTAATTTCAATATTGCTGTGTCTAAGGGAATAGGGAGGCCTGAGGCTAGGGAAAGAGATGGGAAACAGCTGGTTGATGGAGCAGTCAGAAGACATGTAACATTTGTCAATGAAGTTTGCCATCTTGCATGGGCACGGTCCATAGCACCCCAAAACAATTATAATAGTAATGTCAGAGATCATTGATCATAGAACACCATAACAGATATAATAATGGAAAAGTTTGATATATGTGAGAATTACCAAAATGTGACACAGAAACACTAAGTGAGCACATGCTGTTGAAAAATGGCCCTGATAGGTTTGCTCAAAGTAGGGTTGTCATAAACCTTCAATTTGTAAAAAACATCTGCACAATGCGATGAACCAAGGCACATTAAAATGAGCTATTCCTGCAGTGCCTAGCACATAGTAGACACTCAGCAAGTATTTGTTAAATGAAAGAATAGACTTACTCAGGAATTAGATTGGCTTAGTGGAATTCTGTCAGAAAACACTTTTCTAAAAACAGCTTTATTGAGATACAACTCACATACCATATAATCTACCCATTTAAAGTGTCTAATTCAACAGTTTTTAGTATATTCGATGTGTAAAACCACCACAATCAATTTTAGAACATTTTTGTCACCTCTAAAAGAAACCTCACACTCCCCATTTCCCTCCGATCCCTCAGTCCCAGGTAACCACTGATCTACTTTCTGTATCTACAGATTTTGCTTATTTCAGACAGTTCATATAAATTGAATCATACAATATGTTGTCTTTTTGCGACTACCTTCTTTACTTAGCATGATGTTTTCAAGTTTCATCCATGTTGTAGCATTTATCAGTACTTC
>NW_012148496.1:1219217-1235658 GCF_000956105.1 Propithecus coquereli
AATTCCTCAGATATTAAACAGTTATCATACGACAGAGGGACTTTCCTAAAACTGTTAAATAAAAACTAATTACTGTAAAATCCTATATGTCTATACTTTTCTAAATCATAGTAGTTGGTAGAATGAATGAACTCATCAATGCTACTGCAGAAAAATTCATGGTAAAATGTTTTTAAATTATTAAGTTTAAAAAGGAGAAAACTTTCTTTTTAATGCTAGTCTACTTGAATATAAATTCAACTAACATATAAATAATTGGCTTGACCTAATAAAAATTTAGAGGAGCTGAATTTTAGATCTGGTCTATCACTTACTACTAGCATAACCTTGGGCAAATCATTTAAACTTTTCTGATCTGTATTTATTTGCAAAGTAGAATCCTAATAATTACCCTCCTTGTCTCAGCAATCCTACGGAACTTCAGTCTTTAAAGAAGTGTGGGCAATACTGTTATGATCCAGCAATCCCACTTCTTGGTATTTAATCAAATGAGCTGAAAACTTATGTCCACACAAAAACCTGCAAATGGATGTTTACGGCAGCTTTATTCATAACTGCCAAAACTTGGAAGCAACTAAGGTATCCTAGTGAATGGTAGGTGAATGGATAAATAAACCACGGGTACATCCAGACAATGGAATATTATTCAGTACTAAAAAAGAAACGAGCTATCTGGCCTTGAAAAGACACGGAAGAACTTTCTTTCTTTCTTTTTTTTTTTTTTTTGCGACAGTCTCGCTCTGTTGCCCTGGGTCGAGTGCAGTGGCGTCATCATAGCTCACAGCAACCTGAACTTCCTGGGCTCAAGTGATCCTCTTGTCTCAGCCTTCCGAGTAGGTGGGACTACAGGCACACGCCACCACATCCAGCTAATTTTTTCTATTTTTGGTAGAGACGGGGTCTTGCTCTTGCTCAGGCTGGTCTTGAATTCCTAACCTCAAGCAATCTTCCTGCCTGGGCATCCCAGAGTGCTAGGATTACAGGCGTGAGCCACCGCACCCACCCGACAGGGAGGAACTTCAAATTTATATTATAATACTAAGTGAAAGAAGCCAGTGTGAAAGGACTACATACTGTATGATTCCAACCATATGACATTCTGGAAAAGGTAAAACTATGGAGATAGTAAAAAGATGAGTGGTTAGAGGAGAGAGAGAGAGACAAACAGGCAGAGCACGGAGGATTTTTAGGGCAGTGAAACTATTCTATATGATACTAGCATGATGGATACATGTTATATTATACATTTATCAAAACCCATAAAATATACAACTCTTAAGAATGAACCCTAATGCAAACTATGAACTATGGGTGGTAATAATGTGTCAGTGTAATTTCTCCATTGTAACAAAAGTACCACTGTGATGCAGGATGTTGATAGTGGGGGAGGTGGGGGGGTATGGGAACTCTCTGTACTTTCCACTTAATTTTGCTCTACAAATAAAATCTGTTAGGAAAAAAAAGATGGGCAGAGTGGTGCCCTCAGAGAATTTAGGGAAGGATAAGAGAAGCAAGTTATAGTAGAGAGCAGGGTTCATGGAAGCCAAGGATAGTCAAGTTTCAAGAAACAGGTAATTTTAAAAAGAGAGCTTTAAAAGAGCACAAAGGTACAAATGAGAAAGCATTGACTGGATATGGCAATTAGAGACAACTGAAGGTACCAGCAAAGACAGTTTTAGTCGAGTGGAGGGGTTGAAATCGGAATACAGGATTGAGAGGAGAGGAGGAATGCTTAAGAGAGGAAACGTAGGTTATGGTTTCATGAAGTTCGCCATCAGAATTGTATAGAAAGAGAGGGAAAGCCTGGTGCAGTGGCTCAAGCTTGTAATCCTAGCACTCCGGGAGACCAAGGCGAGAGGACCACTTGAGGCCAGGAGTTCGAGACCAGCCTGAGCAAGAGCGAGACTTCGATTCTGCAAAACATAGAAAAATTAACCCAGCATGGTGGTGTGCGCCTGTAGTCCCAGCTACTCAGAAGGCTGAGGCAGGAGGATCGCTTGAGCCCAGGAGTTGGAGGTTGCAGTGAACTATGATGACGCCACTGCACTCCAGCCCCAGCAACAGAGCAAGACTCTGTCTTAAAAACAAACAAACAAAAAACAAGAGAGAGAGAAAGGGAGAGGGAAGTCAGATGGGGATGAGATCAAAGATATAGGGAAATGGCAAGGAATAGGACAAAGAATAGTTCATCCTCTGAAATGAGAGTTAAAAGATTGGTGAGGCTGAGGGTAGAGGGGTGTGAGACAGAGAAAAAGACACAGACAATAGGAGGCAAGACCTCCTAAGAAGTGGGAGGCAAGACCTCCTAAGAAGTGGATGGCAAGACTGAGTGTGACCTCATTCTTGCACTCCTAGAAGGAGCAGCTGGAGAAACTGAATTGTATCACCCAGGCCTTAGATATAACACAAAATTATTTCATATCCATATTGGAAATCTTAAGTCCACTCAGTTCTACCTATACCTTTCATCCCTGCAATGCATAGGAAAAGGCCACAATGAAAGTCCCGTACCTCTCTCCCTCCTGCCTGTTCTGTCCTGCTGTTCCATCCTTCCTCACTCTGATTCGTTCTCCTGTTGCTATTCTCTTTCCCAGCTTATCCTACTATACCACCTGAAACCCTGTTCTAGGGTTAAACAAACTCTAATATTCTCAATAACACTCCACTCATTGCCTAACTGAAACCTGGCTATCTCATGAGGATACTACCTGTATTGTTCTCCTACAGGGTAGGTGATGTTTGTTCTCCACCCCCATCTTCCGCAGGTCCAGGAGGCAGTGCCAGCGCATTCCTGACTCCTCACTGTCACCTGCAGGCTGTGATTCCTCTATTGTGAAGCTTAAGGCTTAGAAGCATGAGGCACACAACATCTGGCTACTACCATGTTCTTCCCCTCCCCTTTGATGTCACAGGGAAGTACCTGTTTTGTAATCTTTCTCTCTTCACCCCAACACCTGCAATCATACTGGCTATTTTAATGCCACGCAAATAACCTAACACCCTAGACTCAGAGTTCTTTGCCCCACGCCATTCTCCACACCATTGCTACAACACCCACACCCTCGCCAACTTTCTAGACGGCTCTACTGAAGTAATCTCAAGCATTAATATCTCGCTCTCTGAGCACAACCCCCACCTCCCATCCCAACTCTGTCACAGTGTCATTTCTTCCATAGGTACCTTCCTTTGACATCACAGAGGCCTTAATCTTCCAACCATTCGATATTTTCCTGATTTATCTTTCTGGCCTGGTTCTTCTCCTTAAGCAATCTCGACCCCGTGACTGCTTACTTAAATTCCTTCTCAACAACACTTCTAATTCCCTTGCCTCCTTGGCCTTTCCACGTACCTATAAATTTCTAAACCTGAATCAATCCTGCCACCTGTCTCCTCCCATACCTAACCTATGAGCACTGCTGGAGAAAACCGCATGAACATGTATATTGCTGTCACTAAAATTCATGTTTTCAAATCTCAGTTGGGCCTTTTAGACTTGTCTTTGGTCAACTTCCTCTCCCATTCCTTGTGGAAGATCTTCCAATCTTTTATCGTTATTCTCATGTCCCTTACTCTACCTTTCTTGGTTGCTACTGAGCAAGCTAAGGTCATCTGAAGAGAATTCTCAATTCCAGCTCTAAGCCAACCTGCTAATTTTCCATAAGTCTCTCCCCTGCTTTTGGTTCCCTGGACTACAGGACAGAAGCAATTCTGGACTCCTTGAAATGACCACTCCCTTTCCCTGTCTTTATGTGGCAGCAGTAATGCACCACTGTACTCATAGTACCCTGAGCACATCATGCTGTTCCATGCCACTGTGTATACTGTTCCTTCCATCATTATTTCTCCTCCAGTTAGACTTTACAAAAACCTTGACAAGGAATTCTCTTCTAAGACACTTCTGTGACTACCCCCGACACCTCCAGTTAAACACTTCCTCCATTCTACTTTTCCTGGATTTATTTTTATTACTGCAAACTTTACACTGCATGGTAATTTTCCGTAAAGGTAACTAAAAGAACAAATTTGGTGTGTAACGACTGGTAGAAAGAAACAAGAACTTTTAAGAATTGAATGAGAGGTGAAATCATAGTGGGATGGTGAGGAAAGTTTTCATTCATTCAATACATAACCAACATTTATTAAGGACACAATACGTATAGTAAGTTGGAGAGAAGTTGTAGGTGGATTATAGGTTGGGACAGGTATGAGTGAAACTTACAAGATTTGATCTAGATCTTAAAGAATGGTTGCAATTTGGAGCAACTAAAAGAAGGGTGAAGAAGAGGTGGGAAAAGGAGAGAATATCAAAGACAGAAACGCACACACATTTGGCTAGTATAAGTGGCCAGTCCTAACTAAAATGAAAGGTTTAGGAAGAGTAGCAAGGGACAAAACTGAAAGCTTAATCATAGAATCCTGGAGTTAGACCCTTAAGAATCTTCTAGTACACCCACCGCGGAGCTCAGGCAGTGATGAAAGGCCCAGTTCCTAACAGGGCGTGGACCAGAAATGCTCCATGGGCCATGACCTGAGGTTGGGGACCACAGCTTTATAGGACAGTCTTTCAAATATGTTTCATTAATTGATGTGTGACCTTGAGCAAATTATTTTCTAAGGATCCACGTTCTTATCTCTAAAAAAGAGGTGTGGTAGAGGCTAATTGTCCCCTGATATCTGTTCTCCCCTCCCTTTATCATCATTGCATTTTTTGCTGGGAACATGGACACCCAGCAAAGGCTACATTTCTCAACCTTCCTTGCACAGCATGTGGCACTGTGCTTAAATCCTGGTCAATGGACTGTGAGCGGGAGGGACCTCCCTTTCCCCTTTCCTCCTGCCCGATGGCTGGAATTCGGATGTGGGTGAGCCTCGTTAGTCTCTGTGGATGAGAACAATACCCTGAGAACAAGATAAAAAGAGTCCAGGCCCCTGACAACTTGACAGGGCAGAGCTACCACACCAACTTGGACTTCATATGAGAGAAATAAACTTATATCTTGTTTAAGCCACCTGTTACTTCAAAAAGTATCTGTGTTATAGCACCTAACATATATCCTGACCCAAAAGGAGGTAACAATGGTTTCCCACTTCTATTAAAGGAGTTTTATAAAAATTCAATAAAACTAGGAATGTAAAATATACATACATACAAGTTCATTTTTTAGTATTTTAAGACCATCTTCTCCCTCTTTCTCTCTCTTTTTGTAGAGACACAGTCTTGCTATTTTGCCCAGGCTGGTCTTGAACTCCTGGCCTCAAGCAATCCTCTCACCTGGGCCTCCCAAAGTGCTGGGATTCTAGGTGTGAGCCACTGGGCCCGGCCCCATCATCTTCTCTCTTGAGACTAATCCCGGTCTTCTGTTATTAACATAATTCAAGAATCCTCAGAAAACTCCCTGGATTTCTATTTGATAATATCCCTCAAAGGCCAACACACCAAACTAAACATAATTCTTTATAAGCTATGTACATAGGACAGCATATATTTCTCATACATTTAATTTGGGGATCTCTGTGTATTTGTCAAATACACAGAGCAAAGCTATAACAGATCCTTTCTCTAAATACCCGCATTCTTTCACTAAATATTTATAAAATGCCTACTGTGCAAGGCTTAGTGATACAATGAATATTAACTTACTGGTATAAAATGGCATTAACAATAATTTTACAGGATATGACTATCCTGTAATGTGACTGAATTTTGCAGACTTAGTATTGGAAAGCTACACCTTGAAAAAAAAAGTAAGCATATGCATGAGTTTCTTATCTTTCATATACAATTGCCTTAGGCAAATCTAAAGAGGCTAGGTCTAGTAACCTGTTTAATGGTGTCACATATTGGAACCAGTTTTCTGAGACCGGTATTCAGAAAAAGTCATACTATATATATATATTTACCTATTATTTTTCTAAAATAATAAAAATGAGAAAGCATACTACATAAAGTCTGAAAGACAGTGGAGTTTAGTGATTAACAATGGTCCTCAGAGCCAGAGTGCCTCCTGCTTGCCACTTACTAGCTGAGTAACTTTCGGCATCTCTTTATGCTTCTGTTTCCCCAGGTATAAAATGGGAGTAATAACAGTAATAATAAGGGTAATGATAATAGTAATAGCAATGAGGTAATAATAATAGCGCCTTCCTCATAGGATTATTTTGAGGATTAAATGTAAAATAAAGGTTTAGAAAAGTTCCTGGTGCACTGGGAAAGTGCTCACGTAAAGGCTAGCTACTATTATTACAGCTATTATAATAATGTGAATTGATGACCCCACTTCTGGTCAGAGTATATAGAATTCTATTTTGCTCTTTAAATTTTTATTTATCTATATTAAGGTATAGTTGACAAATAAAAATTGCCTATATTTATGGTGTACAAGGTGATGTTCTGATATATGTATACACTGTGAAATGGTTAAACCAAGCTAATTAACATATCCATCAATTCACATACTTTTTTCCTTTAATAGAGACAGGGTCTCACTATGTTGTCCAGGCCGGAATTGAATTCCTGGGCTCATGGGATACCTCTGTCTCAGCCTTAGGAGTTGCCGGGACTACAGGCTCATGCCACCACACTCAGCTGCATGCTTATTTTTTGTTGAAGGGTCTACTCTCTTAGCAATTTTCAAGGATACATTATTAGTAACTATAGTCACCATGCTGAACAACAGATCTCTTGAACTTATTCATTCTAACTGAAACTTTGTACCCTTTAACCAGTATTTCCCCATCCCCGCACCCCCAGGCAGCCATAATTCTATTCTCTGCTTCTATGAGTATACCTTTCTAATCTTCCACATATAAGTGAGATCATGCAGTATTTGTCTGTGTCTGGCTTATTTCGCTTAGCATAATGTCCTTCAGGTTCATCCATGTTGCAAATGACAGGATTTCCTTCTTTTTAAGGCTGAATAGTATTCCATTATATATAGTACATTTTCTTTATCCATTCATCCATTTATGGACACTCAGGTTGTTTCAGTATCTTGGCTATTGTGAATAATGCTGCAATGAATGAGAGAGCACAGATATCTCTGTGACATACTAATTTCAATTTCTCTGGATATATACCCAGAAGTGGGATTCCTGGAGCCAGAGCATAAAGAATTCTGTCAAACAGCATTTTCTAATGCTGGTTATTTTTGGTATTTGCTACTTATTAGTGATTTTCCATCTTAAAAAATCACTTTGATGCACTGAAGGGCAAGCTGGTGATATAAATCAAAATCCTTAAAAATCTGTGACTTAATAATTCCATTTGTATGCATTAATCCTAAATAAATAATAATGGATGTGCACCAAATTTGGCTATAAGGATGCTGACTGTAGTTTATTTATAAAAGTATTAATAAGAATAGGAAAGAAGAAAGACTTTGAAAAGTGGCTTAGTTCAATAAATCATAGAAATACATATAACACAATGGGGTATACATCTATTAAAAATAATTTTGTAATTGAATACTTCACGATTATGGGAAGATATAATGAGTGAAAATAAGTATTAAGTGTAGTATGATCTCATTTTGGTTTAAAAAAGGTATGTGATGATTGTGTGGGGGAAGATAGGTGTGTATGTATGTTGTGTGGATCAATAAAGGCTCCTAGGTTATATACCAAAATATTTGTAACAGTGGTTATTTCTAGGTGGTTTGGTCATGAGCAATTTTTTTTTAAGAGACAACATCTTGCTTTGTTGCCTAGTCTGGAGTGCAGTGGCATGACCATAGCTCACTGCAGCCTGGAACTCCTCAAGGGATTCTCCTGCCTAAGCCTCCCGAGTAGCTACGACTACAGGTGCATGCTACTACACCTGGCTAATTTCTTCATTTTTTTGTAGAGATGGGGCCTTGCTATGTTGACCAGGCTGATCTCGAACTCCTGGTCTCAAGGGAACCTCCTGCCTCAGCCTCCACAAGTGCTGCGATTTCAGGCATGAGGCACTGCGCCCCGCATAATTTTTGTTCATTTCTTTTTGTCTTTCTATCTTCTAAGTTTTCTACATGAATCTGTTATAACACTTCAGCAATAAGAAAAAGATGAAAAGAAGTGCACAATGTGCATGAACTAAAATCTTGAAAACATAAAGATGTACTGTTCCCCACCCGCCGACAAATGAAATCCTTTCAGCTTATTTACTAAGTAAAAGATCCAAAACACAGATGTGCTCATTAGCTTCCCGGACACACCCGAATTCACATGTGTTTTTGTCACAGGCTCATATGAAACTTATAAGATTACTTAGCTATCACAGTACAAAAAAAGATGAACAAAATAAGACAAATTGAGGAATCCGAAAAAAATACAGAAAAATATTTCTTGCTATTATTCCTTTATTTAAGTAGACCACAATTAAACCTGTTCTGATAGTCTTAATAACTTCAGAAGTGATTTAAAGCTTTTACCAATCTCTGAAAAGATTTAAACAATATTCTATCTTTTTGAAAGGTCCTCAGCAATACAGTCATGTGCTGCATAAGGATGATTTGGTCATGAGGGATTGCAGATACAATGGGCAGTGGTCGGAGCAATAGGCTATACCAGGGGTGGGGAACTTTCTAGGTGGCCTTCTAGGTCCTTAAGTACAGCCTTTTGACTGAACTCAAATTTTACAGAACAAATCCTTTTATTTTTATTCATACATTTTTGTTTGTCTTTTATATTTTTATTTTATTTTTAAAATGAACATATTTAAAATACCAAAGAAGAAAATAAGTTTCAATGAAATAATACTCCCAGATTGTCCGGCACAATTAGAACATTAGTAAGTAAGCCATAAGAGCTAAATTGATGGCTGCTACCCTCATGACTTAGTTCTAACTTTCCCCGCCTGACAGGCACCGCTACCGTAACAAGGCTGGTTGGCAAGAGTTTATGGGGGTTGAGAATGCCAGTCTGTTATCAGCTGTTGACAACAGTGCACTGTGTTTCTGTTTGAAGTGGAATTTGTGAATAGCTGTGCAGCTCGACAGTATTTTTTAATTCTGTCTGCTTAATAGCCCATGATGTCAAAGACCAAGAGAATGCTGAAGGAAGAAAACAGATTTTTAAATGAGGACTGGAAATTGAAATATTATCTTGTTTCTGCTAAAGATAAGATGATTTGATTGCTTTGTGATACTGCAATATCAACATTAAAGAAATTCAGTACTCATCAGCATTATTACATTCACAAGGACAACATATTTTAAATTAGAGGGAGAGGCGTGAAAGGTACTACAGAAATTAAAACGTGAAAAGCAAAGAGAATTCGTTCAAGCACAATAAGACCTAGAAATAATGCCACTGAAGGAACTTATAAAGTAGCTTATATACTCCAGTAAAAGGGAAGCCATTCAGTGATGAAGAAATCATGAAAAAATGCACTGCCAAAGTTGTAGGATACTTGGACCGGGATAACATTTCAAAGTACAAACTGTCTCCTTCAAGGAGAACCATAACTGATTGGCAGCATGAATTATAGCCCTCAACTTAACAGAACAACTTCTATAATACTTCAAAAGGAAAATATTTGTTATTCAGTCACCTTGGATGAATCAACTGATAATACTGACTCAGCACAGGTGTTACATTTCCTTCATTCAGGTCCTAATAGAAGATTTTCTTTGCTACGAGGAGTTACTCGCTTTGGGTTCTCTTGTGAACAGAACGTGAGGAATAGATATCTTCAACAACTTTCAAGATAAATGCTGTGAAGTTGGACTGAATTTGGTAAATTTACTGAGTATATGTACAGATAGTACACCTTCCATAACAGGAAAATACGAAGGGTTTATTGCACAGATTAAAAAAAGTATTAACAGATCCAGATGCTCTCATTTCTTTTCCTTGTATCTTGCACCAGCAAAATCTCTGTGCTAAAGCTACTGTTTTAAGTGACACTTTGCAACAAGTTATAAGTATTGTTAACTATATTTGTGCAAATGCAACACAGCATTGTCAGTTTCATAACATGCTAAAGTTGAACTATGATGTATTCAGTGTGGATTTGCCGCATCATTCTAAAGTGCATTGGCTATCACAGGGACAGGTGTGAGCCAAAATTTTATCTCCATGAGAACAATCAAATTTTATGAAGAACAGAATTAGCAATGTGAATTATTGAAAGAGGATTTCTACAGGAATGCAGCACTTCTGTGTGGTATCATGTCCAATCAAAAAGACTTGAATATTTCTTTGCAAGGTAAAACCAAGTCATATGTGGCAAAAAATCCAAGCATTTTGAAAAAAGGTATCTTTTTTCAAAACACCACTTCTTCAAAAGGACATTTCAGATGAACATTTTTCCCAGTTAGCAAAGGTCACTGATGAGCAGGATGATATATGCAAAACATTTGAAGAATATGTAGCTGTTATAGACCTATTAATTGGACAATACAATGAAAGGTTCGCTGACTTTGAGAATCATAACATCACATTCCAATTAGCATTACAGCCTCATCTACTTGTTATCACCAAGGCACCTAAAAAACTACAGATAGAATTGATTGAGCTCTCAGTAGATGACATTTTAAAGTCATTGTCTTATGCTAAGAAAGATCCAATTGAAATATGGAAAAATGCAGTAGAATATCCACGTCTTTGGCAACATACTCCCAAAATGCTTTCTTGCTTTTTAACCACTTACTGCTGCAAATCTACATTCTCCCACCTAACCCAAATCAAGATGCCCTTAAGGTCACAAATAACTGATACCCATCTAGAGGATCAACTGAAATTGTGGACCTCCACGCTGCAACCAAATATTCAAATGCTTTCCAACAAAAAGCAGACACAAAGTCATTAAAAGGTTAAAACTTTACACAAATTAAAACATTAAAACTTTAACAAATAGTTTTCATTTTTTGAAATTATTAAGCACATACTATTAAGTTAGATTTTTACAAAATAATGTACATTTTTAAGCATATCTAATTGAAGTTTCTTGAATGTGGCCTTATTTGATTATAGCTAAATTAATGCGGCCTTCTAACATGAAAAGGTTCCCCACCCCTGGGCTATACCATATAGCCTAAGCCTATGGTAGGCCGTACCATCTAGGGTTGTTGAAGTACACTCTATGATGTTCGCACAATGACGGAATCACCTAATGCATTTCTCAGAACATATCCCCATCCTTAAGTGATGTAAGACTATATTTTATTAGATAATAATTTGGCTTCAGTTGAGTAGACCACTATAATTGTACAATGTATTTCCTGAATGTTTTATTAATTACAGTATGTAAAATCTGACCATTTACCTTGACCACTTGAATAACACTTATTACAAATAAATACCTTTTAGTCTTTTTATAATATTTTTTTTCTAACCTCTTCACTGAATAAACCCTCCCAGGAAAAACTAGATCCTTCTAAAATCAATTTTCACTAATAATCTTTAAAAGGGCAAAACAGTATAAAGAAATTCTAAATGAGAAGTTCAGTAAGCAGGCTTGTATGGCTCCAACAGACGGAAATCTATTAATAAGAAATCCACATACCACAGTAAATGTCTTCAACTGCTTATCAGGCCCATTGTCACCTTATGCTAAGCGTAAACTTAATTCTTCATATCCTCCACCAACATATACAATATTCGCCTCAAACAAAACAAAGACTTTTGACTTTCTCATTTCTATCACGGCATCAAAGTTATCTGCCATAGCATTATCATGTATCAGTCACTTACAGGAGAAACCTCAGAGTTCAGGCTCTCATTTGCTGCTGCCTGGGTTTCTTCAACAGCCTCCTAATGTCTCCCCATTTCTAATCTATCCCCACTTGAATCCAAATAGCATCAGCCTGCTAGCCTGCTTAAATACCACTTTAACCACATTACAGCTCAGTTCAAGAATCTTTGATTGAATTTTATACTATGAGCAGTGGAAAGCAAACTCTTTATAATAGCATTCAAAGCCTTTTTCTAATCTTACCTTCTGCTTCTGCTCAGTGTGAGCTCTGCAATGTATCAATAACTCCGATTAATGACTTGCTCAAGCTGTCTTCCCACCCTTTCTTGTCAATGCAAATTCATCTTCCCAGTACACTCAACTAAAACGCTAATATGGTTTTTAATAACCATTATGGTTTTCAGTAACCATTACAGCTGTAAATAAACACTTTTCCTTTTGAATTTCTACAACACACATATTGTCTGATCCATTGAGTAAGCCCTAAGTCATACTGTCTCCTACTGTCAAGCAATTGTATACTTATGATCTAATTTCATTAAATAAATGTAATTTCCTTGTGGACCCTTATATTTGTTGTATTTCTCACAGTTCCAGATAGGTAGAAGGTAAAGGCCCAATTAATATCTGGTGAACAACAAATGATCTGCATGTTTAGTTTTTGTGCAAAGCCAAATATATATGTATATAGTCATATATATTGCCATATACATGTATATAAATTTCTATGTACCTCTAAGGCTTTTCTCTAACAAAATGAATATTATTTTATATAGGTTCATGCATTGGGGGTCTCCAAGACCACACCCAGGTTTGGTGATTCATTAGAACTCACAGGACTCAGCATATAATTATACTCATGGCTAAGATTCATTACAGCAAGAGGATACAAAACAGAATCAGCACACATTTAACTTCTCCAGCATCAAATTGTGATAACATGTGCTGTCTAGCAGGGAAACTCACTAGAAACCCAGCACCCAAGGTTTTTACTAGGGCTGGTCATGTAGGCACCCCCTGCGGAGCATGGGCCAAAATTTCAGACTTTCAGAAGGTGTTTAGCGTAAATCAGTTTGTACAAACAGTCTAGGAACAGTGAGCCACTCTTATCATTTAGGTAAAGTTTTATATCATATATGGAACCATTTATCATTCAAGTTCCCATATGGCAGCCAAGGGCCAACCTTGTAAGTAGGCCTTTCTGAGCACAGCATGTCACTCCATAAATTAATATTACTACTTTAGAGACAGAAATGATCTCAGGAGTTTTGCAGGGCTTTGCCCTGAAGAAATACGTGAGCATGTTAGTTTGTATATCAAAAGCTGCTTCACCTCAGTAGGGCATCTCAAAGGTCAGTGGCAGCTGCTTTCCAAGGTGACACTGCAGTCTTAAACCTGTGGTTCTCGCCTGCTTTGAAGGACAAAGTGAGGTCGGCATGGAACCACGGGATGAGAGCTGATCAAAGAATGTCCGCCCGAGAGACAGATAACTGGGGCTAAAAACAATTAGCCCAAGGGACAGTTTCTACTTGACTTCTGATCACCTGTCTCTATCTGCAATAACTAAATAAAGAAATATGGAGCCACTGTATCTCTGTTTAACCCTTCCGTTAAGTGATAGCTTTATCTTAGAACTTCGAAGTTTGTCCTTGAAAGATTTTGTAACCAGAGTTAATTAAGGGATCTACAGAAGCCTTCTGAAAGACTTTTAACCTGAAACAAACTACCTGTTATTATGTAAATCTGTTACCCCTGGCAACTGATCTCTGTACTTATAAATACCCATGTGAAACTTTATTCTGGGCCTCACCATTGATGGGGATATTCTTGAGGACCCGTGAGTACCCCTTCTTTGCCTTTTGTCTCTATAAATCTGTAAAACCATACCTTCGTCCTGTGTATTCTTTTATTTCTATTATTTTCCATTTTCTATTATTTTCTTATCCTTTGTGATGACCCCTGCCTAGGGGACCCGATTTTTTGCTGGGAGCGTAGCTAACTCCCCGCAGCAGCAGTCTTGGGCCTGTTAACTCTTTTCTATGTAATTCATTTCATATTTTTATGGAAGAAATGTTACAGTGTTAACTATATCTTATTTATAATGGGCACATAAAGTGATTTAAACAAAATTAAAATTTAGCATTTAATTAGAGATACACTGCCTAGATTGGTACCCATTAATTAAAAGTTACGTAATTTTGAAGTAATTCACTTCTTTGGGTATTTCCAGTTCTTTTTTCTTTCTTTCCTTGTAAAATGAGCTATCTTTCTCAAACCAACACTTTTGTGGTTGTCAGGAGAAAGGAATTAAGTACAATATCTAAAGCAAAATGGCCTTCTTGGACAAGTTCCCTGACAAGTGGGTGCCAAAACACTGTTTGCTGTTTCAGGTACATCATCCTACTAAATCCTCACAACAACCTGGTATGTCAGTGACGGTTACTATATTAAGATGGAAGCTTTGAGAGGCTAAGTAACCCATCCAGGTCTACCACAGTGGAACTGGGATTTTGGCTTAGACTCACCTCATTCCAAACCCTTGCTCTTAGCTTTTTGCCAATTATCTCTACCTAACTTCAAAGGCATAGGCTCCTTATTATGAATCATTTCTCTTAAACTATGTGACTTTTTTGTTTGACAATACAGAGCACTGTTCTTTAACCTTATTTGCCTTGACTAAAGTCAGATTTTAATTGGAACAGAGGGCTAAGTTTAACCCAGCATATTAGACTTTTTCACTTCCAAGTCCTGCAGAGTACAAATCAAATTATACCTTTTGCTTGCTAAAACCATTAGGAAGCTCCCTACTCAGAAACTCTTCTGTACTGCACACAGCTTCTTCCTTTATCTGGCATCAGCCTGTTTGAAGTCAGACAGATTTGTGTCAGAATCTTGGCACTGCACTTACCAGTTTGGGAAAATTAATTATGCTTTTGGAGCCTCAGTTTATTTACCCACGAAAGGGAGACCCCTATCTCATAGACTTGCTGAGAAAATTCAAAAGATAATATGTTTAAAAGGCCCAGCCGGCACAAGTTTGCTGAATAAATAACTGCCTGCAAGGACAGGATAACTGATTTGTGAGAAGTAAGCCAAATCACTATTCTGAGAAAGCAGGTAGTAGACAAGCGCCCTCACCACCAGGTGTCACCACTGGCTCAGGAGCGCACGTCTAACTGCCCGAAACGGGGGTGGATCCCCGCAGCAAGCCAGTCTAGGCCTCAGGGTAAGACTGGCACCTGCATCTACAGGACATTCACCAGTTGGCTTTGGCTTTTCAACCTCTTAAGAGCTAGTCTAATATATTTTGCACCATTCTAGGTTACATTGTTCTCTTACAGGACAATGTGTAAAAAATTATTGTAGTACAATTAATTAGCTAAATATCCATAGGTGTGTCATCAGAGTTTAATTTTAAAAACTATGCTCGGCGCACTATTTTTTAATTTTGAGAATCAATAGCGCTTCATATATCCTTTGGTTTAGCCAACTAGACATTTTCTGGCTTCCACAGGCTTCAATATTACCACAACGGACAATTTTTCTGACCCCAATTCCGCAACCCATTGACATTATTTCCTTTACATTATTAATGGGATGACAGATAAAAGGAAAGCTGAATATTTTTAGGGCAAATATAAAGTCTATAACTAGTATATAAAGGCCAAACAAACATAACTATTAACCCTTCTCCTTGATCTCAGGAATTCAAAAGTGCATTTAAAAAATTCTTTTCTATTTTCCTGAAAAGAAAAACACCTTAGGGTAATCTGTCAACCTGTGAATAGCTTTGAAATTACTCAAGGAACACGCCACACCGGCTTCATCCGGCAACCTGCTTAATGACTCTCCCTGGGAGTGCCCAGGGGCTTACTTCAAAACGTGGGCAGGGCTGGGCTCCCCCTTCTGATTGTAAGTCCTCCATGCAGAGACCCACTAGTGTCACTTCAAGACGGGTAACACTGTGTATTAGCCAGTAACTCGAGACGCGGCTCCATGATGTGGCATGGACTGTTGACCCGTCTGCCAGGAATACGTAAGTCAAACCTGACCAGGCCCACCCCAGCCTCAGACTAGGCGTCCGAGTCCCCGTGTTTACCAGGGAGAAGGAGTTATGCTAAGCACAGGTTTCTGTTCAGAATGGGCGCTCCTGGAACTCAAGCAGTTTGGGTGGAACAGCTCAAGTTCCACTTTGCATTTCGCAAATATGGAAATGTCTTAAGAGAAACCAGAAGCATCCTCTCCCTCTGGCCTTCGCTCCCATTCCTAGAGAATTTGAGAGGAGAGAGCAGATACTAGGAATCATCTGGAGTTTAGGTGCGCAAGAGCCAAAGCCAGACGAGATGAGCCCATTTGCGAAGCACTTTGCAGATCAATAAATTCCCAACTGATTTCAAACGGGTCCCTAGAGAAAGGCGAGCTCACGAGGCGGGCCGCCCTGCTGGAGCAAATGGGCCACGGGAAGAGATGCTGCCCAACAAGCACGCCCCGGCGGCGCAGGCGGGGGCCAGGCGGCTCGGGAGGAGCGGGCGGCGCGGAGGGCGAGTTACCTGGAGGACTCGGCCGTGAAGCTGCCGCCGTCCAGCAGCCGCATCTTGCAGAAGAGGACCCCATTGACGAAGGGCACCGAGGAGAGCTCCTCGAGCTCGAAGTCCACCTTAAACTTAAACTTCTTCTTCTTCATCATGATGAGAGCCAGGCGCCTGCGAGCGGGGCGCGCGGGCGGGCGCCGCAGCCTCAGCTCGGCCGAGCCCCGGATCCGCCCAG
>NW_012148496.1:1235893-1243543 GCF_000956105.1 Propithecus coquereli
GGCTCGGAGAACGGCCGCTGCCGCCGCCGCGGGGCTCCGGGCGCCCCCAGCGGCCGCGGCCAGCAGCGCACCGCAGGGCGGAAGCGGGAGGGGCGGCGGGGAAATTCGCGGCGGGCGGGCGCTTCGCCGGGGAAACTAACCCGCGACGGCAGTTAGCACGTCACGTCTCTCCGGGGTTAAAAAAAGACAACCCCAACGAAAAAGGCTTCCTTCTACAGCTTCCTCTCCGCCTTCCTTTTCAGTTTGTGCGCCGCCTCCTTTCTTCCCCTCACCCCTTAGGGATTTCTGTCCTTCGGGTTTGAGAGTCATGGGTTAATAGGGGCAATCGGAATCTCCATGACGTTGTTTTGGTCAAATTTAAATTCTAAAACTAAAATTTCCTTTTAAGTACTCTAAATTCACGAGCCTTCAAATATAAGACGAAGGTGAGGTGGGAGAAAGGAAAAGGATGTGCCGAGGGCCTACCGAGTGCCCACGCACTGTACTGCTGCCAGCGCTCTCTCTTGTTTATACCATATCTAGTTCCTGTCGCCCGGCACAAAAGATAGAGAGTACAGAAGGAGTTAAGATAATACCTTCCCTTTTAAAATCGGCCTGTCCATACCGAGAACTGAAATGCTTAAAATCAAATTCTGCAGGGTAGGCTTTAAAAAAAAATCTCCCTAGTTGAAAAATAATTACCTGCCTTCTATAAGCATGTATATGTTGTTACAATGCATGTCGTCGACTTGGTTACACATTGTTCGTGTTTTTACACTGAGTTACTTGTCCTTTTAACTCAAAAGTTCTCTCGCCGTAATCTCTGAAAGTGTGTAATAGAAAAAAATTATCTTTTCCAGTTTACTCATTCATTCATTCACATAAACATTTTTTAATTGCCTAAAAGGTTAGTCACTGGCTAGACCCAATGATCCAAAAACAGTAACCGCCCTCAAGAATTTTACAATCTAGTGAGGGAGACATGTTTAGATGTCATTAAAAAACAAAACCTAGCATCAAGTTAAGTAGAACTTAGAGGAGGAAGCAATTAATTGAAGTTAACAAATTTTCTGAATTTCAAAGAATGGAGAGGATTTGCCAGGAAATGAGGGGAGGTGTTCCAGGTGGAAGAAATAGGAGAAATAAAGACCCAGAGGCAGGGTTTAGAAGTTTAGGGATGGGGATTTGGTAGTGGATGGAGCTTGCTGCCCTTCAGGACAGGGGGCAAAGACAGTGGGAAGAGTTAGGGGGCTTTGTGGTTTGTAGTTTGGACAACTGGATGGATGCTGATTCCACTGATTGCACATTGGAAGCAGGAAGAGGCCAGACTGGGAATGGAAGAGATAATGAGTCTGTATCTAAACTGCTTGCAGTACAGTTAGGGAGAGAGGGGCAGCCTTAGCTCATGAACTATGCATTAAGAATTGAAAATGTGCATTTGGCAACTGAGGTATTTGTTGATGGCTGAAACCCAAAAGATAGATAAGAATGAGTTACTCCGAAGAGTATTTAATGGGTAGATGGAGAAAGAGATTGTGAAGACCGCTGAGAAGGAGCAGTCAGAGGAAGAGAAGATTAGGAAAGAGAGACAGCCTGGAAGCCAAGAGAGAGCATTTTAATCATTTAACATTCATTGTTATTAAGACCTACTGTGTGCCAGGCACTATGCTGGGGACTAGAGATACAAAAGAGTAAAACACATAGGGCTTATAAATGAAAGGAGGAAAACATAGATAAGCAAACAGATCAATTAAAGTGTTAGAAAAAGAGAGAAAGATGTCCATGATCCATGGAGGGCCGAGGACGGAGTTTCTGGGAAGTGCTGCAGAGCAATCCCAGAGATTCAGGTCTGGAAAGAAGCTACTGAATTGAAGATCTAGGAGGTCTTTGGTGATCTTGGCAAGAGAAGTCTCCATAAAATACAGTGATGAAGTAAGATTAAAATGGTCTAGAAGTGAATGGAAGGCAGTAATGAGAGGTGAGTGACTAAAAATTATTTTTTCTGATTTTTGTCAGTGAATAAAAAGAAAGAGGATGGTAGCCTGAGGAGGAGGGTTCAGGCATTTTCTTTTCTTTCTTTTTTTTTTTTTTTGAGACACAGTCTTGCTCTGTTGCCTAGGCTAGAGTGCCATGGCATCAGGCTAGCTCACAGCAACCTCAAACTCCTGGACTCAAGAAATCCTTCTGCCTCAGCCTCCCGAGTAGCTGGGATTACAGGCAGGCACCACCATGCCTGGCTAATTTTTTCTATATATTTTTAGTTGTCCAGCTAATTTCTTTCTATTTTTAGTAGAGACAGGGTCTCACTCTTGCTCAGGCTGGTCTTGAACTCCTGACCTTGAGTGATCCTCCCGCCTTGGCCTCCCAGAGTGCTAGGATTACAGGCATTAGCCGCCATGCCCGGCCAAGCATTTTCAATAATATTCAGGAATATCCAATATTTATTGAATGCCTATTACGTGCCATGCACCTTAATAGGTCCTATAGGTCTGAGATACAGTCTGTTGGAGGCCACAGATAAGGCAGCAGGCAGGTGCGGTGCAATGAAACACTGAGTGCTGCTATGTATGGTGGTGAATAGAGGCTGCCGTGGGAGAATATGACATCTAACCAGGCTAAGTAGGTTATGGAAGGCTTTCTGGGTAAGTGACATTTGAGCTGAGGC
This sequence comes from Propithecus coquereli, assembly GCF_000956105.1. NCBI lineage: Eukaryota > Metazoa > Chordata > Mammalia > Primates > Indriidae > Propithecus > Propithecus coquereli. Next base: position 1,238,538 of record NW_012148496.1, read on the forward strand.
CTGAAAGATGAATGTGGGGGTGGGGAGCAATTTCCAGGAAGAAGGCAGTGTGTGTGGAGAGGCTCAGAGGAAGAAAGACCATGTTGCAGAGGGAACTGAAATTGGTTCTGTCTGGCTGCAACTTGGAGTGGGGTGTGGTGACAGGGGTATAACAGAGAGTCACATAAGTTTTAAAGCAGAGGAATGATATATTCAGATTTGCATTTTATAAAGATCTCCAGCTGTAGTAAAACTGGAAGGTGGGAGACAGCCTGCTACTCTTTTTTTTACATTCGTGGTTTGATAATTAAACATCTTGTATGAGTCAGGGTCAAGGCAGGAAACAGATGTCCTACTCAGAAGTGTTTAAATGAGGAAAGTTTAATGAAAGGACTCTTTACAGAGTTGGGGGCAGGGTAAGGGACCCACAGTCTGGTGGGAGGTTGAAAGGAAGAGCAGATAATATCCTGATTTCTCTCACCTCCTACTTTCTGATCTCCTGCTGGTGCCTCCCATGATCCCAAACCAACCCAAGATAGAGGGCAAAGGAGCCTGGGAGGTGCAGTTCATAGAGGGCAGAGTCGGGCACAAAGGAGGGCACTGAAGGGTGGAAGTTGGATAGAGGCGAGGGGACAGAAAGATACCAGCACACATAGATTCAGTCAGGGTTCACTGCAGGAAGCTGAAACCACTCTAGATATTTCAAAAACAAAGGGATTTCATCCAGGCAATTCGGGGCTTCTGAAGTCCTTGGAAGGGCTGGAGGGGTAGAAGTCAGCAGACTATTGAATTCAAAGTCACATCACATGTGGCAAACGTTACCAGCGGTCAGTAATATCTGGGCCTCATTTCTCAATCCCCTTGCAGTTACGTGGGCCTTGTGACTAGTTTTAGCCAATAAAATGTGAGAAGAAGTAATGTGTCACTTCCAGAATGAGACAGTAAAAAGCCTTTCAGCAGTTTTCTGGAATCTCTCTTCCCTGCTACAATAGTCATGGAGGAGACTTTGGGTTAGGATGTGGTAGCCACAAGATTGACGCAGCCCAGATCTGAGTCAATATATGGAGAGCACCTGCCCACACCTGCAGTAAATATTTTGTCCATGAGAAACTTTTACTGTATTAAGCCACTGAGATTTTGGGGACTGCTTGTTACTACAGCATAATGGTGGCTTATTTTGACAAAAATGCAACGTAGCTGGGCTGGGAGGCTGACCATAGAACACTGCTACTGCCGCTGCCACCACTGCTGGCTCTGATACCCATGAACACTATGAGGAGTGTGAATGCCACATACATGTCATCACACCTTGCTTGCAAGTGACACAGCAGCAGGAAGATAGCCTCCATTTCACTGGCACCTGGTTTTTCATAAGTACGTGTATTTGGCAGGCCTTATCTGCACCTCGAACTCGAGTGGCAAGAGAGTCCGAGAAATGTAATTTTCAGCTTTCCAACTTCTTCAAACAGGATGGTGGAATGGAAGTCGAGGTAGCAGCTGTAAGCATCTACTCCACTGTCTATAATGCAAGTTTCTCAAAGGCAGGGGTGGTTTACTAATTATCTTCATATCTTCATACCCAGTGCCTCGTGGCCAGATATTCAATAAATACTTCTTGAAACGATCTGGATTTATGGACCAAGCCTAAGTGTTTCACCTCTCAGGTGAAACAACAGAGCTGCTGGGCATGTGCTAAGACTACCTGCTGCCAGAGATTTGACAGCAAGTTCTTACAGTACGCTCTACTGTGAGAGGAGAGTAGCAGAGACCCCCAGTAAAAAGGGGAGGGGATGGGCAGAAGAAAAAGTAACCATACCGAACAATTAGAGAATAATAATGTAAGTTAAAATCAGGTTCAGCTGCAAAGAAAAGAAAACTCAAAACAATAGTGGCTTAAGTATGACACGAGCTCATTTCTTCTGTATTTGAAGTCAGGAGGTAAGTAGTCCAGAGCTGGTATGGGAGCTCCATGATCATCAGACACCCAAGCTCTGTTGCTCCATCATCCTTAATATGTGGTTTTCACCCCATGGTTTAAGCTGACTACTGCTGAAGCTCCGGCCACCATTTGTTTTTTCTTACTTTCTTCTTCTTTTTTTTGTAGTGGGAGTAGAGTCGAAACCTAGTCATCATTTATAATATTTCTTGATTTCAGTCAGCAAGAAGATGGAAGGAAGAAAGATATGGTCCCTCCCTTCCAAAACACTCCCTGGAAGGTACATACTCCACATTTACTTAAACCCCATTGGTGAATGGAATGTGAACAGAAGTGATGGAACCAATTCCAGGCCTGGCCCATAGAAATCTCCCGCACATGATCCTCCCTTTCATCTGGAATCTGCTGGTCAGGTTTTATTGTCAAGGGAAACTTTGGAAGTTACATGTTGAAGATGACAGAGCCTCCACAAGCCTGGATTCCTAGGTGATTGTGTGGCAAAGGGTTACCCCCTTGCCCTTCCACCTCAGCCAGGAACACTTACACTGGACTGTTCTGTGAGCAAAAACCAAACTTTCATTCTGACCTTTTGAGGTATTTTTGCCACAACAGCTAGCTTTGCCCCAACTAACACAAAAATTATTACAGCAGCAGGGTGCTCTTATAAAAACCTCGAACTCGTCAGGCAGGCAGTAGACATCAAGGAGACTATTACTGGAGGCTGAAAAATGGACCCATGGGAAGAAATTTGGTAAAATAGTTGCCTGTGTTGGGGCTCAGAGAATGATACCCCGAAGTATGGTGCTTTGGTGTGCTGAACACTTTTGGATTAAAGGGATGGGAAGGCCGCAGAAGCTGCCTGAGAACCAAGAACTTTCTAATCTCTTTTTTCTCTGGGCTCTCTATGGCAGTTCCTTAATTTGACTGAGAAGAAAACTTCTTCCAAAAGAAATGCTATTGTCTTAAGACTCCCTCCCTAGGAATCTCACAAAATAATCAGGAAACATTAACCACTGGAGAAGAGAAAAGTACTAAAATCTGTCACTGCCCAGATAGACTTTTCATTTATTCTTGTGACAGCAGCTCTGAGACATTACCTGGGAAACTCGATATGCATAACAAGACAACGTTGTTTGCAGTGCAGTTCTGCCCCTTACTTACCTGTAACTTGTCCCATTCAGTTTCCAGAGAGAATAATTCACAAACTATTATCTACTCTCTGGGTTCATTCAATTCCCCTGAAAATCATTTATTATGCCTCAAAATTGCCTACATTCCTCATTTCCTTCTCCCCTGTGAAGAGAATATTTAAGCCTCGGCCATCTGGCCCTTCTTTGAGTCTCATGTTGCGGGACTCCCTTGTCCATGTGCACGTTAATAAATTGGATGCCTTTTCTCCTGTTAATCTATTGTCAGTCATTTCAGTGAACCTTCAGATGGCAGAGGCAAGCTTTATTATTGACCCCATACCTATAAAAATCTGGAAGGAAAATAAGGTGCCTATAAACCCCACAGCTCTAGAAGAGGTTGGAAGATGGAATGTTAGTAGGTTATATTTACTGGCTGCATTTAGCAAGATGTTACTGATAGAAACATGAGACAAGCTCGTACGATAATTAGTGGTTGCAAGCATAAATGAAAAGGAATAGAGAGAGTACAGAACTTTGGAGCCTCAAGGGGTTGGAAAAATCAACTGCGCTGTACTTCAAAGAATAGGAAATAAGATTGAAAAAGCTTTCGAGCAACAAGGGCCATTAAGACTCAGCCACAAAGCAAAGATGACACTTAGGGTATGACCTTCACATTTAAGTCTGATGGCCTCAAAGTAGCCACCTTAAATTGGGACGAGGAGAGGCACAGGGGCAATGAAGCAAAGAAACAAATCAGGATCGAGAATTATCTCTAGGAAACCGTAGTGTTACTGGCATATGGAACTGACTGGAAACAGATAGATCGGAAGGCTCTTCAGTTTTGAGGGACCGTATTGCTAAAGAAATCATGAGCCTGTGTTAAAAGCTGTATTCGCCCCAAAGAAGAGAATGTTCCTCAACACTCACTCCTTCAACGCTCACTCACTCACTGTGAATGCGGGCTTGCAGGAAAAACTTCCAGGGGGCAGAGCCAGGGACTATAGAGGACAATGGAAAACGGGGTTCCTTGCAGGGACTGGAAACAGGGTATGGCCTGGGAGCATCCCCCACTGCCGGTTCAGGGCCGTGACAATGCCTCCTTGCAGAATTTCATTTTTGTGGTGGGCCAGTGTCTCCCTTTTCCTCTTTTCCAAGCAGAAGTATTTGCTGTAATAATTTGCTCCATCATTAAATATTGGGTGTGAGCAGGGGAAGATATCTTATTAGTTCACGGTCACAGTATAGTTTCTCACCCTCGGCAATACTGAACATTGGAGCAGACAATGCTTTGCGTGGGCTGTCCTGTGTTTGCACAGTGCTTAGCAGCCTCCCTGGCCTCTACTCACCAGGTGCCAGGAGCATCCCCCGCACTCCCAGTTGTGTCAATCAAAAATGTCTCCAGATACTGCCTGATATCTCCTGGGGGACAAAATCACCCCTGGTGGAGAATCCTACAATGTTTATTCAATAACTTCTTTCCAGTAAGGACGTAAGTAGAGTGGATCAAGATGTGCTCTTTAGCTGAGTAACTGTGATATCCCTGAGTGCCCTAGACTGACAGCCTGTGGGGATCCCTAAACTCTGATCTGACCCTCCTTTCCCTGCCTCCTTCATAGTCTAATGTTAGGGTGCTGTGGGAATGATCTCTCCCTCACTTCTCCGTAACTATGCCTGTCCTATCGGGCACAACTGGATTTCTCTTGCCAGAGATAATAAATACTAATTTCATTAACAAATACATTATGAAAGTTGTAGAAAATGAGGTTCTTTCTCTAAGAGCATTTTAGAAAATACTAATGCTAGCCGGGCGCCGTGGCTCACGCCTGTAATCCTAGCACTCTGCGAGGCCGAGGCGGGCGGATTGTTTGAGCGCAGGAGTTTGAGACCAGCCTGAGCAAGAGCGAGACCCCCGTCTCTACTAAAAAAAATAGAAAGAAATTATCCGGACAACTAAAAATATA